>NC_134321.1:2371842-2672500 GCF_964195595.1 Calonectris borealis
GACTATGCATTGTAAGCAACACACCATTTATAAAATCTTCTATTTTTGCTTAAACCATCAGTTCACACAATGACAGCAATTAACACACAGAACTGCACAGAAGAATTAATTGTATGCTAGAT
Organism: Calonectris borealis; assembly: GCF_964195595.1. Classification (NCBI taxonomy): domain Eukaryota; kingdom Metazoa; phylum Chordata; class Aves; order Procellariiformes; family Procellariidae; genus Calonectris; species Calonectris borealis. The sequence continues at coordinate 2,371,965 of NC_134321.1, forward strand.
TTAGTCACAATGCAATTTCAGTCAAGAAAGTTGTCAAGTTAGGCTTAACTCCTAAATTGTTAACTGCAACCAACTCCCGCTCCTCCCTGTAGCACAGCGGAGAGGTCTACAAGTGTTTGACCTTGTCCAACGCAAGAAGGCAAAACATAACGTGTTTTTCTTAGGTTTTCTTCCTAGTCACAAAGCTACAGATCTAAAACTAACAATCAAAAGCATGCAACATTTTTTTTTCTAGTATTTGTTCTATGAAATCTATTTCTTAAGTGGTTGAGGAGTTAAACTTAGCCTTATTCACCTTAATATGACCACCAGAGGCTGGTTAGTACTGAATGTATTTCACCATGGTCAAACTACATGAACTTTATGGCCAGAAGACTTTTAGATCTCCAGATTCCATAGGCTTATATGTTTACAAAAATCAACATGCAAGGATGTGCTAGCTGAGTACCATCACGGTCAGCAATCTGCAACCCACAGTAGTGATGACTGTGTAAGATAAACCAACTACTTGTCAGACACTATACTATGGAAGTTAGGTCTATTTCTAACAGATCCAAAAAGAAGCCTAAGCAGCTGAAACAATCAGCTATCTGCTCCAATTATGGATTCAAGCAGCTTTAGCCACATAGGAAAGGTGATTAAAGCTTTTACTGCAAAGTAATTACATCTTATTATACACTGTTTGTTGAATATTAACCATGAAGGAATGCATTTTCTTTTCAGATCTTCATGATATACAGTGAAAAATGGCAGAATTGAACACTGAATAAGTATAAAAATAAAATACTACGTAGCTGCTGATGAAATGATGACACACCATCAAGCCTGAATGCCGAACAAAGGTCCTGCAGGAAAAAGTGATTGCATAATTGTATACTACCCCATCATGCACATACACAAGGATGATGAATGAAGGTTATATGGACATGTAATAAATGTGCATTTCAACGCTTCCAAGCTAAATCCTGTTCTTTCGTCAGCAATTGCTTTGCATCTAATAAAGTGGACTGAGTAAGACCATAATTGCACCACGTGATACACTAATGCTCTCACTGTTTGGACATTTAGATCCCCACATGGGTCTCTGCCACCTGAAGCTCACAAAAATATTTTCAGTAGTGTTTGGTTATCTCTGCACGTACCAGCATCAGAGAGGAATAATCAAAATCAACGATACTGGAACCACGAGAAAATTCTATGTTCTGAAGTATTCTGGGGTTCAATGAAGAGATAAACTTGCCAGTTACATCACGTCAACTGCAATTCTTTCTACCCCATGCTTTTAATTTTCTCTTCTTCCTTTTCCGTTCCCTTCTCTGGTACTAAACCTTGCTTCTTTCCTGCCCAGTCATACTCTCCAAACTTTCAACCTTTCCTGCCAGGCCAAGCCCAACCACAGTCAGATTCTCTACTTCCATCCCAATTAATTTATTCAGCCCCCAACAACTGATTAATGCATCCCTTCTCTTTTCTCCCCATGACAGCAATGTACAGGTCTCCACCTAATACCTGAGGAGGGATTATGTTTTGCCCAGACAATCCTCATCTCCCAAGGTTTCCCAACTTCATCATCCAAGGCACCTTACGTTCCCAAAGCATAAGGAACCAGAACTTTACAAAGAAAAGGCTGGGCTTTTTTCCTTAACCATCAACACAGTATTTTGCCAATCACTTTTTAGGAATGCAGACCGTTCTTTAAACACACATCTGGGAAAAGTACCTGGCAGAAAACAAAACAAAACAAAAATCAGCAAAACCAGCAAAACTTAAAAACATCAGGCTGCAAAAGCATCCCGTAATGGAAACTTTCAGCCAACCTTGAGCCTCTGCAGTGCTTCTACCTCCACCCCGTAGTGAACAAGAACTGCATTGCATGGGGGCAGGAAAGCTGCTGCTAGGCAAGTGAAAATTATCATATGGTCAGTCCCTCTAAAGGGGTAACAAGCATCTGGGCTCACAGATGCAGGACCTGATTTAAGAAACCATCGCTGTTTCACATCTCGTAACACCAGCAAGCTCCCATGACAGGTGGCTTGCTGGCTAACCCCGTCCTGCTCTACCTGTCGGGTTCAAGTCAATCGGGTACGCACAACTTTTGCTTTCATAGCAAAATGAAAAACCTGAGCAGACTGATTTTTTTCTTTCTTTTTTTAAAATGGACTCTTTTGTATGAGAATTTAAGTAGCATTTAGGCAGTATGTTAATGAGATTATTATAAACTATAATGCAAGGCTTGTCCAAAATTGCAACTACCCACTAACTTCAAAGAGGCTGGAACGATTTGGAGAAGCGAGTGGAGTATTTCAGAGCCCACCCAAGATACAGTCACCTTCTTTCACCACAAGCTGCCTAAAAATACGTAACTCAAACATACCTATGCAATTCCAGTCTTCCCTTCAGAGGGTTTCCCCACCACCTGGGGCATGAAGTGATGTTATTATGTCAATTCTACCCTCGGTATATGAGGACAGCTCAGAAAGTTGCTAAACTGCCAACATCCAAAGCTTAGTGGTCCTTTCCTGGGTGACAGCTGGACACCAGCCACTATTAAAACTTTCCATCTTTGCTACTTTCAGAGATCAGCTCAGATCAGTTCTGAGTACACAGTTTTTCTCACTGTGCCATTCTCTAGTGTGCTCGTTTCTAAATGATCTGGAAGTACTTTTAGCTTCAGCCAGGCTGATTGTGTAATGCACCACTCATCATTTTTTCCAAATCTCCCCTGGCTATTTTAAGCATTCAGTAGAAAGTCTTCACCAACTTTTCTGCAGTTAGAGAAAGCACGCATCAAATATTTTGTTGGCAACAAAAAGGTGTGTCATTACTTCATTTTTCAAACACAGACCCAGACTTTACAAAATGCCAACTGGAGAAAGGTAAGACTCAAGAAAAATTATTCCCTCTCAAAAATCATACTTCAGAGCACTTTCAGTTAAGGGAAATCTATAAAAATGAAGATATTTAAATAAGTCACTTACAAAACCCACTGAATATTTAACACCAACACAGCTGTTTCTTCGTTACTTGAAAAAAAACCAAACTCCTTTTTGCGCAGCAATACTAAAATTAAAAGAAAATTAGCAATTCCCTGTTGAAATTTAGCAGTTTATCTTCAGACTTTTCTATACTTAGATACCTGATATTTCCCTGAGGCCAAAGCCGGCTCACAGTAGAGAATAAATATAAGGATAGTATTTTTTTATTTTTATTTTAAATATAAAAAATAGCAGCAAAGGCAACGAAAAAGTAACATAACTGGAAGTGATGGAAATACTGCAAATAGAAGTTCTCGACTTTATATTTACGAAAGTTGCACACCTTTAATACACTCACAAGGATGATAACACTCCACAGGATGAAAAGATTATTTATTTAAAGACAAAATGAAGACCTCTTTTGTGTTTAAGTGAAATATTTTCACGCAGGAGATGTATAGAATAATACAAAATGCATATATTCAATCACAGGAAAGTTTCATCTCCTCAGAAGCCCCTGGATTACTACATTGTCTATTTCTACACTTGTTCCTTCTGAGCTTTAAAATGAATAGATGACAGCCTAAGAGGTTCAAAGAATATAGAACAAAAGCGGTTACAGAAATGTGTTGATTATTAATCATTCCTGCATTTCCATAAAGAGGGAGAGAAAAAAGAACCTGATCCTACCGAAATTACTGTCTTTGTGATGAGAAGACATCCTTTCATTTTCAATTTGCAGTGAACAAGCTTTGCTGGGAGCACAGCAACTCTTTTCAAAATTCGTATTTTGTCAGGATGCACTAAACGCTTGACCTGCTGTCCCAGCGGAGCCCACTCCATCCGCAGCTCCAGCAAAACAAGCAGGAAAACAAACCTGAAGTGTACACATTTAGCCCAGTGGAAGACGACGACTGAAGTCAAATCTCACGTTGCCAACAGTTCTGCCATGCCACAAGTGGGGAAAGTTTAAGCGCAGATGAGAAGGGCATTTGTATTCCAAACCCAAAGATCTTATCACTATCGCACATGTCACTGCAAAGCAACCCAATCATTCAGGATTCAAACGCTGAACTAATTACATGAGAAAATATATTAGAGGTTTCTGCTGCTGTGAAATCTCTAACCTCCCTTCTGCATGCTGTTGCATCTTACCTGTTTCACGGGCTTTCAATGTTTTCCTTTTTAAAGCAGAATAAAGGAGGAAAATCATCCTTGCAACCAGCATTTAAATGGAGAGCCTGCATGATTTATGATCTAAATATATTTTAATTTTTATGTTAAAATAACACCCACAATTCATATCAGCCAGACATGAGGGTAACCACTCTCCTGCCATTGTACTCATTTATGCATAGTTCTACCAATGGAAACTGCTACTTCATTTTTTGAAGCTCTAACAACATAGGAAATAATGTAATTGTTATTAACTTAGAGCTGATGTATCAAACCAAACAAAGGGAGGAGACTACAACAGTGATTTCAGAAAGTGAAAAATTACAGACCTGAGGACTGGACACTGAATATCAACGCCTTCTAAATCAACAGTATTCATTAATGCAACATTAATTAAAAAGCAATGGCTTTTTGAACACATAGCAAATTAGCATATGACTCCACACAACATTGTTAGTGACTTCACAATAATAAACACAGCATTTTAGATGCACCGAAATTTACTGTGGGATAAGGCTGTCCTTCAGTGAAAACTGAGCAAGATAACTTTACCCTAACAAGGAAGAGCAAACACACAGCTCCTCACCTGCAGGGAAAATTATCTCGCGAGGCTCTGGACACACTGCCATGCCTCGGGGTAAATTAAGAACCAAAGCACAACTCCAACACTACAGGCAAACACCCTCCAAAGCCCTCAAGACCACAATAGTAGCAAAGTGCCCAAACAGCTACCAAAAGACTAACATGAGAAACGCACCTTTTAGTAAACATCGTAGGTACCAAAGAGTTCAGAATACACCAGTGTTTGTTTTATTTCTGCATGTAACCTCTTTGGTCTCCTTCAAAAAGAAAACTGCTACTCGAAAAAGAGAGAAATATTTAGACACTGGATATACAGGCAGTTCCAAAAGGAAACATTTGCAGGAAAGACCAGATTCGTTTTTCAATGTCTGGTACAAGCAACGCTGAGTGAAGATGCTTTGTGAAAACACAAAGCCAGAAGGGACAGCAACACAAGTAGAAAGAAAAAAACACTGATGCATTTAACTAAAACATATCCCATTTGACATCTAGGGGGTCAGGTTAAAGAATGGAAGAAAACTGGCAGCGTCCTTGTCACTGAGATGCGGCACTTTGATGGATAACATGTCCCTGGATGGGCAATACACGGGGCTACAAGAGATATATGAAGACAACACACAGAGTTTCCTCAGAGAAAACTGTTAAGGACAGAGAGAGAATATGCTAGATAACCTTGAAAGCATTAAGGAACAGGTCTTATTTATGGACACAAAGGATAATTTGGACCAAGAGAAGGTACTTAAATTAAACTAAGAACAAGCTCAAGAACCTTTAGAAAAAGTCAAAGCACCACGATGTAACACATATAAGCCAGAAAAAAAACCCTCTGAATGTCAAGGAGAGGGAAAAAGGAAAGAAAAGAAAAAAAATCCAAGAGAAGAGTTCACAACTGCACACATTAATTTGAGGTAACCCAGGACCTCAAGAAAGCTATTGGTTTCAGTGAGTGTTTTTACTGTCTGAGCTCATCTCCGTCTCTGGTCCAGCACGAAAAGAAATCCTGGACTAGAGGCAAACCTTGCCAAGAGGGAAGTCCAAAAGCCAACCCCTTCTCTCTCCCACAAGTACTGAAAATCAAGTTTTACACACTATAAGGAGAAGCGTTTGTACTTTATTTGAAAGGAATTCAGCAAACCAATGTGCATAAGAGGTGCGGAAGCATTTTTAAGTGAACAGTCGTTGCTTTAGCCTTGTCCCAGCCTTGAGAGCTGTATTCCTAACCCGGGAAGCCATCCACTATCTGCCTTTTAACGGTTTCCATGATAAATCTCCCTGCGAGGCACTAAAACACAAGTCTCGGAACATGAACCCTGGGACTTTCTTCCTCAAAATCTTCAGGTCTTTTCAGTGTACGTCGGTAGCATTTTATACCAGCAGTAAATCAAAGTGTATTCATCTGCTGGCCACATTTCATTTTATTTTGACTGCTCACCCCTTGGATTTCATTTTCACGTTTGCTTCTTCACTTGTTCCTGCTTTTCCGGAATAAAGTTCCTGCTCAAAACGGGTCAGGAAGTGGGGGCAGGCAGCGGGGAACGGCTTGGACAGTCCGAGCACAGGAAGGACAAGAAAGATCAAATTTCAAACACTCTCTGAAAGCGTCAATGTTGAGCAGTATGGAAAGAATACAGTTGTGCTATTAGACAGAGCTGACGTGACTGAACAGCATAATCAAAGTCGTTTCTATTTAAGAATGTTTCGCGTGCATGTCACAAGAAACAAGCCACCATGGTGTCACGCAAAATAAAAGGCAAATTTTTCAGCTGTTCAGTAAAGTACCTTGATTTTCAGCTTTTAAATGCATTTGGCTTAAAGAAAACCCACATTGCCAAAAAATAATATATAGGGAAGTTAAATAAATATTTGATAATATTATTGAAGTCTAGGTTGGAAGAACTGAAGAAATAATAAAGCTGAATTCAGTGCTTTAATTTTTCTTACACTAATGAAGTGCTTGGGATCCCTTGCCTGAAATGAATATTTCTTTCTTTCCTTCTGCACTGAGTGCTGTCTGCCCAACCTCTGGCCCCACTGCCTTCTGCAGAATTGCCAATACCACCAGTTCACAGGACTGGCAGACCCTTAGAAAGCTTACTTAGCTCATCCCTCCCTCCCTCCCAAAGGCAGAATTAACTATGCCTACTCCATTCCTGACATATCTCCTGAAGTAATCTATTCCAGCACTCCACTATTTCTGTATCTAACCTATTTATTTTTACAATTTAAGCCCATTACTTCTTTCCCTCTCCATGCGGGAATGCAGAACAGATCTTCTCCTCCCTCTCCCAGCAGTATTTGCAGGCTCCTCTGTCGCACAACTGCCGAGATGCAAGACTAATCGGTCTTGTTCCTGACCATTACCCTGCTCTGGATTTTCTCTAGTTGGCTCATATCTTTCTGGAAGTATGAGGTGCAGTACTAAACAAGATACTTCACTCGAGGCTCTGCCAGGAAGTAAAATTGGAAAAAATAATTACTACGTCTTTTGGCAATGTTTCTTTTTATATATTCCAAGGCAGCAATTGCATTTTTTTTTAACAGCACAGCATCGACAACTCCTATTCAAACTGTGATTCCTGCAGTCGCCGGATCCTTTCCTACCGCACTGCTGCGTGTGCCCATCCTCCTTCTCCCTGGATGCAGTCAACTAAGTGCAGTGTTTGACATATGCCCCCATTGAACTGCAACGCCATTTTTCAGATAGTTTCTTCAATTTTCAAGGTAATTCTGAGTCAATTCCCAAGCCATCTTCTTCTCTGTGGAGCTTGCAGAGGACAGCCAGCTGTGAAAAATGCAGTTACCAGCAGCGTGGCAGCAGACACCCAGTGCTACGCTGGCAGTAGCAGACAGCATCCATAAGGTGTGTGCTGCCACACAGATGTTCAGACTTCCAGCAAATTGGCTATAGAGGGACTTGAGTAGCAGTATTTGAAGAGCTTAGCAAAGCAAAGATAAATGCAAAAAACCCAGACCTGCCTTAATTATAGGAAATGCCACCCTGGAGTTGAACAGAGCAGAGTCATGCTGCTGAACTGTGCTGCACTCCCAGGCAAACGAGTAAAACACCAGTGTCCACATCTGTTTTCTGAAGTCTGAAAGCTTTACTCCTTGCTTAGTCTTCCTAGGCTTGACTTGAGTCTTTCACCTCACTTACTGAGGCCCTCTCCCTCTCTCTACTTTAAACAGTCACCATCCTTTTGGCACGGGACCAGAGATGCTCTTGCTGAAGCCTATCAAATGATGCTACTCAATCCGTCCAAGTTCACTCTGTCACTGTACGCCACTCCCCTTCTCAGGAAGAGAGCACAGAAGACGCCAACAAATCATGCAGCTAATTAAAAATTGGCCGAGTCCTCCATAACGTAGTCTTAGCACTGAAGATTGCGCTCTGGTTGTCATTTTATAAAGTAGATTATGCTGACAAGGTATATATATGCTGTAAACACAAGTGCTGCCATATATTGCCTCTGCTCAAATTGTCTGCAGCAGCATACCAGTGTGTCACAGCAGAGAATAAAACACTTCAAGCACTTCCAAAAAGCACAATATTCCAGTTTGACAGCACTGAAGAGTTAAGCTACACCAGCACCGCTGCTGAAACACAATCTATAGCTTTAGAGATCAAAAATGAAAGTGGAAAATAGTCTCTAAACTAGTAAAACAGCCCCTTCCAGGAACAGCTTAAGAGCACTGCTTTACCAAATAAGGCAAATGAGAGCTGGACGCCAAAGCAGCAAAGCCATGCTGTATTAAAAAAGCCAGACAGCTGGATAATAGAAAAGTGAGTAAGCCAGCTTCACTAGACCGGATTGCAAATGGGAAGAACAAATGTTCAGCGACCATGAGCGGAAGCAGAGCCTGCCAGCAGAGGCCTGAAGGCATTTATCCTAGCCGGCAGGAGCCGACAGCACATTCTTACTGGAGTTTGTGTGGTGTTTTGGGGTTTTTTTTTTCCTTTTATTTTCTTTTTTTTTTTTTTTTTTTTTTTAAAACGCAATGCAATGCTATCATTCTAAATAGGCAACAGAATCACCATAGATGCTGATGGGGCACTTACCATCACCTGAAGTGCTTGGCACCTGAGTGCAGTGAGCATGCAAAAACAAAAATCAAATCCTAAAAATGCACTGTGTATCCTAGATTGACACACGTTTCACCCTGCTGTACAAAGCTGCCGATATGCTACTAGATGAGGACAAGCACAACGGTGGAGTTGCTAAAGAAAATACTGTTCATTTTTCAACTTCAAAAGAAACTGAGTTGGGTTTTTTCTTTTCTTTCTTTTTTCCTTTTTTTTTTTTCCTAAAAACACACAGATGTCATTAATTTATTTTAGCCTGCTCTACTACTTCATTATCTTACAGAAAAAAGAAGTAGAACACGCTATCATCCATCTCTAAGAAGTGTTTCATACAGGCTCCAAGTGTAAGCCTTTTGCAGAAATAAACACTATTTTAATTTGGTGTCTATTTTCCAATGAACACAGCAGCTTCTCGGACTCCTCGGTTTATCACAGCTGATTATGTCCCTGGAGAACAGATTTTAAGAGCCTGCAACAGGAAAACCGAAACTTCATACAATAAATCAAGGGGTTCAAACATATCTGTAAAGGAAACCATCAGTTTCATTTCTTTAACTTCTTGTCCAACTATTACGCAGACCAAGAAGATTGTTTTTAGGTGCTGTATTTTACATGGCAATGCCTGACTTATTTCCCTGAAATCCTTGAGACAAGAGCAACCAAAAAAACCCCATTATGAGGATACCACAGTAAAAACATGCAAGTGATGGACCTCAAGTCTTCTTATCCCTCTGTCACAGGAGCTGCACCAGCCAAAGCAGGAGCTCCCCTGCCCCATGCTCTCAGACGCTCCACTTTTGCAATACTTGGCTTTCTAAATTTGCACTCCCTCTCTGCAGCCGTCCCACCAGCACTCTACCAAAGCCAAGCAAGGAGTACCCACCTGTGCATTCAATCCTGAATTCTGCTTGCTTCCTAAGCCAATTTACCTTCAAGAACACAATATTTACCAGTCATTGAATTTCAAAGCCTATTAATTGTTGCCTTCTCACAGTGTGTGTGAATCAACAGATCCATTCATTTCAGTCCCCTCTCCTGCCAGCTGCAAAAAGATGAGCAAATCTGTACATTAGTGTGGCATTTGACAGTTGCAGCTGGGAGACCTTCGCAGCAACACATAATCAACTGAAAAATGGGAGGGAAAAAAGTGATGATTAAACCTTTACCTAGCTATCACTACAGCACTGATAAAGTTTTTCCTTAACATTGAGACTCATGGGCATTTTCCCAGCCTTTAATTGATCCTTGTAATGGAACTGTAATGAAGCCCTCAGATCATAACAACAATGCATCACGGCATCTGCACTGCCAAGGGAAGCACCAAAAAGGACTGTGCATTACCATCTTGCCCTCAAGGCAAGACCACTGCCACCACAACATACATCCCTACCTGTATTTGTTTCTGAAAAGTCTAGAGAAAAATAAATGTATTCAAACCACTTAGTGCTACATCCATTTTAAAAATTTCCTTTTCCGTAAAGAACAATAGTTGGGTATTTTCAATGTTTTAAGCCATCTTTCAAGCTGCTTTATTGACATAATGGTAACATATCAATCAGCGCGGAAGAAAGCTGGATTCAAAAGTGATGGATGGGCTGATGAGAGCTATTAAATAACACCAGCTGCATCACTGTCTGAACACATCCTACACTCATATCCGCACAGAGTCAGCAAAGATAGTCGAATAGCACCTTTGTCAGTAGCCTCAAAGCAGCAATAACCTTCGCAGCTCAGAAAAATGCGCTGAAGTCCTCTTTTAACATTGTCTGCTCCTGTCCCTTCTCTTCCTTCATTTGTTTCAATTGCTGTCTTTTTTTTTTCCAATTATTATTTGTATCATAATTGTATTAAAACTGTTTTCTGGTTGTGTTAGGTGGTCCAGCCTCTACTTCCAGATCTACGTCAGATTCATGCCCTGATTTTCAGGATTTCAGGTTTCAGATTCATTTAATCAGATTTCAGATTAATTTTCCTTTTCTACACAAGATCTTGGCATTCAGAAACAGCAGAAACAACTAAAAAAACCCGATTACATCCAATGGATTTGATAATATCAAATCGCAACTATTGGTCTGCAGAGTGGAACGGAGTAACAGTGCAGGCAGATGAAATCCTTTGGTGGGGGATGCTAGGACAGCCTGAAACAGCGACTCACGGACAAGGCAGCCCCACTTAAACACGGACCAAACAGCATTCGGAGGCAGGACCTAACCCCGCTGGTTTCACAGACGTGATGGAATGTTTTAGCAATTACTGCAGCCCGCTCCTGCTCCGCTGTAAATTTAACAGGAGTTCACAAAAACTACATCAATGGTGACATCTGAACAGTGTCATTTCACCTGTTACAGTGCCAGCTGCTGTTTTCAACCACTAAAAAATGGCCCTTGGCAGCAACAGCAACAAGAGCACTCAATGCACCATCCCATGCCAGCTCTCCCACGGAGGGCTGAAACAATGCTTTCTAGATTTACAACTTCAGAGGAAAATTGCAGTAGTAACACTTGACTATGTTACACCTCTGTAGACCCCAGGGATAATTTTTACCCACAATAATTTTAACACATGTTTTTGGAAAAACAAGTACATCAGCCTCTTGAACCAACAAGTGACTCTCATACGATAAACTAGACACCAGTTATGAAAGATGGATTGCAAGTATTCTTGATATTAGAGATGCTCAAAACAGATTCTGCCTGGGAGTTCAGAAGTAAAGACTATTTCAGAAAATCTTAAATGAAACCCAGACACTCATGCTATCCAAAGGCTTAATCATGCAAAGTGCCAACAGTACTGATTAAGTATCTGGACCTTATTCAAAGATAACTGATACAAGCAGAACAAAGACTCCCCTCAAAACACCTGAGGATATGTATGTTATGCGAAACAAAAAACTAAGTGACAAAGATGTGAAAAGTCCATTATCTATAATTTCCTGAGCTTTTATGTCTGGATGAGCACTTGAGACTTTCCTCATTCACTTTCAATTTTAATAAGTCACTCACAATATGAAAAGGAAGTCACCAGAAGCAGTGGTTTAAATTTAATTGTCTGCCAGGTTTCTGGATTTTTAAAAGGTAAACTTCAAGAGAGCAAGCATGTCTCCTGTTTGCCCTTTGAAAATATTCAAAAAGCCTGCTACTTTTCCATTCAAGTATACAAACTGCACATTAGATATATTCAGGCACAATTTTTTCCATTATTTTCGTACTAAAGATCAGAGGACTAGCGATACTACACATTAAGTTAAATGAAGAACTTTTTAAAGAAAGATTATGAGACTTAACCAAAAGATATTGGTTAATATATGAGTTTGTAGTACTCATATGTAGTGAATTATTCTTCCGTGATCTTCCACTGTCATAGAAACAGAGGACTATGAAAGACCTCAAGTGGCCATTAGTGCCCTGCATCCTCCTGCGGTGTGGCAGCACAGGCGCTTCCGCTATGCAGTTTTCCTCCCTTGGTCATTCAAAAAGCTTTGAAGGCTTTTACAAGGTGAAGCCTTTTAAAGTATGCTTAAAAACATTACAAAGACTCAATATTTAAAAGAGAAACAGATGAGCTGCTCAAGGAAAGCGTTGGAGAACCGTGTGCACAGCAAGTTTCTGAGCCAAAACGCTACTATGATATTGTGAGAGTAATTACATTTTCTAAAAGGAAATATTGAGGCTGGAACCGTGATGGTAGGTCACAACACATGACCTGCCAGAGTAAGGATTTAACAGAGCTTTTGTATTCCATCCCAAAACTTGCACTACTACAAACATTGCCAAATATTATAATTTTCATGCACATTATCTCCATTTCTTTACAATAACATGTCTTGAAAATTGTCATCAGATTGCCCACGCTCTCAGACAACCCACGTTTGGGGACACAAATGACCGCTAAAATCAGAAAGCGTTCAGCCTTCACTCAAGAGCTGCTCATGGAATACTAATTAACTTCATAAACCCTAACCTTATTGCAGAGAACAAGTTTTTCTTGTCAAACATCCCCGCGTGGTACTTTTACTAATAAATACATCCAACTAACTGCTGAGTAGAAGCCTTAAGCCATATGCTTGTTATGTATACAAATCAAGTTTTTTTTTTACTAAAGATATTTAAACTGAGACTGCCGATATACCCACCGTGATGTAGCAAGGATGGATCTTTCAGTTCAGCAACAGAACACCCTTTTGCTCTATTCTAATGAAATCTGATGAAGAAATTACCCTGCAGTCTCTATTTTGTAAGGTCTAGTATACTTACGATGCAAGTTTTCAGAAATCATTGGAAAATGGTAACAAAAATGGGTCAAAATGATTGCAACACTGAGAGATGCCAGGCATGCAGAAAGAATATCACACCACACTATCTTCCTCGATCTCTTGGTACTCAGGATTTCCACTTCCTAATGCACGGGAGCGGTTAAGAAGCACTTCTTTTATCAAACCTGTACGCAGTCATCCCCACGACTGACCGCTGCGTTACACGTACAAAAAGATAATATGGTCAGAAGCAAGCAGAAGGGGTCATCCAATTGCAATAATGGTACCTCATGTAATTCTACCATTACATCCAGTCCTGCACTGTCAGTTTGCTGCTCTGCAGGAAAAGGCTTCCAAAGCTATGGTAAATCTTAGCCTCAAACAGCACACAGCTACCCAAAGTGAACTGCAGGAACACGTGACCTCATGAGAAGAGACAAACAAACGTTAATACACACAAAAAAACGCCATCTGGCCAGGTCACAAACATATTCCAGGTAAAGGAGTGTTACTTAATTATCAGCAAACTTATTGCGCTGGCTAGATTAAAAATTTGCAAAGCACTTTTTGAAAGTAATACAGTTGTACTGCAGATCCTTGAAGGGCCACATTATTAAAAAGCAGTACTTGTTTAAACAATGCATGAAGGCGCACAAGATTGCCAAGGCACTCTTGGCTAAAAACAAAGACCCACGAAGTCCACCTTGCACGTTAGCTCTGTAACCTCTTCCCTCCCAACCAGTGCAGAGAAAGCTGATTTCCTCTCTTCCCTACATGCCTTCAAACCCTTCCATAAGAATGCACACAACACTTGACAGCAAAGTTCCTAGGACTCTTTGCAAGAACAGACTTCATGCATTATCCTCCCCCAGTCGTCCTCTCAGTGTGGCCCTAAAGCAGCTGGTTCCTGCCTACTCCCACCCCACGCTCTCCTCCATGGCAACACTTCTATGTACCAACAGGGAAATACAGAGAAAAAAGAGTAACAGATTATTCCTCTGTCCTCAGATCTAGCACCAGCATGATGCTATTAATCAAGAATCATTGCAAAGCAAGATGTCCACTTCAGCAATTCAGTCAGTTGCATAAATTTTAATCGAGAGGTTGGACTAGCTCCATGAGAGTCTAAAAAGCCCAACCTGATGGCTGGTTGTGCCACAGACTTGTAAGCACAGAAAACCCACACAGGATGCTGCCTGACAAAGCTCAATCTCAGACTATTAAAGAAGTCATCCTGTAGAACACCATGTCTTAAGGAAGGGTTATTCCATCAAACACCTTACTTCTCTTAATCATCACAAATACCTGGTCGCTATCATCTGTTCCTCTTACCACCCTCAAGCTTCTGTCCACTAGATACGGATATAAAAATATATTGCAGCCTTACCACACTGAAGGATAGATTCACGCAGTTCCTTCCTGTACAATCTACTAGTTCTGTTTTACGTATATTTATACCGGTTTTGCTCAAAAATTCCCTTTGATGGGTTCAGAAACATCTCTCACCAAGTCACCCAACTGATTCTGCAAAAGCTCTGTCCAGAACCAACTCTCTCTAAGCCACCCATACCATTCCCAAGCAAAGAGCTTGAGGACATAAAGCACAGAACAAGGCAGATCCTGTCCTCAAGAACATGTTGTGCTGTACAGAGGAATACAGAAGAATTTATCTGAGGTCACAACCAGAAAGACAAGATGTACATATTGATGCATCCAAGGATGTCCCTGGACTATTCTGAAGGTGCCGCCTGACCAGCACACAGATCTGAAGAGGCCAAAGCACTGTAGGAGGAACTGTTCATTTCTTCAAGTTAACTGATTCAATCCAGAAAATATTCAAGGAACTCATTTTCAGTCCTTCAGCAGAGATCAGAATAATCCAGCACAATATTGCAATAAACATTAGACAGCAGTGTTTCTGGAGCAGTCGCTTTCACATGTGGAAAAAATAATCTAGATAAACTTACCTTTGCATTTGCAAAATAATAAATATTTATAAACAAATGGTCTCCTTTCTACTTATCAATATCAGGGTACTATGCCTTTACACTTCTTTAAAAATCTAAACATTTAAAGTATGTTTAAAATTAGCATAGCACAAAAGATACTTCCAATGAAGTATCCACCAATAAAAACCATCTCTGGAGGTGGGAGAAAATCTTAGGGCTTCCAAGATGAGCCACACGCTAACTGAACAGATATTCAAAGTAGCTGAGTCATTGTGGTTTTCTGAAATGGGCGTTTAACCATGACTTGAAGGAAGGAACATTAAGTGACAGGCAGTTCAAAATCTCTGAAGGATAAAAGCTTTTCTTCTAAAGTTACTGAGTTTTTAAGTCTAAGGCTGTGACTCATTTTCCTGACACTCCCCCCCCCCTTTTCTTTTTTTTTTTTGTTTTGGTTTTTTGAGTACTTTGATGTCTAGTTCCCAACACAATGTTTAACTTTAATCCCCTATTAGCCATAATTTACACCCTGCACGAATATCACATTGCTCTTCAGAGTCGTTGACTGTTCGGGATCTCAAACCACAGCGTCTCAAAGGTACTTCTCTAAGTCAGGACTCTCAACACTTGGCATGCGTAGCGAGGAAAACAGTCTGTGGCAATGGACCTGTGTGACTAATCTGAGATTTTAGTAAAACCTCAAGGTTTCCCCACCCCCCCCTCCAAACTCTACAATTAGCACCCCCTCCCCACTACCTCCAGTTGTGGTTTTACAGCTACGGTAGCAGCAGGGCCATTAAAACAATGACCAGGCTCACTATACTTACAAAAACCCAGAGCAGACAAACAAATCCAGTAGTTTCTGCACCGAAAAGGTACAATAAAGAGAACAGAAAATGTAAACATTGGGAGTACCTGAAGGGAAAGCAAGGTACAGCAAGAGGGAATTCATTTTGCATGAGAAACAGACAGCTCCACTCAATCCCTCCCCAGTTATCAGATGCATTTTAGGCGGGAACAAACCTCAGCAAAGGATCACAAAGATCCTTAATACAGCACAAACGTATGCAAGGTATCGGTAACGAAAGCTTTAACACAGAAAGCTGAAAGAAAGAAATTTCTGCAAACAGAAAACCCCTCCTCCCCCAGAAAATGTCTGAAAAAAGAACTACTTTTTCCAGCAATTTTTTTTTCCTCAAGGACTCTTACAGTTTTCCTCAGTTTTGGTTTGTGTTTCTTTTTTCTTTTCAACTTCAGAAAATGAAAAAATTCAATATTTTCATATTCTTTTCAATAAAGGTTTCTTGGAGAAGTTACAAGAATAAAATATCTTACCCAGTTTTATTCTGAACATTCAGTTATTCTCACCAATGTAAAGAATAAGAATCCCATATGAACTCCTCATCTTCCCAAAAGCCTGCAAAGGGCTTTCCTCCTTCCCTTGCACTACTCCCTCTCCCCCATCCCTTCTGCTTCCCATTTAATGGATGCTGGCTTAGGGTGCAGAGGCAGCACAAGTGAATTGTGGCACCCCTCTGGAAACTGCCATGCCTGCCATCACTTCTGTCTCAATTCCTGTACCCCAACTCCACACTCATCCAAAAACACTACGCCGTTTTAAGGGCAGCTTCCTCACAGTCCTTGATAAATTTGCCTGCCACTGCAGGCTTGGTCTGAAGTCATTCCTCAGGCCAAGTTCACACCAACAGAAATGAGTTTAGTCTCAACATAGCTGCAGGGTTTCCCCTCAATCAAACATTTCATAGAGGCAAAGCACTAATTACTCACATTCATTCCCTTTATGGTTTTCTCTGCTACCCATATGCCTTCAAGGTCCTCAAAACTACTGTTTAGCATTGAGGACTGTGAAGACTGAAAAGCTATGGTGATGGCTGCTGACTTTTCAAGGTAACTTCAGCTAAATACTAAAACCAAATAATTACGAAAACACCCTCTCAATTTTTGCATCAGATAAAAATTAGAAATTAAATGTCAAGCATAATATTAAGGTTAAAAGAAACTGATTTGAAATTTTAGTGGATATTCAGCACAAAAGATACTACATTTAAGTATAAAATCCCCTATATATAGTGTACTCCCTTCTGCAATTTTTCTTTTTTTTTTATATACACACACACATAAACACACAAGCCAACCTGTAAGGAGACTGTAAGACAAATAAGCTGTTAAATTCCAAAGAGTTCTCTGCAGACAAATTCTGATCCCAATGCAGAATTATCATCTGTCAAGACTCCCAAGTCTCCACAAAACACAGAAACTTTAAGCACAGGACTGACAGCATATGGAAAAAATATATTTGGAATCTTGTAGATCATATTTGAAGGATCTTCGCCTCATTGTCATTCTCCATGACCAAGGCCATCTGCCTGACAAAGAGTGGGAGGATATAAATTCTTAGCTTATTTTAAAACTTGTCAATGATAACCAAGAATTACCTGTAAAACCTATGTTGCCTTCAGACTTTACCTTCTGATCCCTAAGACACTAGCTCATAGGGTGCTGTCACTCCTATTTAGAGTATGTACTTTGCAGCAGGGAAAGATTATTATCCTAAGGATTGCTCGGTACTGAGCACATGCAGGGCATGCAGTCACCACTGTGTTTCCATAGCTAAACGCTCTTACAGCAACCACATAAGGTGCAATTTTTGTTTCCCAGAAAAACTTGATAATTGGGTTACTCTTGTTCTTTCTAGTGTCACTTCATTGTGATCACATGGGTATGGATAATTATTTGCTTTTTAAACAGCTAAAATGCACTTTCAAAGGACAGAACTAAGTAAGTCAACACAACCCCCCAAAAAGTTGTATGTATATATACGCTCCAAAAAGCGCCTTTGCTTAATATTGATGTTAAGACATGAGCGAGAAGTCAAAGGCACCTGGATGCTTCTGAAAGGAACATCTGGTTAATTTAACAGAAAAACGCTGTAGTTGAGAGTCATCTCCATCAGTGCTGTGCCATCCGTGACCCAGCGACACCACAAATCCACCACTTGGTTCCTCAGCCTTTCTCTGAACCCTTTGGTGCCAATTAATCCAAACTTCCAGGCTGGACTGGTGAAGCATTTGCCAGATCAGTACTGCAACTCCTGCTTTTTGAAGGTGTTTTGAAAAAACACTCAACTAAAAACCCAGATCAATCCTCTCTCGCTCTGGTCACGTTCAGTATCCCAGTGTCATCAGGCTCTAAGAATTTCACTTCAGAGGTCTGCAGTGAAGGGATTAAACTTCTCCTCTTTCCACATAGGTACTGGTTACATTCTAATAATACTAAGATTTATTCTTGTTTCTTCAAAAATAAAACGCAGCTTTACAGCATAAGGAGCAGTCATGGACTGGAATCCCTAACACAAACAAGTCCTTTTGTACTGAGCCCCCACCCCGGTCCTAGAGACTGCCGGGCCACCATCAGCCTGGGGTTGTTTAAAGTTAACTGGTGCTGGCTGGACATCATGCACAGCTCTGAACCGGGGGGAAAGGATTTTTGTAGATATAGCTAAGATTTTTTCCTTTTCAGGATGGCTGCTCCCTCATGCAGCTCTCTCACTTCCTCATGCCTACAAGTTCTGTGTTTATTTTTTCCTTGTATAATTTTTAACCTCGACAAATAAAAGGGCTGACATTCACTAAATACAAGGTCTAAGTGCTACCAGATTGCTTTTGCATAGGAAAGCTTTCTGTATCCTTAAAAAAAAAATCTGACTCTGAGATAATTTGTTCTAGTTAAAGCAGGAGAGGATCCTGTCGCAGCATTTTCTAGCAATGTCACTGTTTCTCCGCTGTCAGTAGAGCTTGGAGGTGATTTCTTATTCTAAAAATCTGACAGAGCTACAGAAAGATTCTTCAACCAAAATACAAGGAGTCATGTTTTCATTGAACTTCTGTATATTATATAATCAAAACAGATGATAATTGCCAACACTGAGAACTCAGTACTGATTATTTTCACAAATTAGGTATGAAGGAAGTGTTAGTCCTAACACTTAAGTAACTCTCTTATTTGACTGAGTAATAAGTTGTTCGTTAGAATAAAATTTTTGAGGAACACTGCATTTAGTGTCAGTCAATCTGTAACGGCTATTCTAGTGTTTGAAACATTTGCATGAGACATGCCAACCTAAACGCTTTGCCTTTCACAGCAAGATAACAGTATTTAATAAGAGCTACCGAGCTCAGATTTCTCAGCATCTCTGCTAGGCTGCATCCAGACCAGCACAAATGGCTCCATTACCAGTTACCAGATGGCAGAAAGCCTCCACCAGAGCTTCCACAAAATTACGCTGAACACTGCGTGCATTTTTGTCCTTCGCTATGACCACAAAGTCAGAAGTTTAAAAGGCAAGTGCAGTGCATAAGAAACAGCCTCCTACATATGCCAATTGTTTGGGGTTTTTATAAAGCAAATGAGAAAAATCAGCATAGATCTGTTTCGAAACAATACTTTTTCTAGGTGAGAAACCCAAGGCTTCTTTATACCGGTTGCATTTGTTAGGGGCCACTAAATGCTAACCCGGGATTTTTATAACTCCCTACCCAGCCAGTCTGTTGTCAAGCAAGGAGACAAACTGATATTTTCCAGTTTATTCCTGAACAACCAGTAGGTGCTTTTCAAGACTGACCTCAAAGCAGCAAATTCTTTTCTGGATCGCAAAAAATGCAATGCAGTTTTCAGAATCAAGAACTTCACCAACAACTCGTTTCCTAGCATTTGGATCACAAAATTTAAAGTTATGCAGGAAAGACGAGATTTTTTTACATAGACAGGTCCCAAATCACAAGGAGCTTGACAGATTAGCACTGGCACCTTGATCTCCACCCTGCAATGTGAAGAACTCAGCCGGAGGTGCTATTAATGCATGAATAATTGAAGAAGAGAAATCGCACTCAGGTGTTGACAGATTAAGTACTATACTTCATCTTGAAAGATGAATCCAAATTCTGCAATGAGAAGGACAGGGTATGGAATCTTCGGCAGCAATGTGGCAATGGAGGAAGATACGAGTGTCACAGACTGCTCACTGAAGACAACTGGCAAGGTCTGGTTTTCGTAACAGCACATTTTTATGGCCGGCTATGCTGGCAGCCTTACCGTTTTTCTTCTGACTGCTCTCAAACAGAAGTACTTACAGCATTATTTCCCAGAGCTTACAGCTGAGGAGATACCATCGCTTTAGTCAGGACTCTCGCTCAGTGAAGAAAAGGCTACACAGAAAATGAAAAGTGAATATTTGACTTCTGGGTTGAGGCTGGGTTCCTCTTTCGGTGAAGGTACTTCGCATATTTATCTCTTGTGCTCTTAAGTAAATGACCTAAATTGAAAATACTTTTGAACTGTAAATCCTTGCAAAATATAAAGCCTTATTTTTTAGGTAAAATAATGTAAGCTTTTAGTATAACTTACTGTTACTACAAGCAGCACAGAACTTCACTCTATCCTAGAAGCAGCAGCAAAGTGAGAACCTACAGAACAGACTCTGAAGAGTTAGACACACACAAGGTCCTCAGGGGTGTCACACCACACTTAGCTGGCTCCCACTGAAAAATGAAACACCTCATGATCACACTAAGTCAAGGATTAAGAGGAAATAAAATTTGGTCACATAAAAATGTAGAGGGGAAAAAACTTGAGAATATTGTCCATACCTCTGCCAAAGTAAAAGCTAGGTATGGTTTCCTAAAGTTTACTGGGAAAGGCAGCTGGGTTTACAAGGCAGAAAAATGCAAACCCTGAAGCATAACCATGCTAATCCGAATCTGAATTGGAAGATCCAAGAATACGGATCACACCTTCCTGTGACTGCATGCTGTATCAGGAATCATAAGCTACATGTCGCAGAAGCAAAACCAAGAGAGCCGAGATCTGCTTGACAGCTCAGCTATGCAAGTGCCAGTGCATTCAAGGTGAAAAACGTTTTTCTGAATAAAACTGCACTGCATTTGTCACCACACGTTTGTGCCTCTACATATCCAGGACAGTCCAAGGCTGTCTGAGGGAATTCACTAAGTGAATTACAGTTGCTTTTGACTAATTACAGGCACTTTTAACCTTAACTGCAAAGCACTGTCAGAAGAAGCGAGGATTCATTAGTAACTCACTCTGGCTGACAGAAACAACAAAAGCTACTACCAAATTAGTAAGCATAGATAGAATCATAGAACAGAATCATAGTATCATTTAGGTTGGAAAATGCCTTTAAGATCATCAAGTCCAACCGTTAACCTAGCACTGCCAAGTCCACCACTAAACCATGTCCATAAGCACCACATCTACACGTCTTTTAAATACCTCCAGGGATGGTGACTCCACCACTTCCCTGGGCAGCCTGTTCCAAGGCTTGACAACCCTTTCGGTGAAGAAATTTTTCCTGATATTCAATCTAAACCTCCCTTGGCACAACTTGAGGCCGTTTCCTCTCGTTTTATCGCTTGTTACTTGGGAGAAGAGACCGACCCCCACCTCCCTACAACCTCCTTCCAAGTAGTTGTAGAGCGCAATGAGGTCTCCCCTCAGCCTCCTCTTCTCCAGACTAAACACCCCCAGTTCCCTCAGTCGCTCCTCATCAGACTTGTGCTCCAGGCCCTTCACCAGCTTCGTTGCCCTCCTCTGGACACGCTCCAGCACCTCCAAGTCCTTCTTGTAGTGAGGGGCCCAAAACTGAACACAGGATTCGAGGTGCGGCCTCACCAGTGCCGAGTACAGGGGCACGATCACCTCCCTGCTCCTGCTGGCCACACCATTTCTGATACAGGCCAGGATGCCGTTGGCCTTCTTGGCCACCTGGGCACACTGCCGGCTCATGTTCAGCCGGCTGTCAACCAGCACCCCCAGGTCCTTTTCCTCTGGGCAGCTTTCCAGCCACTCTTCCCCAAGCCTGTAGCGTTGCCTGGGGTTGTTGTGGCCGAAGTGCAGGACCCGGCACTTGGCTTTGTTGAACCTCATACATTGGCCTTGGCCCATGGATCCAGCCTGTCCAGGTCCCTCTGCAGAGCCTTCCTACCCTCCAGCAGATCAACACTCCCGCCCAACTTGGTGTCATCTGCAAATTCACTGAGGGATCATTGATAAAGATATTAAACAGAACTGGCCCCAATACAGAGCCCTGGGAACACCACTTGTGACCAGCTGCCAGCTGCATTTAACTCTTTCACCACAACTCTTTGGGCCTGGCCATCCAGCCAGTTTTTTACCCAGTGAAGAGTATGCCCATCCAAGTCATGAGCAGTCAGTTTCTCCAGGAGAATGCTGTGGGAAGCGGTGTTAAAGGCTTTACTAAAGTCTAGTAGACTCCATCCACTAAGTGGGTCACCTTGTCATAGACGGAGATCAGGTTAGTCAAGCAGGACCTGCCTTTCATAAACCCATGCTGACTAGACCTGATCACCCGGTCGTCCTGCACATGCCGCATGATGGCACTCAAGATGATCTGCTCCATAACCTTCCCCAGCAGCGAGGTCAGACTGACAGGCCTGTAGTTCCACGGATCCTCCTTCTGGCCCTTCTTGTGGATGGGCGTCACATTTGGTAACCTCCAGTCAAGCGGGACCTCCCCGGTTAGCCAGGACTGCTGAGAAATGATGGAAAGTGGCTTGGTGAGCACTCCCTCCAGCTCACTCAGTACCCTTGGGTGGATCCCATCTGGCCCCATAGACTCGTGTGTGTCTAAGTGGCGTAGCAGGTCGCTAAACATTTCCCCTTGGATTACGGGGGCTTCGTTCTGCTCCCCGTCCCTGTCTTCCAGCTCAGCGGGCTGGGTACCTGGAGAACAACTGGTCTTACTATTAAAGACTGAGGCAAAGGCAGCATTAAGTACGTCAGTCTTTTCCTTATCCTTTGTCGCTATGTTTCCCCCCACATCCAGTAAAGGATGGAGATTCTCCTTCAGCCCTCCTTTTGTTGCTAACGTATTTATAGAAACATTTTTTACTGTCTTTTATGGCAATAGCCAGATTAAGTTCCAGTTGGGCTTTGGCCCTTCTAATTTTCTCCCCTCATGACATCCTTGTAGTCCTCCTGAGTTGCCTGCCTTCTCTAAACCTTCTTCCCATGCATTTGGTATCTCTCAAGCACCAAGCAGTAAGGGAATGCTGCTCAGCGCTGCATGATACAGCAGACAAGTCGGGATGGAGAGCTGGATGGCAAAGGCTCTTGTCTCAGTACTGCCAGCAAAGCTGTGTTTCACTAGCACAATCCTGTATGACAGATTTGCAGAGAAGGCAGTTCAGTTTCTTTAGCTGCAAGCTACTATTCAAGCCCTACAGTGAGAAAAATTCAGTGTGTTGGTGACTCTGGAAAGCTACATGGGCAATACGGTTCGGCCAGGCAGAACCACTGAGCAGGCTGAATGAGAACTTAAATTTCAAACAGAAATGAATAACAGACAGCTCACCTAGCCCGCACCGCAAATTTGCATATTACGTATTTTTCCTATATTAATACCCAAATAACAACTTGCACATAAGAAAACCTGATAATTCATCACAGTTCCCATACTGCCAAGAAACAATCTTTGACTCTAAGTTACCACAGTTTGATAAAATCTCACCCAAGGCCAGGTCAGGGAGTCTCAGGCGTAATAAATGTACTCTCAAGTCAGGTGTTCTGGACTGATGGCAATATTTTACATGCCAGACCTTACCAACCAGCCCCTCTCTGAATCTCTCCCTTAAGTTTCTCAACACTTTAGACAACCGGTGAAAAGCTGAAGATGTCTAGTACCCAAGACCTGGGAGACTGCTTCCCTCACACACAGTTTTTTCCCCACAAACTTCATGACTTTATCCATCTGCTTCAGTATTTGCATCCTTCTATATGAGTAAGACTCCTTCATCTGCAAAGCACTGAGGCTGTACTAACAAAAAGCACAACACTAGCTCTGAAGTTTATTTGAAGGTCCTCTGGAAGTACTTAGTATTGATGACACTCACCAGCATCTCGGTCTTCCCAGCATACAGAACAGACTCTGAGAGCTTTTTAAAAGGAACAGAGCAAAGTAGATTGAGTGCACAGAAGCACACAACAGTTGAGCCACCCTAAATATTAAACAAGCCACAAATTTTAATAACTTTGCTGTATTAAAAGATATGCACCAATGTCACCCCACCCCCACAACTCATCAAGGCATTTCACTCCCTTGGGCTCTTGTGACTAAGTATAATATTTCATTAAATATCCTGTTCATACTGGCTTATGTACTAGGGAACACACTAATTTTAGAAAACTGATTAGCTAGTTCTTTCTAACCGAATGTTATTGTAGCTAAGGTCAGATTTTGCACTGAAACTATGGCAACAAAGCCACAGTATTCTTTTGTCTACAAGGTTGGGGCTAGGTTTATTAACAGTACTGTTCTACTTAATAGCTAAGCACTGCTTTTTGGCAATCCCTCCCTTGATCCTACCTGAAATACCCTGAACTTTCTGCAGGGGAAAAAGCTCAGACCTGTGAGAGCTGTTGAGAAAGAATGAACATTTAAACCAGCACTTTGCTTATTTCTTCATTTTTAGGACATGGTCACTATACCAGCACATTTCTCTTGTTGTCCTGCACAGTATGTCTCATCAGTACAGAATTACTACCCACATTTTTAGATGGGCAAATGAAGCGCACAGATCATAAAACTTCACACTAGGAGTTCAACTAGGTCCCCCCTCATTCTTTTGCAGTACCTTAACCAACAGATTGCATTTTTCATACAGCGTTCCAGTTATGCATATTAATAGCCGCTTTCTATTTCAAAGGGGCTTTGCTCTGCCTTCACCTAGATGCAAAACATCCGAGATGAAAGCACTTTAAAACCAGAAGTTGGCAGACAGCTGTTTAACCACAGTACTCTCAGTACAGACCAGCATGCAAACACAGCCTAGCCAATCTTCACAGCCTGCGCCTTGTATCCCAAACAGACCTGTCTCCTCCTCTTGCTCAGTACTGACAACTTTTAACACCAAGTTAAACAGACACTCTTGTAATCTGTGCCATACAGACCTTTCCCATTATGGTCTTGGTACCCCATCACTAGGACACAGCAAAACCATGCTAAAGCATCTCAATTAAACCAATAATTATTTAGCCAATCATTTATCCACGGTTTCGGCAAAGCATATCCGGCACCATGGAGTTGGGATGTCTTTAGGATGTCCTGGTACTTCAGCACGCATAGCTACCAACCGGACTACAAACTTGTCTTGCTTAATAAGCCAGTAAGGAACCACACTGCAGTAGACATGGCAAATTAAATAAAACCAGCTTCCCAATTCACTCTCTAGGACAATACTTACCTTCCTGTGTAAAAAACAAAAATGCTTCCCTTTGATTCCTGCATCCCATCACTATTGGATTTCAAAGCAATGCAAGCTACTTTTGCACGTTTAAATAAATTACAGGACACAGCAGCTACACAAGTTAGAGTATAATACCTATTCTCCAGCTGTGCTCATAACGGGAAAACTCCAATTCCTCCTCTGCTTGCTAATATAGCAAGCCACATAAGTAATCCTTGATGAGCCTGGCACTACCACAAAACCTGTGGTTAAAAATGTTTGGAGATGAGGTGTTCAGGTGTTCCTCTGAAGTCACCAAGGCCAGCAGAGAAGGCAGCGTACATCGCCTACCATCTCACCTGCAGAGAGGAAGGAGGCTTGGGTGTCCTCATGTCAGTGGTGCATCAACTCTTGATTAGGACTCTCTCTCTCACAGGGTTTTCCAAGCTTTAGCACATATAAAGCACACTTGTCTGTATGAAAATGCAACACTTCTGACTTTCCAGTTTTTTGAAATACGTAAATGCCACGGTGACAATTGCCTGTAACATCTGCTTGTACGTAGGATGCAGTGGGCTAAAGATTCACATTTTAGAGACAGTGCTCAGGATTTCTTCATCATATAAAGGGCATCAAATTCAAATGCGTACTAGCAGTTGGCAGTTTTCTAGTACAGTTCTATAAATACTGAGAATCATACTAAAGGATTCCTCATCAAGGCAGTGAAAGTATATTTTAGATATTTTAACTATATCCTAATTCAGCAAGATATAAAAATCTTTTCGTACTCAAAATGACCAATGCGTCAATTTTAAATAAAAAAATTATAGGCACAACATTAGACTGTGTTTTTATAATTTTTCTCTTCCATCATAGAAACCCAAAAGTTTCTTTTGATTTTACACTAAATCATTATATTAGTACTCTTTTTGAAAAGGGGCTAAGAAGCGTAATTTTTTCTTTTTATGGTGTTTGGCCATAAAACAGAGAAGTTAGGTAGGTAGGTATTTACTGTTGTTGCCCCACTTCCTACTTTTGGTATTCAGCGTGTGCATTTTAATCTGTCTTGGACATCTCAAAACTGAAAAGTAGTCATTTTTATATTGCAAGTGATGTATTTCTCTTCAAGATCACCATGCTAAGCTTTGAACTTAGCACTCAAGCACCCTCAAAAGTTCTGCCTCCTGAATGAAAAAGGACTCCTGTTATTTTATCTGCTAATACATGGTTATCAAAGTAAAAAAGGCCATATTTAGACATTTGTTTAAATATTCCTTAAAGGAATCTAGGGACCTTAATAATTAACATACCCAAACAATTCACCAGCATTAGAAACTCCATGGTCAAAGAGAAAAAGGAGCCTAAACTTGGCCATGCAGCCCAGGTCTATCACCCCTCCTCTTCTCACCATCATTCCAGGAATAAGCCCTCAAACCTCTGCAAAACACCCACTCGAACTCATCTAATGTATGCAGAAAGTCATCCAATTCAGACTATTTCACATCAAAGTTTAAAAAGCAATCTGAGCTGATATAATTGCTTTCACCAGAGTAGATTTGGAAAAGTATGCATGGAGAACATACAGAGAGCAATAGCATTTGAGGCAACACGCTTATCTGAAGCTGAACGCGTGATACCTAATGGCTTGTACCGCAAAAAATTCTTCTTGATGAGCACAGGGGATGGTACTGAACTACCTCACCATCTAGAAAGTGCTCTTCTATATGCTGCTAATATTTTTCCAAAACTAACAGGCAGAAGGATCTGGGTATTTGTTTTAGTTTGTTTTTTAATATTCTGAAGTGTTTGGGAAAACTATGTATGTGACCCTTCAACTGAAAATTCCCTTAACCTCAGCCAAACTATAAACAAGCTTGCATTGGCTAAATAAGGCTAAATAATCCCATATGTATGCAACATAACTCCATGGCCTCTATCAGTACTGCATAAATTATACAGTTTCCTTCATATTAAACAAAGCAGTAGTGTATAGGCTTCAGATCATTGATGGCAAAGCTATGAAGAACAAAACATAACTCAAAACATTTCTGTTATGGAGAAGCGTACTGACTTTCACCAATGCTGAGCACAGTGTGAATTTAAGAGACATCCATCAAAAGAACTGGGGTGTGCAGATATATATTTTTATACGTATATTTATATATTAAAGCGTCTTTATAGTATCCAGGTAATTTCTTCTACTGAAGATGAACTTGTAGTTCAAAGGCTGAGGCCCTCACTGCTAGCCCCTAACACCACCAGAAGAGCCTAACCGAGGGCTTCGTGAAGGCAATATTCAGAAAGAGCATACAGTATGGATTAGGATCAAAAGAACAAACAGAATTTGAACTACTCATCTTCTGCTTCACCATGAGGGTATTTTAAGTCTAAGATATGGGTTCATTCCTTGAACATCTTGCCAAAAAAAGAGTGTTGCCCAGCAACTACTAAAACAATGTTCTGGAAGGAGGTAGCTGCTGGACAAATTAACCCAGTAAGTGCCCTTTTTTCCTGTGTTTCATGCAGCCATTGCAAAGCCTCTGGATCTCTGGCAGACAGATCTGCATCCAAAATAAAGAGCTGTAAGGAATTTCCTGAGAAGGCTGTCAGACAGACTGTTTTGGTGTAGTAGTAGTGTCTTGCATTAAGCAAACACATTTGGCTTAGCGCAGCGCTAGGTTCCAATACCAATTGAACACAAATAAAACCTCTGCAAAAGCACACACAAACTAACTAATAGAGCACAGAACCAGCAGCTAGAGCCCAAAATTATCAGCCCTGGGCTCTGTCTCAGCTTCACCACTATTGCTAGGTCCGACTTTAATTTGCAAAATAGCTATCCGTCTCCGTGCATTTAAGTACGAATGATTTCTAATGAAACACTGGTGCTTTTAGCCTAGGCTAGAGGGTCAGCTGTAGTTCATACTTTCCACAAAAACCCTGCATATTAAAAGATGTTCATTTATAATCACTATTCAAATGCACAGTCATACTCAAAGATGGCAATTAAGCAGCAATTCCAGCTTTATAAAATACATAAAATGTCTTTTTTTGTTCAAAGCAGTGCAGATAACCAAGGAACTGTCACACACTTTCTTTTTTTGGAGACTCATACAACTAGGATTTTTTCCAGGAATCTCATCTGTACACAGTATATTCAGACCAGTTAAGTAAAATACTCTTTTGCAAGAATTTTCATATTAACATTTTTAAAAAGAAACACCCTAACAAATGTACTCTTAAGTCTTAACATTTTGCAAGGCAGTTTTAGAGGACTTTTGAATTAGTTGGAGCTGAAAACATGAAGGGCCAGAGAAACATTGTACTTTAAAGAAAAAAAAAACCAAAAAAACCCCAAAAAACAACACACCCAAACCACCATATTTAAAGCGGATTCAGAAAGCCAGAATAAAAAAAAAAATCCACTGAAATCTCACAGATCATAATTACCATCCAACCTCAAACCACTAACTTCAGGTGCTATCTACTTCTGATTGGGATGGGAAAAAAGAATGAAAAAAAAATCAGCCTTCACACCTTCAAGTGATCAAGCTAATATTTTAAGGACCTAGAAGCACAACAGCATTTAATATGTGAAATAACTACTAGTAAACACTCATAGTAACTTGAGGTTGCTGGACTAATACCTTTCTTTAGAGTTCTTTCCAACTCCACCACGTCAGTTTTTCTCCATCTAATACACCTCTGAATTTTATTTTTTTTTTTAATGTCTCATTTTCACTTTTACATCACACCCCAAATCTTACCTGAACTCTATCGCACCTTACTCTCAGCCTCCTCTTGCATTTCATACCTTTCAGGGCTCCACCACTGCCAGATTAATCTGTCAGCCTACTTTTTCCACAACTTTTGTCAACAAAGCAAGCCCTCCTGTCCTCAGGATACCTCTGTACGTTTTCCTCCAAGCAGACTGAAAGGCTCTATCGCTCCCATCTCCGACTCCAGTCGTGCCGCTGCAAATCATTCTGCTCAACCTAGCTCATCCAAACATACCTCAAGCTTCCCTCACTGAATTTTCCTTAGGACAACTCGAAGCCAACACTTTTAAAAGGAGTGACTTACTAGCACACAAAACCCACCTCCGTTTCAGCTACGAAGTGCTTGCTTTTAGAAACGCATTCCTCAGGCAGGGACTATTTTCACACCACAAGCAGGTTATCACGTTAAGTGACAGCATATACTCACGGCTAAGTATTACTGTCAACTGCCTTTCATATGAGAGGGGCTCTCTCCAGTAGGAAGAATGGGGCATACACACCACCACTTTGTGCACAGCAGCTCTGCTGTATTTCAGGGGTCTAAAGCAGAGAGGAAAGAAAAATCACCACCCTCTAGACCAGGGCCTTGCTGCTGCCACGAGATGCAACTGATTAAGTGTAGCCTAGGCAACAAGACTTCTTAAAACCTGAAACACCCATGGCTAAGAAAAAAGCAGGATGGATTAATTCTGCTACTGGATATATATGCTTTAGTTTCACACTGCATTTTCTTAGAGTCATGTATGCATATCTAAGCAGTAAATCTTGCTTCTAGATATCTCTCACCACTTCGATTAAGCATGAAAATTACATTTACAACTGTTTTACATCTGCCCACAGAAGACAGATCTGCTCACAGAAGCTTAGAATTACATTTCTTAAAAATATTACCCGAAGCAAGATCCTCAATACTGGCCATGAAGTCACACATTCAGTGTTCCTCCCAGAAGGTGACTTCAGATTTGACTGATATGTGTCTGGACACCTTAAAGCACCTTAAAGCTCGTTTGAAAGAGAATTTGCACATAGATATGAAACAGGTTACAGCATAGAGGCGTTTTTCCAGTATTGTGTAAACTATAAATAAGTCACTTACATTTGATTAATTTTGGTCCTGCTCTAATGAGATTTTCAAAAGTTACTTCTCAGTTACCAGTGCCAGTGTTCTGCACCTATTCGAATTCAAACCAAGATCACGCTTCTTCTCAGGCCTCAAGCTGCAGTGATCCTATCGGCTGTGATGACTAGTATGGACTATATGAAATCATTGAACAAACGTGGGCACCATGTACAAAGTTTACTGGATACTAGAACATTTCGACATCAGTTCCCACCTCACGCTGCTACTGTATAAAAGGTATCTTGTGGTACTGATCTGCTGTACCTGTGACACTGCCCAAGGCAATGAAGACTAAATCTCAAGCATGACAAAACTAAATACTGGGACTACTGAATTACATTCACCAGATGACCACGATTGTTTTATATCCCAGATGTAAGTGGTGTTGTTTGGGTAAATGCACCTTAGGAAGACCTTGTGTTCCATTTGCAAGGGAGGTATTTTTGCAAGGTATCATAAAAACACCAAGATTGCAGAGACGTGGCTGCAGTTCCCAACTTTGCCAGAGACTTCCCGTGCAACACGCCAGACAAGCCTCTGGTGCCTTTGCTTCATAATAAAACAGGGGTATTTTTCATTTGTGTTGAAGATGGTGCGATAAACTTCATTATTACTTCTTCTGAACATCTTTATCGTGGAAAGCATTTTATCTTAGACTACACTTATAAAGCATGTGTATAAATAACAGAAATGCCTGCTAAAATTTTATGACTTTTGTTGCCATTTACCATTAAGCATAAAGTTCTCCATGAAAGCTTTAGTGAAGTAACTACAAAGGTTGGAAAAGGTTCACACTATTCTTTCTCCATGTATAAATTATAAGTAATATGAGAACATTTACAATGTCTAACCACAATGTTTTATGTCAGACAAATGTCTCTCTGTACTTGCAGTTCCTAAACTGTGCTAGCAAGAATTGCCTTTTTCTCATTCTTTTCTCTCTCTCCCCTCCCCTTCTTCTACACCCAGCAGTCTCAGTTAAATCTGGCTTTATTCCTTCATGTGATTTTAACATCAAGAAATGCCTACAGTCAGGGCTCTAGTTCACATAACACCATTGTTCTTTTTCTAGAGAGCTTAACATTGAATGCTAAAACTTCCCCAGGTTACCTCTTCAAATATTTGCATCATCAGCTATTTAGTTTTCCAGTAAAAAAGGGAGAAAAACCAACAAGAACTCACAGACTTCAGCAATATTCTAAAAAGAGAGTTTCATTATATGAGACATCTTCATGTCATGGCAAAAACCAGAAAAACAAACAACAGCAAACAAAACCAGCAGTACAGAAGGTATACAATTTTCAAGGGCAATCACTGCAGTTCTGGCCAAACCTGAATAGAATTACAGTAATTCTGAGCCCCTGATAAAGGCAAAGTATAACCAAGGAAACAAGATTTATCCAACAAAGAAACAGGGCAAACAGTTGCTGCTACATCCAAGAACAGCAATAAAAGATAGATCAATTTTTTAAAATATTTGGCTGAGCTATCCTTTGGGTAAAAGATGCAACCAAGGGGCGAAAAAAGAAGAATTCAAGACAGTTTTTTGAAACAAAATCCCAGTTAGTGCTTCTCTTCCTGTTTGAGATTTTTCTTAAACAAATCAGCCCTAGCCAAACTGTGCAAAGAAGTAGGCATTAATTTCTTATCACTAAGCATAAGTTTCCTGGCAGAATGAAAGCAAAGTCAAACATAGTTAATATCGAATGAGGTCAAACAACAATAGTTGTTACAAACGTTTGCTCCTTTTCATTTTCCTCTTCTCTGAGATAGGTTTGGTACTAAATGGCATGTATGATAGTATGGAGAAGAAGAAATTAAACTTACAGAGACCCTGTAAGTTTGGACAGATCTGAAAGCCAACCTCAGCTGCCAACCCCATCTCCACCCCCTCACAAAGCATTCTTTTTAAGTCCCACGACTCACTTCGTAAGACATTCATGCTTACATGACTTTTTTTTTTACTCATGAGTTGCCCCTTCATGGAAGAAGACGACACTAAAATATTCTATAGAAAGCGTGGAGGTCCAAAATAGTTACATGTGATTGTACAAAATGAAGGACTTCTTCCAATCAGAAGGGTTATAAACTGTCTAATAAACTTACCTCTGAATTTTTTGGGTGGGTTGTTAAGATCACCTGCTTCTGGCTGTACAACACACCGATCATCCACAAGGCTGCAAAGAAATGAGAAGTAAAGTGAGATTCTACTCCCTTGCAATTGTTGTTGCTAACAAGGATTTAAGCAAAGTCGTTTATTTGCAAGATTTTATCCGAGTGGCCACTTCAGCAGAAGACATTCCCCAAATGCCAACTTATGCCAAATCTTTCTAAGAAGCATGCAGCTAATTTTTACTGTTGCCCAGAGCTATGCTCCTGGATAGGTGGGACAATAAATAAGTCATTGCTCCTGTATACTGCATCATCTTTATGTCCCCTCCTTGAGGTGCAGACAGAACAGCCCATATTCTAGTTAGGTGAGAGACAGCCTTAGAACAATTATGGCCTCTTGGACAGATTTGAATAATGTTGCAAATGTATTTATATGAAGGGTAGAGAA
This sequence comes from Calonectris borealis, assembly GCF_964195595.1. Lineage (NCBI taxonomy): Eukaryota > Metazoa > Chordata > Aves > Procellariiformes > Procellariidae > Calonectris > Calonectris borealis. The sequence continues at coordinate 2,404,716 of NC_134321.1, forward strand.
CAGGAAAATACGACGATTATGCAAACTGGACACTGCCCCTATGACCCCTCAAGTATTAAGAAAAGGCAGAAACAGTAACTGCCACAATAAAAATTGACTCCCAAGAGAAAGGAAGGCATAAATACACCCTCCTGCTCACCAGTCATAAACACAAGATGAGTCAAGGGATCGAACTAACCTCCTCCTGTTATACCCAGGAAGGAGGTGAATTGGACGAGTGAACCCAAGAGATTCAAATAGGGAATGTCAGGACAGAGCTTCTCCTGTGAATATGCATCAGCAAAAAAACACAGGGTCAATTCAAATCCCACAGAATAAATAAAATAGTTAAGATGCACCTGTCACCAATGCTCTGCCCTTAGCATGCTTTGGATCAACATGGAATTGCACTTTTACCAAACACTACTTCCAAATTGTGAAAATGCAACTGTAACGAAGTATTTTGTAGTTTCAGATTTGATGCTAAATGACTCAATTTGGCCCCTTAAAACCAATCTGTCAAAGAGGCTTTCTACACGAAAGTAGAAAGTAAAACTCCAAGGTCTTAAAGGTTTGAGAGGTCCATTCTCATGCAGAATCAACTTGAGAAAGACTGAGACCTAGAATATGAGAGTTGTTCCTTGCAGAGGCTGGTTACATGCAGGGAGCATCTTGAGACAACAATTATGGAAAATAATGAAGTGCATAAAAATTAAGAGATCAGAGAGATTAAGTGGACTCAACAGTTCTATGCATCTAAAATTTGCATATGCAAACATTCAGAGTAAATTGCTTTTTCCCCATGGATTTTCTCCCTATTCAGTATCATATATACATATATGTGCTCCAACAAGAATGGTAGTATTAATATTTGAGCTGACTGAAACACCTGCTTCTAGTGAACAAAGGGCCAAAAAAAAAATCAAGTCAAATGGGTTACTCTGATCATCCCACACAGAGATAATCTCAGTGCAATATATCCCTCTCATCCTGAGATTAAATTGAAAGTAAAGAGGAACTTCCCAAACTACTAAGAAAAAAATTTTACAGGGTGAAAAACACAAAAGAGGATATATTGTACACCGGTAATCATAATGATGACAGCACTGAGTTTGGGAAACAGCAAGAGTAAAGTCCTGATTAAGCAACAGTCATGTCATAGGAATATTAAATAGGAACACTCTTCAAAGATTTAGAACGACATTAGAATGTATAGTGGTATCTGTTTCTCAACCTTCATTAACCACATGAACAAGTCATTACACATTGTTATGACATAAGACTGTCAAAACTCCACATGGTATAGAGTACAATTACACTGAATCTTTCCTTTGCTTCTTTAATTTTCTCCAGGACAAAGACTAAATTAAATATGGGACAAAACTAATTTGATTATGAAGGCTTATTAAGACGATAATGCATTTCATGTTTCACATAGCAATTGGGATTTCTGGCTTAAGTTAGGCTCAGAAGATGTGTGGCCATTATATAACGCAGTTACCTTAAAACAGTCCTAATCAAATCAAAGAGGATGCTTGTATCACTAAGGGATCTTTAGACCTGCCATGAGAACATCTCATCAAGCCTAAAAAATACACGTGCTTAGGGCCTGTAATGTCTAAAAGAACTACCCATGGTGAAAAATATCTGCTCAGCAATGCCATCAAAAGCCACAGCCACTGCATAATGTTCATCATGCACTGTATGGGATTAAACATAACATAACAACTTTCTACTTGTTCTGGAATTATTTACTGCCAAACTTGCTACAATACTAGGAAGAAAAAAAATAGCCAAATGTATAGTATCGCTCCATTCGTTTTGCCAGTTTTCAGCAGATAGTATTTGGCCAGTTACACAGCTGATCGAATACTGCAGAGTGTACATGTCATATTTGACGAGTACCTGGGAAATTTGTCAAATACATTCGCCAAATACTATTCAACCAACCCTACTTACTACATCCCTTGCTTTTATCATACCTTCTTTCCCTTCTGGCAGCATCCCATATTTTCTTCTCTTTCCTATAATAGATCATGGTGCATCTTCAGTGTCTGCTTCCTTCTCTGCCCCCTTATTTTCCAGAATCCTAATAGCTAGAGGACTAAACCTACAAGTTAGTTTGGAGTTGCTCAGATGAGATTCCAGCCCATTGTTTCCTGCCGAGAGACTTACCAGGATGCTGTCTTTGTACCCTGCTTGGGAGCTCCATTTATCAGATGCATCTGGACAGTAGGCATCAAAAAATTTGCTGTCACTGTACCCACCCTGAGGCCCTTACGGCTACTGGAAATGAGAAAGAGCATGTTGTGTGCGTGCCCACTCACCATACCATCGAGCTTCCTGGTTGCTTCTTTGCTACTCATTCAGTATTGAAGTACCACAGCAATGTGTCATGCATGCTATTTCCCTCCCTCTAACTTCTCACTGCTTTGAAACAAGGTGGCAGATGTGCTCTTTGAGCTTCTCATCCAGCCCCCTGCAAGGTCTTCCAAGTCAGTACACAGCTCCACTGCCAGCTTCTGACGTTCAGAGAGACTTCTCCGCAGCAGCAGTTGAGCAGAATAAAACATACCCTGTCAGTCGTCGGAGCTGTATTTCAATTCCACGGCTTTTCTCTGCAAACTCGTCCTATGTGAATGGCTACTTTTTGTTTAATGAAGTGGCATACACTTCTTATTGCTCAAGAGGCACTCTCCTACAGAGCACCTACTCTGATGTCTTTGCAGAAGAAAGCGCAAAGGAGCTCTGTGGGGAAGCACGCCGGGGGCAGGAGCTGGCAAGGCACGGCTCCCACTGCAGCTCTGGGGCGCTGGCCATTGGCAAAGCTGGAGATTGAAAACATGTTCTCCTTTGACTGGAGAAGTACAATTTTGTTTGTATGAGAAACCTCAAATACTGTAAGAAAAGACAAAACTAGTCATAGTGGTAAGTTAGTGGTATATAAACGGTTTGGCTCAGGGCGTCTTTTTTAATTTTTTTTTTTTAAACTACTTACATTGCCTACGCTACATCCTTTTTTCCAATCGGCAGATTGCACTGGGGCCTATATTCATTCCTGACTGGGTGGGCAGGGAGGGACAGGACGGGACACACGGATGGACACGGGACAGACAACAACATGAAAATCATTTGCTTGCATTCATTCCCTCTACCCACACCTTAACTTGACAAGCTTCTTCCTCCCCACCAAGTACATCAAAACCACACCATAGCCATCGATATGCTCTCCATCCTCCCAACATCTAGCTTGCCGTATTAGCTTCAGGCTATTTTTACATTTAGGGCCAAATCTGTACATAAAGCTACCTTGCTTTACCCAGTGTTTCCTGGCAGTCAGGCTCAGGATAGCTAGTTGAGCTCTGCTAGTCCTTCTTACGGATGTTTTTAGTATAAGAGAACAGCTGTTCTTACCCCAAAGTGCTAATAAATCCATTTGTTGAGCCCTCTGCATAGAGAGAACAAATATCTCCAATATGAAGGAAGCTCGACATCTTGTCAGTCATCTCTGGCTTACTGCCCCTAGAAGAATAGAGCACAACGTTACTATTTATCAGGCAGAATTCCTCGATATGTGCTACTGGAGGTTACAACAACAGGACCCTTCACTTTTGTTTGTTCATTTGTTTGAAAAACTGAACAAGTTCTTGCACTGGAATTTCAGGTATCAAAGAAAACACAGCATGTCAAAATGCTTGCTTAGGAAAATAAACTCGGGAAAAACACGCAGCTATTGGCATCCCATTCGGTGTGGGACTGTTTTACGGGTAGCCATACTCATCCCAACAGATGCTCACAGCCATTTCAGTCCAGACGTACCGACCCGTTTCATCCCACCTGTGAGAGGGAATGGGGGAAGAAGAGAGGGCTGCCTCATACTATTTGTGCCATCTAATCCACAACACGTTTCTTTGCTAGATTCTTTGTCAGAATCAAAGGTAGGTTTGAGCATATTTTAAAGGTTCTCTGGTGTGCTGGAGTGGTGCTCATGGGAATTGTAATGCAGAATATTGACATGATTCATGTCAATATTTTTTGGTCAGGTCAAAATATTGACATGACCAACACTGAGGTAGCCACCCACTTACAGCTGCGGTCCCAAAGACAGCATTAGGTGAAGACCCACTGAATATGCCTGACAACAGATTTAGCATGTAAAAAACGTAAAGGTTAAGATTTTTCAGAGTCAAATACTTTAAACTATGTATGTATCAGGAAGCCAAATCCCTGTGAAATCAAGAATACTTCAAATCCTCTTTTTAAAATAGATTGCCTAAATGTAACACTGAGGAGACAGCCAGTGTTGTCAACTTCCACAGTATTAAGAACTATCCTTATTTTCTTTAAAGCCCCAAATCCTGGACCGAATGATACAGGACCTACCTGTCATTTAAATATAAACTCGCTTTTCTATATTTATCTGTCACAGCAATAAAGAAAGAGACAAACAACGTGAGCCCAGATAAAAAGAAGCCCAACTGAATAGATTTTCAAAGACATCTTTTCCAAGACCATTTACCGGTTTCTTGGAGATCCTCCTAAGCCATGCTTTTTGATCACTGAGTTCAAAACGCTGAAATAGGTTTCTATGCTTGAGGTTTCAAACAGTAGGCAGCAACGCAGCTCTTCCAAGCTGCTCTTCTCGCAGTCTGGTGACTTGCTCGGCAAGGCAGCCCTGCCAGTGAACACTGCCCAGGACCAGACTCCCAGATTTAAGGGAAAATAATTGAAAACACTTTCACCCTCTCCGACATCACACCCAAATCAGTTTTAAATGGTTTACCACCAGGAGAACTAAGCAGCAGGAAATTATGCTTATTATGGAGCACAGCCCTGACATTGTACAGGGGATAAATATTCCCTTTCACTGAACATTATCTTGTTTACCAAAAGTGTAAGGATCAAGTTTATTAGGCAAGGCTGGAGCTCAACAAGGACAGATTCATGGAGACTTAAAAGTTGATGTTAATAATGCACTGATATGAAAGTGCAAGCAAAAGCCTGAAGCTAGACTTTTCTTCTAAAAAGCTGCAAACAGTTATCCCTCCTCACTGCCTCATCCCCAAAGTATTGGTGGTGGTGGTAATTATAGTAACATTTTTCATTATTATTAAGTCAAAACACATTATAGACATTCTCATGCCTGTAAATCCCTGTCTCATCTGTACAATTAAAAACAAATTCAGGAAAACCAAAAGATAACAGGCCAAATTCATATGCAGGGTAAAGAAGTCTCAGCTCCTCTGAAACCAAATCTGTGTGCATACAGAAGCAAACCATTTGGCTTCAGGTTGCTTGTTTAATGCCAAGTCCTTCAGCCACTGCATATGTTATACAGTCCGTTCCCATTCTCTCTTGATAAGTGGACAGAAAAACATCACTACCTATTTTAAGACATATGCCACAAAACGTACAGAAATACGATGAGTGACTGAATTAGCATCACTAGAAATAAAACTTTCCTCATTTCCTGACTTGGATGTTAACTACGAACGTCATACTAAAAACTTTTAAGCTCTCAAAATTAAGCTCAGCCCTAAATTAATACAGCCCAAAGCAAAAGGTATCTAAGTCAACAAGAAATGTAGATGCTTCCAAACGACCCCTTTTTACAACGGCTTTTAAGGTATCCCATTTGGGGTGTGAGGGGGATTACTTCACTGGACTACATCATTTTTCCTTTAGAAGAGGCAGATGTTCACCACAGCTGTTCCCAAGAGAATGTGAAGGTCAAAATTATTGACTTCCACTAGAGAAGAGAATAATTTTTTCTTGGCAAAAAAAAAAATTATCTCAGACCATTGACCAAAATCAGGTCCAAGGATGGACAATCAAATTTCTGCATTACTTTCCAGAATATAGCCTCAATTTTCTTGTATTTTCTTTACTCAGGAAGAGCCTGACCATGACATATAAAATGATATTGTAACCCCGACATACCATGTTGTATACCGTGATAGCGTAACCCCTAAAATAAGCCCTTTTGCAATTTATTGACATTTCCATTAATAAAATGTTTAGCAACTTTACCTATAACCATTATTTGGTTATGGATAACAGAAAGGTAGTTTGAAGTCTGGAAGTAGTTCAGGTACACGGTATGACTGAGTTTCATTGCCAGTCTGTTCACCAGATCCTTTTTCAATTTTTCTGGGTGAGCTTGCAAAGCCATCACCACAGAGTCAGATTCTGCTTCTGTGCACCTCAGGGTGCAAGCTGCTGCCTGCGGCACCGCTGAACCCCAGCCTCTCCTATTCCCAAATGGGAGAGCCACGCTCCTCATGCTTCCTGCTGGTCACCAGCTTTGCTGGAGTTAAGACTTAGAAAGGGTTGATCTGGCTACAATAACCTTATTTTTTAAGGTGTTTCTTAGGCATGCAGTATTTAGCACTTAAGTCCTCACTCATCGCTTTCTTGTATTCTTTTTGAATACCGTTTTAACACCGATCAGCATGATGTTATCTCCAGTGCAACAGGAGATACTGAGATGGAGCGTGCCTCCACTGCTCTCATGAAGCATGCTGCCAATTCCAAGTAGGGTGAGCCTCTTGGTAAAATACCTATTTATACTAAGGCTTACCCACAGTCAAAACTGGTGTGAAGAACACTGTCTACATCTGTTACATTCTTTAATAACTGAATACCAAAAATCAGTCCACTTGACATCTTTAAACATGCTGTTTCTGAGGTTGGCTGGTGCTCAGGAACATGCTGAACTGGCAGATGGAGTGAGGGAGTAAATGACCCAACAGGCCTCCTTACATACAAGATATACAAGTAAAGAGAATAATTTCTAAACTGATTTAGCTTACTTCAATGCTGCTTTCATAGTCTCCTCACAAGGGACTTGTGACACCTGACAAAATTACTCCACTAATTGATCAATTATTTGCATAAAAAACTGAATGATCAGCTACCACAAACTGAATATTTTCCACCTCTGATGAGAAGAACAACTGGGATATCGGAGACAAAAAGTAAAACTGGAAGGTTTTCAAGGGCAAAGACTCCAGGTACCCAGTCTGAAAACCTCTTATAAACAGCTGTGACTGTCAACATCACCTGACCACGCTAATCCCCCCGAAATCAGACCTCTAAGGGAATCTTCAGCTAGAGAAACCAGAAGTTGAAGCACTAAAAAATCCGTCAACCTCAGCACATCTATCTGAAGTTCGTAGCACAGGCGGCCACAGGACTTAAAAGAACAGATTCCCTCCTGGACATGTCAGCCAAAGCACCTGTGCATGTCCCCTTGGCTGGGGTGGGGATGCTTCCCTTCCTGCATTGTGTTGGCCGAAGACATGAGATGACCACCAGAAGCTCCCTGGAAGCGCAGGGCAAGAGGATTCTCACATACTTTCAGTACCCAGCTCTTACGGCTAAAAGCACAATCACGCTGCTCAAAAAGCAATCGCGCTCAGTAGACAAATACAACCATTACTCTGCAATTTATTTATTTTAGATACGCCAGTGCCAAGAGCAATCGATTAATACTAGAGGAGGGACAGCCCTAAGAGAACATTTGCAGTTATCCCAGTTTTAATGGCATTCTCACATCCTCGCAAGAAAGGAGTCCTGCAAGAAATCCATTGTGTTCCAGCTGTAACACGCAGTGTCCCAGCCATAGAGCATTGTCATCCTCTTCCACTCAAACACTGGGGGAAAACAAGAATCCTTCTAGGTACACTTACTTGAAAAATTGAAGATAAAGAAGTACTCCGATAAGGAAATGATAGCAGTGTGGCAATATTAGCATACAAATCTAGCAAAAGTAAGTCCAGTTTCTCCAAACAAGTATTACAAGGCTTAACTCAGGTGGCAACAATGTTGACAGCAGCAACATAAGATTTTAAAATAATGTTCTTTTCCCACTAAGCTGAAGACTCTGATTTTGATAGACACACTTAATTTTTAAGACAAGAAATGAAATCTGAACTAAAAGTGGACTGTACATTGAGAAGTAGACTATATCTACCCATAGATGTCAAAAAATACCTGAAAGATGAACATATTCTACAGTATTTTTTAAGCCTTGACAGCTTGAATTCTTTTAATTATGTTGGTGATGACTTCCTCGTGTATTATCCATACAAAAGTTAGTGCATCTTTAACTATGTTTTACATACAGTTTATCTGCACAGGAAAATAAAATTAAGTCTCTGTTTAAGAAGCTACCCCAAAAAAAAAAAATACAGAAACCTGCTGAATTTCATGTGAATTGCAGGTACTGCTTTACAAGTCATTTTGCCAGTCTATAGCTTTGCTCTACAGGACTGGATCTGAAAACGCATTAGCTAAATCCAGGCAGTGAATTAAACCCAGAAAAACTTTCTATTCACCTCAAGATTTTTAGGACTTGCCTTTCCCCTGCTACTCTGTACTGCTTTGGTGAACACAAATCTGTATCACAAGACCGCAAGTTTGGTCTTCTGACTGAACAGAAAGTGCCGTAATTACAGGGTTCATGTTTTATCTTACTTACAGATTTTTTGTGCATATCCTCAAAACAAGCTACATTTCATACAGCAAAAGCCAATGAAAAGAACCAATCCTGAAATGCAAACTAAGCACTTTGACAGGGTTTGTACGAAGCCTTTTACCATAAGCACTACTGTTCCTCTCCAAACCAAAGGTGAAATTCTGCAGACTCTCCCTCATAACTGTTTCCACTGGTTTTCAGGAAGATTGAGAGGACTTAAGTCATATTTTAGGGCACAAGCAGATCATATGCTTAGCCTGATGGCCTTGAATAAGCCAGTATAAGTTTGATATAGTCACTGAAATTCAACTCAGACACTTGAATCCATTTTCTCATGAAAACACATTTCATAATGGTAGTTAAAGCAGAATTAAGAGTGCAAACACTTAGAAATCAAACTGACTGTTAAATATCAAATACCTTAATGAGACAGCTGCTTTTTGAAGATCTGAGAATAGGAAATGCAACTGCTTTGTAAACATTTCACGCTAATTTCTCCCATCACTCATCTAGATCTTGATGCTAAGTTAGAAAAAAACAGGCTTCAGAGCAATGCTGAAAGTTTGCTTTCCTTGAATAGCGGAGTCAAGGCCCCCTTTTGAAGTCCCTCCTTATGGGGACTGTTTGTAACAAGATTTCTGCAGTATGCTACTCATCTCAAGCAATTTAATGCTGAAAGGCTTTTCAAAGAATCTGAAGCTATTTTGCCCATACCATGTTTCACGTCTGCTTTGTGTGGGATTTTAATACTTCAACTTATGACTGCAAATCCTATTTGTAAAACAAGCAAGACCAAATATGTCTTATTGCTGACGGTTTGATTTCCAGCAACTGGGATACAAATGACTTAATCTTTTTAAGATGGTTCTAATGATGTTTGTTTTGAGTAAAAAAGCTCCTTGCTGTGCCTTGCAGTCCCATGATGTACTCAGTCCTCTATTATCATATTTTCACTGTGGTTTAGTGCTCAATTAAATAGAGATGGGCAATTTTATATGTACCATTATAGAAATTGGAGCAGCACTTTGATAAAGTCTTTTTCACTATTTAAGTTGTTTAGGTAAGAATAGAAAAGAATAGAATCTCAAACTGTACTTAACTGCTTCAACTTCATTCCTGCAGACAGGAAACTCCACAGTGAAAGTTTAATTTTGGTTCAGTTTTTAACAGAAAGAACATCAGAGTTTAAGAGTAGAGACACAACAAAAAACCAAACATAAAAGACGGCTTAATGGCATAAGCTATTGCCATGCATTTGAAGAATCATCCATAAATTAACAGATATCGCTTACATTACATCAAGACTTGATCAAGTGAGAACCCACAAGACCAGGTAAGTCAGTGTGTTCAAATGAGATGGAACTGGGTCCTTAATATTTGTAAATTAGGCCAAATGAGCTAACTTTTTTTTAAAAGCACCCAAACCCTGACTCTCTAGATTTAAGTGAAAGTCCAGTGCTTAAATAATTTGGTCAATCCAAACTTTACAACAGGATTACTTTGCCGAAAATTTAGCCCTACAGGCTTGATTCAACGTTTCTCCTAACTAATGTTTCTGTAATGATTTCCATGGATTTTTGGATAACACCCACCCAGCATTCTGTATCTATTTTTACAGGTGCAGCTAACTTTTTAAAAACTGAAACCAAAACCTGATGTTTCCCATTCTTATTTCAATAAAAAAGGAAGGTTTCCTCCCTGAGGGCTGTGAGAAAGATTCACAAGAATCCCATTAAAACTGCCAAAGCAAGGAGGAAGTGCTCTATTTAAAAGATCATCTAGTGAATAATGACTCTTCTGGGGCTGCAGGACGAAGTCATTTGCAAAGCTTCTGACTTAGCAAATCTAAAAGGAGCTCTTTGCATACACCAGAGAAAGACAAATACAACAGATTTTGGGTAGCAGAGCACAGGCAGCTGGGATAAGTGCCACGCACCGAGCGGGCCATCTCAGGGAAGTTCGTTCGCTCCTCAGCTGAGCACCAAGTCAACAGCAGAGTGAAATCCTGCAGTTTCTCAGCCACCAACGCTGTTCGTAGCACGTGGAAAAAGACAACAGCACAGGGGACCTGTAGCCACGCCATCCCGAATGCGGGGATCCTCGCCCTTGCACACTTGCAGTGGGAGGCAGCTCAGGAATCGTGTTAGGTTTTAAGAGGGTTCAGCACTGCTAATTTTATGCACATGTAGTTACATTTTAGAGATTACACATTAAAAAAAATCAGCATGGTTCGTTTATCTACCACATGATCTTGTTTTCCATTTAACTGCGACCTTTCATGTCCAGGAGCCTGCTATCTGCTGACAAATTGTCATTCGATGAACCGTTAGATTAAAAAGGAGAAATGCACTTTCTCAGATAAAGTATTTTTCCTCTTAACGCTTATAACGCAGGAGATTTTTCTATAGTTGCAGTCTGAACAGGCAAGATGGAGAGGTAGAAGAGGGGAAGGAGGAAGCAGCACAGCGCTATGACTTTCTCAAGGACACACAGTGGGTCAGACTCGGAGCCCAGATTTGAATCCAGGTCTCCTGAATCCCCATCCACCGGTCCACACCGCCACTCTTCTCCCAGGAGGAAACTCAGTCTCATTGCACATCTAATCAAGCATACATTTCCCCCTTTTCTTGAAGGAAGTTGGAAGAGGCGTGTGAATTCATAGAGCAAGACAATGGCCAAGTTAATTATGTTCTATTCATACTATTTGCCACTCCACAGATAAATACATTTTTAAATTTTTTTTTTACCATATCAATGACAAAGTTATTCAGAAGTTACTATTTCACAGGTGCAACAAAAGTCAGTTTAAGAAAAAGGGAGAAGGAGATAAAGTAACTAATTTTCTTAACTTAAACCTCAATAAATCCTCTATACAGGAAAGCAAACATGCACGATGTCCTCTTCTCCTCAGAAAGAGCACCTGCATTTTTTTTTATTTGCACAGTGCAACCAGACAAGCTAGTTACAAAAAATTCAGGTCGAAAGTAACACGCTCATAACAACGTGCTAGGCAGAAGTTACACTTTGACAGCGATATCTTATACAGCAGCCATCAGACTGATGCAAGAAATGCGACTGATGGATCCTATTGACAGGCATCTGCAGAAAGCTGAAAAAAGAAAATCTATTAGAGATACACTGTCAGGGGAAAAAAAATCATTTTTTGTTTCAAACCAAGTATGACCTGACAGCATCTTTTTAATCCCATTAAAAGTAAGAAGCACTTACTGAATTTGATACTTACTGAAGGTTGTACTTACTGGCTCTAACCCTGATGGGAGAAAGCAGCTTAGACGTCAGCCTCTGGATGAGGTCCCTACAAGCACACTGTGTTTTCCAGCATATTTCTATTAGAAGGAAAGAGTTGGAATATGCCAAAAGAACCAGGGCAACCAATGTCATGGGGAAAGAGAGCAAGCTTGGTTTATAACACCAACTGGAGTTTGGCCAAGGAAGAAAAATGGCCAGGGAAGAAGAGGGTACGGAACAGTCCCAATTTCATTTTGCATGGCCATATATCTACTGAGGCTTCACCACAGAATGGATTGTCTCCTACAGCCCTGTTCTTCACATCAAGCCTCCACGCTTCCTTCCTCACAAGATACACACTCTTTAGCAAATGCAATACTCCCTAAATTTATCACGTATTTTCCTTGTCTGTCCACCTCACTAGCCTTCATCCGCCTGCATCTGCTCATCTCCCTTGAGATGACCCTACTTGCCCAATACTCTCACCCTTCCCATGTCCTACACTTCCCATTTCTCCCTTCACCAGTACTGCACCTTGGTGGAGGTTCTCTGGCCTCCATGGCGGCACTGGCGTCGTTCTCCACGACTGGGCTTTGCTGGATGTCTCCTGGTAGCCTTGGGTCCCCGCCGGCGATAAAGTTAACGCTTTTCTTCCACTAGCAAATCTCTCCTATTGAAGGCTGGTAAGTCTTCTCTCGTCTTCCAGAGGCAGCAACCCCTACAAGGGTAAGCTCGCTGCTCTTCCCTCCTAGACACCTCAGCAGGCATTCAGGTCTGCAGACTAAAACCTAAGTACCTGTGACAAGCAGCCGAAGAGGAGGAGCCACTACCAGCACATGATTAGCACGTGTGGAGAACCACTGGTGGCCAGGGGACCTACTTTGAGCCCTGCTGATCTAAAAAAACCCGATGGGCTGGGCTCCTTTACAGATGAAGGCTCCAGTTCCCAACTTGACTTGTACGCATTGACCCCCCAACAGTAATTTTCTAGAATGCAAGCATGAGTCATTCTTCCGAAGCAAAGGTTCAAAATACTGTACCACCTTATCTCATAAAAAGCATTAGCAACTGAATCTACTTAACCCTTACAGACAGAGGAGTGGCCAAGGTTGTGGAGTTATTTTAATCATAAGATAATTTTTCAATTAACTCTTTAGATCAAGCATCATCAGCCAACTCAGGTATCTGCTTTTGTGTCCGTGCATCTCTTCTCAGAGTGAGAAGAAGTGGGATGCAGACAGGACATATATGGACCGCAATCAAAACGTTTTTCTTCAGAACTTCTTGGCAGATTTCTGAATTTCTGAAGAAGTGGATAGGATGGGCCAAGGCACAAAAGAAACGTTTGCAGAAGTTTCATACTAAACTGCTACTAAACAATTCCCAGAAATTTAAGAAAAAAAAAAGCTACAGCAGCAGCCATTTTTTGGCCTACTGTGATCAGAAATTTCTTACATCTATACGCACAGAGATTACAGTCTTCTGACTGCAGACATCTTGCACATGGCAGGGATGAGGAGAGAATGAACTGTTTGTGTACATCATTACATCTGGATCCAGCATCTGAGCCTCTTTCCTTATAGCTTAGTATCAGATTACTCCAAAAGCCGAAACATTATCTAACATCCTAACCCAGAAATTTGCTTCATCTGGCATTCAGTTTTATCATCCTTTCATAAACTATGCAGCCAAATGATCAGTGAGGGATGAACGCTCAGCTTTCTGCAACACTCCTCATGTTGGCATTCTGGCATGCAAGGATGCAGTTACATTGCCGCAAGCCGTATCAGCAAAATAATGCACACTTCCATGCACGTTTCTAATGCATTTTTCTCTCCAGAGGGTTAACTTGCTCAGATCTGAAGTGATATTTTATTCTCAACATAACACTGTTAGGAAGGAAAATTAAGTTCTGATCTGAGTTTTGATAGGCTTAACCAAAACCTCAACTATGAAAATGAAACTTTTCTGAGTTCATAATCCACAGCTAAATTTTGCAGCTTTCCTCGTTTGAATTACAGTTCCTGTAGTTTTGATTTTATCTTAATTTTTTTCCCCAAAGGGATTTGGCCCCATAAAAAAAACAACTGCTCTGAAGACTTGGAAATGTACTTTCTCAACAGGTACAGAACAAGCAAGAATAACACACGCTTCCTGCGGCTGCCTCTGCCAATCTAATGAGCAGTTGCAGCACCCTGGAAAGAGAGTTCTGCCTCCATACCCAGCCACCATCCATCTGTGCCAAGACAGAGAACCAGCAATGTTTGCTGTAGTGCTTTTGTAGCGTCCGTTAGAAGAGAAATCAGAAAGGAATATTGAGCCAGATCAAAGTTCGTGCTGTTTGGCATCCTGCCTCCCGCAGCAGCCTCTGGGAGATGCACAGCGGAAGAGCGCAAGAATCATTTTGAATAGCTATGGACACAGATAGGATCTGGCTTAGCAGCCCATAGATGCTGCCCGCTGGCTCTTCCAAGTCTTCTCCTTTACAGCACCCAGCGAAGCAGTACCTGTCCGTACCCAGCATAGGCCACTATATGAAACTGCTCAATGGCTTTTAACTCATCTTCTGTACTATCACACAAAAGAAGCGGAAAAAAGGCTCCAGGCTACTGAAGCAACAGAAACTAGTGAAGGTGCTATCTCAGCAGCTGAAGAAACTAGTTTGGAACGTACCGTAAGGCAGATTTTTACAAAACCGGATTAATACTACGGTCACATTGTGACAGAAACATTATATTTACATAACTTTCTAGCAGCACACCATTTTCTACCTCTAAACTCCTCTGGTCTCCATAAGCTGCTTTGGTGAAGCTGCCTTCCCTCACACTCACCCACGGGCGAGCGAGCAGCTCGTCTACCAGCTACTACAGAGCCACTACCCTCATCCCACCTCCCACAGGATCTTAAGATTCCTCCCGTCTTTAAGACATAATCCTGCAACTATCTTATATTTATGGGGTAATAATGTCTCAAAGACTCCCAGTACGCTCTGCAACTTGACACATCAGATACTCCTAAGGAGTACACTGAAGAATTACCACGCGCAGCACCACAGGGGAACAGCACAGTCAACAAAACAACCAGAATGGGCTACTCCTGCTCTTCTGACTGCTTCATCGAAAGGCAGGTACAAGACAAAGGCTCCAGATACCTGGGTCCTGTTTTAAGCCTGCTTTATAGCACTGAAAAAGATGTTTCACCTCAATACTGTCCATTTCAGCAATTTATCAGGAGAGACCAGCTCATCTTACAGGTAGCAGCTGGAAGGAGCTCCTGCTTCCAGAATGGGCTTCTGGACCACACCAGTAGGTATTTGATCAGCCACCGGGACTATTACCTTTCCCCTGGCGCACACTCACAGAGTACTGGAGGAGCTGGAACCTGGCTTGCACATTTCATCCAAAATGTGTCACCCTTGCAGGTGACTGGCCATCTTCTCACACTGCCACATGGTAATGCTCATTCAGCGCTGCCTTTACAAGAAGAGTTACTATAAAATTAGATCAAGACCTCACGCCACACAGCAGCAGGACGTCATGATTTGCAAGTCTCACTCTGAGTTGCAATGGCACTTGTGAGCTGCCAGGACTTGAGATTATTTCTTCACTTGAACTTGATTTTTCCACTTTCTAGTCTACCCCACACCAACGCTGATTTTTTGAGGTGATGTAAGAGGATTGACAGTGCCATGAATAAGATTGCATTACACCCCTCGTTTATAACCAGAGACCATTGCTGTTGTTTGCACCACCCTGTTTATCAGTCCCAGTACACCTCCTCCATCCACCTGTTCTTACCCAGACCTGCAGCTCCAACACCAGTGTCACCAAAGAAACGCACCAACCAAGTGCTCGCCCCTTCAGTGTTCTTCACTACGGCCTTTTCCACCCTCCAACGATGGTGTTCAGGACTAGCAAATCTTACAAAAATATACTATTTCCCACAGTTAAGCTCCACCCCATGATTGCAAAGGCAAACCAAAGTTACTCTTCTGCTTGTTTACTTCCTAATTTATGAACCCCTGTAAGAGGAAACAAGATCACTCCCTATTTTAAGGCTTAACCAACCCTGCAAAACAAGCAGATGGGGAAAAAACTCGTCTAAGCAAACACTTTAATCTCAGGGTGGAATAAGGTATTTTAACAAGAAAAAAAATCATTATTGACAAACAAAAGATGGCTTAAAGAACACATTAGAAATAACCAGCTCAGCAAATAGCTTACTTGACAGCACTCCTATAACAGCGTGTTTTGAAAAACACTGGAACTGTGTTTTTCATTTCCACAATGACACCTTTTTCGGCTTACACACACTGACGGCTGCAAGTTTGCACCATTTCAAGTCACTGGTTTCCGTAGCAGTCAACTTTCACATTTGTTTCGTCAAGTCTCCTGTTACACCAGAATTTTTGGCCTGATCGATGCCACCGGTTTTCTCCACTCACTGAACAACCAGTGTTGGACAACCAACGCTTTGCTATAGTCACGACGCCATGCAATACTGTTATTGTTTCAGGCACTGACCTTACCCCAGCAAAACCACTGAGCATTTAGAACCTGGAATATTTGCTATGCGAGGAAATTGGCTTAAAGTAGAGGTTCAGAAAACAAACAAAAATCCAGTGCCTGGTAGCCCATTAACTTAGCCACAGAGAAACCACCAAGGGAAAGAAATGGAAACTGGCTTCACATTGCGTCCCACACTCATGCAGCTGAACCCTGCGAGGAAAGCAATTCAGATGTGGGCCTTTGGACTGGGCTCTGAGTCAGCGAGTCTTTTGGCTCAACAGGTTTGGAAGTGCTGGGATACCAGGCAAATTTCCGAGCACAGGAAAAGAAACTCAAAGGCAAATAACAAAGTGCATATTTAAGAAATAAAACACATGCACAGTTACTGGCCCTCATTAATAAATAAAAGGAACAGCTACCACACACGCACACTACTCCACGCATGACTTCGAGTCACTAAATCTTCATAAGGCAAGGATCTGGATTGTATTAGCCACGTTTTCCCTTCCTGATTTGCGAGTAGCAACACCACAGTCCAATCCATCTGCAGTTGAGCGGGCATATGCGAACTGTTGCACAGTGCGTAAGGCGATACATTTGATGCAGTAATTCAAACCTTTCACCTGTTGGAGTTTTTTTATACAAACCACTGTGAGCCAGACTGAACCCACATGGGGCAAAGAGGTTTTATACTAGAGGGTTTTATATAGACCGACCCCAAGCCATTGATTGCACTGCTGCATGCAGCCCTACAGCAAACCCCCCTGCATCCAGGATAACACAAGGGTCCGTGAAGTAACAGGCACACATAGCCTCTCTGCACAGGCAGAGGAGCCACAAGACAGCCTTCAGCCCCAAAGCAACCAGCGTACCTAGCAGTAATTGAGCTTTTAGCATGAAGACGTAAACCCGCTCAGAATTATGGCACGTCCCACGTACATGGGGAATGCACATGTGCCCCTTCCCCCCCGCCGAAGTCCAGTTATTGTAGTCCAGGAAACAGCTAAATATTTGGCCTGTCAGACCAGTTACCAAGACCCTCAGAAATATCCACCCACAGTTGCCCAGCTTTTGACCATTTAAGAATAAGATCGCCCACAGCCAAGTCCCCATCAGCGCTCTCCAGTGTTTACACAACGCGAAACATCCCCTGCAACTGTGCCTCAAGTACGAGAGGAAAAACACGGGGAAAGTTGGAGCGGACACGCTGCTCCACCGCGGAGGCCCCGGTCGTTCCGCGGAGAGGAGCGGCGGCGACCCCGGCCCCGGCCCGGCCCGGCGGCGCTCACCCCTCCGCCCGGCACACCGGAACCCATGAAGGAAGGCGGGAGGGCGGAGAGGTCTCTGCCCCGTCCTGCGGGGACTCCTGGGGCCAGGCATCCCCGCCGCGCACCGCTCCGCCGGCCCAGCCGCAGCACCGGCTCGGCAGCGGGCTGCATCCCCCAGCCCCCCCGCCCCGCCCGGAGCGGCCCCGCGCCCGCAGCCCAGCGGCGGCCTGGAGAACGGGGCTGTCCCGGCGGCCGGAGCGCGGCGGGCTCGCCGCCTCCCTCCCCAGCCGCTGCCGCAGCCCCTGCCCGCCCCCCGGCACTACCTGGCTCCGGTAGCGGCGGGGCGGGCTAGCGGCGGCTCAGCAGCCCCATGCTGGCGGCGCGGCGCTGCCCGGTCCCGTTAGGATGGAGGCTGCGCCTAGCTTCCCCCCGCCCGCCGCCGCCTCAGCTGCACATCCACATGGTTACTGCGCTCGGAGCTCGCCGCCGCGCCTTATATACCGCCGCGGGGCTCTCTGGGTAGCGGAGTCCTGGCCGTGCCGCGCCGCCGCCGGGGAGCGCCCCCGCGGGACTACAACTCCCGGCGTGCCGCGCCCCGAGCCGGCGGGCAGGGCAGGGCAGGGCAGGGCGGGACGGGGCGACCCCCGGAGAGGTACCGGTGCCGCGGGCTCCCCGGGCCGGGGCTCTGCCGGCTGCCGCCGGTGGCCGAGACTCTCATAGGTCTGTGTGTTAAAAACGTGCGGTCGTGCGAAGTCGGGGGGGCTCGAAACCGTGTTTCGTCCGGGGGGGTTCACACAGAGGCCTGGCAGCGAGCGGGCGGCGGGTGGGACAGCGCTCCCCAACGATGCACTGGCACCGCTCTACCGGCCACGCAAACTGCAAGAAAATCAAGCCAGGCAAAATAAATACTCAGTAAATGCAGGTGCGAGCACGGTTTGGGAAGCGCAAAATAGCGGAGACGTCACGCTTAAACGCGTTTACATGTGCGGGATTAAGATTTCGCTGGGTTATCTGCACGCTGCTTTCTCTTCTGGGGTAATTCAGTTACTGGAAGGTAAGAGCCTCTCGCTGGGAACCGTCAGCTGTACGGAGGTGCGGTACTGTGGGGTAAACCAGCTATTTTGCAGAAGAACAGTTTAAAACTTTGAAAGCAGCGAGTTTTACTTGGTTTCCTCCTCAGTAAGACTATCTGGCATAGGCATGCTGCTAACGTTAAAGCCTGTCTACTGACAACGCAACTTAAGCCGGAATGACCAGCAGTGATAAAAAATAAGTAATATTTCCTTTTATTTATTTCATTACGCAATTATTTGCCCTTAAAATATTAGTCAAGGTATATTGTCCAAGATAATACTGTCATTTTTATGCCCTCTGTAGGGTACAAGTTGCTACGTTTGGCACAAAGTGCCTCTCTGAAGTGGATGCAATGTTTGCGCTGCCGAACTGCTGTATCACTTTAATTGGCATAAGATGAAGAAAACACGTCCCTCCTCTCACCTCCACCCGCACCCACCTGCTGCCTTAGACAACAGGTAGGAAATGGTGTGTAACTGCTGCTGCCATGCTCGTTGCTTGTTTCCCTCTTTACAGCAGCGGACCGCTGCTGGAGAAAGGGAACAAGTCCAGATCAGCCAGTGGTCCGATTCAACCTCGCTCTATAATGGTTCTTCCTTAAAAAATAACATCAGAGGAGTTGTAATTCTGGCTATCAAGCAAGACTATGCAGAAGTGGAAATCCACGACTTAGGAACTTAAGCGAAGGTCAGCGAATAGAGTTCTATCATTTTCATAAATGGCTGCAATAATACAAGCCATTACTCATCAGAAATTTGGCAGAGTAATGGTGCCTAATATCATTAGGTAATCCTAATGAATTCTCATGTAATCAAATCTAATCTCTGGATGAGTTTAGTAGGCTGAGGACAGTGAATGGCTAAAACATCTGGTGCACTTAGGCAGTGACATAAGGACTGTCACTAGAGCCAGTGGCAGGGAGCTTTGCCCACTGAACACCTTCAGTGGTTATGCTAGCAGCATGCCTTGAACTATCTTCATTACTGACTGCTAAATAACAGCAGCAGCAGTTAGAAATTGCATGTAATGTAGTTTTGGGCGATTTCCCACAGACAGAGGACACACGGGTCCCCCAGCCTGACAGTATGAAGCTCTATGAACTTCAGAGGAGACCTGGGGACATTCTGCTCTATCCCAGTCTGCAAATCCCCAGTTCGTTGTCCGAAGAGTTGCATACATCTCTTCATGCTTCTCCTACAGCAGTCATGTCATTTGTCTCCTGCTCCTTCTGCAGCCTGCCAGTCCTCTGATCTTGCAGCCTCTCCGGAAGGTAGAATATCAAAGGCTACATTTTTTCTCATGGACTACATGTGCTTCTGGGTCTTGGTCAGTTCTTCAAAGGCTGTGAAGTTTATGCTACTGAAGGCCCTTCAGCCAAAAATACTGATCAAGTACTGCAAAGAACTTGCTAGATTTGAAGACAAGATAATCGTGAAAATTTCCAACAGTGGAAAATGTTTCCATTTCTCTTCAGGAACTTGTTTTGGGATGCTGCTGCAGGCATGTGAGTTCATAAGGTTCCTATAATCTTACAGCTTTAAGAAGAGATGAAACAGTAGGGCAGTCTGGGAATGAAAAATTTCACAGAAGTACCATAGAGTTATTCTCTTAAAGCAACCGTTTCATTGATAATGTGAACTACAGCAGGTAACCCTGACATGGGGAATAGAGTCCTATTCGCTCAGTAGCAAACAAGGGGTTGGGCTTAGATCACACGCACCTACACAAAGAGGGTCTAAGGAATGAGAACTGTTCAAGAATCCAGAGAGGAAATAGTGAAAAAAAAATACTACTTGGTAGGTATCACTTCAGTCTTTAGAGTGCTAGAATATAAATGTTCAGCCCAATCACATATGTGATTTCAGTCACAGGAAAACACCTTGCAAGAGATTTTTTTTTTTTTTTTTGCTATTGGAGAACTCTGTTCTTTTTCTCCTTTTTGAACCTTATTCTGGTGCATCACTACCTTATTTGTAGCAATTATGTGAATTCAACATTGATGAAAGATGTCAAGATAAAGTTTGAAGTCTTCTATTTGCCAAGAATAAGAACAATATTATCTTGTTTTATGCTGCTGAATTTGCAATTAACTGACTTCTTTGGACTATTTTGGGCGGAAAGCACTCCAGCCTGCTGGGTGGGTTTGCACATTTTTTTGTCTCTGCTGTTGGTTCAGCTGCACAATCAGCAGTCCTGGAAGAAAAATTAGAACAGAAGATATTCCAGGCAGCCACCAGGATTCTAAGGATCAAACTGCCTAATCTTACTCGTGGCTGGTCTTCATGACGAGGTAGATGATCACAAAAGCTTCCTGTTGTCAGAGCTGTCCATGCCAGCACTGCAGCATTAGGAGATGAAAAGCACTACTAACAATAGGGACAAATGCTAAGCAACATCTCAGCTTATCAGCTAAGTGCTGAAAAGTCTCTCATTTCTGTAATATTTTAATAACAGTGAAATCAGTGTCTTAATCCTGAAGCATGGTGCACACAGTGCGAGGAAAGAGAATAATTAAATCCTGTGTGGAAGAGATTAGCTGCCTGTGAACAAATGACCTAGGAACACAAACATGATCAATAAATGACACCAGCAGAAGTTCTCAGAAGTCCTCAGGATTACAAACTGGAAGTTGGATGTTGCTCAGAAGCAAATTGTAATTGTAATTATTTCATCTAGTCTCCCAGGAGAACAAGGAACATAAACCTTCCCGATGGAAGTACACAAATGATGCAGAAAAGAATTCTAGGAAAACAAGCAATGAGAATGACTGGGCAAGATACACTAGAGAACTGTCCCAGCTCATTGGAAATTAGCTTATTTTCTTGAATTCCATCATGACGCAGCCAGAATCCCATGGCTTTAATTAAGGGAAGTTATCCTGACACACTGTTTTCAGTTCTAGAAGACTGTAGAATTGGGATACCTAGATTTTGCTGTCATTTCAGTAAATTGCATTGGAAATTTGGAAGGAGAAAATAAGTTATGTTCATTTTGCATTTTCATAGAGATTCATGAATGCACAGGGCTAAGATCACTGTTTCAACATAAAAGGAATGTTTACATTTTCTGACCCCGAAGCAGCAAGGGTTGATTTTATAATTAAATTTGTACTCGTTTGCCTGCACTCTGTTGCTTTTCTAAGTACGTCACAGGGCAAAAGGGACTAATGATGGATAATTGAAATGCATGCTTGTGAAGACTGCCAGCACTGTCATTTTACACACAGTAAAATTTCATACAGCAAATACAGTTGAGTACTCTTCCTTTCCAGTACTAATACAAACCAACAAAAAACCCACCCCTCCTTCACTATGGCCATGCTCCTTTTTGGTGCACAGTCCTAATCTGTACAGGGAAAAATTATATTAAATATTTTGAATTAATATCCCACAGAATGAGTAAAGAGTTCTTTCAGCATAGCGGAGGATCCAGAAGAAAATCCATTCTGCTGACAGTCCTGAACAGAAGCTCCCACACAAAGTAAAGGTTTACATGACTGTCGTGGTTTAACCCGGCAGGCAGCTAAACACCACCCAGCCGTTCGCTCACTCCCCCCAGGGGGCAGAGGATTGGAAAAAAAGGTAAAACTTATGAGTTAGACAATTTAATAGGACAGAAAAGGAAGGGAAAATAATAACAATGATAAAAGAATATACAAAACAAGTGATGCACAATGCAATTGCCACCCGCTGACCGATGTCCAACCAGTTCCCGAGAAGCAGCCACACCCCTCCCGCTAACTCCATTTTTTGTTCAGCATGATGTCATATGGTATGGAATACCCCTTTGGTCAGTTGGGGTCAGCTGTCCCCGCTGTGTCCCCACCGAGCTTCTTGTGCACCCCCAGCCTCCTCACTGGCAGGGCAGTATGAGAAGCTGAAAAGTCCTTGACTTAGTGTAAGCACTGCTCAGCAACAACTAAACCATCAGTGTGTTATCAACATTATTCTCATCCTAAATCCAAAACACAGCACTATACCAGCTACTAGGAAGAAAATCAACTCTATCCCAGCTGAAGCCAGGACAATGACAGAGCACCAAAATCTTTAACAACTGCAGTGAACCAGAGGAAAAACAAAGGAAAACAAGGGCATTACCAGTTCCCTGATGTAGAAGGCATTGACAGTTCTGCATTGAGACAGCTGATCACCATCTGCCTTAGGCTATGTACCTTGGCTGTGCAATGTGTACACGGGAATACAAAAGCAGCGCACCCTTTCTGCCTGTGAATGAGATAGCAGGACTTTGGATTTATGTCACACAAGAAAGCAGCCATCTGCACCTGCTACTTCCGCAGCTCCTTAGCAAGGGGACAGAGAGTAGGAAGAGCCTTTGCTTTGATCAGAAACTTCCAGCCAGCCAAGCAGGCACAGAGTGGGGTAGTAATTTGCTTCTTGCTACTAATGGCAAATTGCTACCTCTCCCAAGAGCAAAGTAGGAGGCCATTGTGCCTCTATAAAGTACGTTTCCATTCCTGCCCTGCTTGGCTTTACACTAGTATGTTGCCATTCACCTCGTTTGTGACAAACTGCTTCTCCGTCACCTGAACTCAAAACTCCTGTAAAAAAACCCCAAAACTGCAGTAACAGGATTTGATGTTCACGTGGAAAGAAAAGCAGGTTTCTCCTTTTCCCCCTCCAGTGATGTTTTCCCCCCCTCCATGGTGATGTTTTGCCATAAAGTCTGGTTGTGTCATACTTAGTAAAATCCATTTTTAAGTGTGAAAAATCGAAATCCCAGGATAGATACACAAACAGAAGTGCCCAAGGAATATACCATTTATTTATTTTTTCCTAAGTCCTTATTCTGAAATGATGCTGAGTTGCATCATTAACAGAGGAGATGAGGGTTCTCTTAGGAGGAAGGCATGTATACACTCTTATATTACATACTGCTATTGAACACAGTCAAAGGTGTAAGCACTTACTTTTTGGGGCTTAGACCTGCACCTTGTATGAGTCCCTGACTTTAATGCTATCTACATGCTGTTGGCTGTCCTTCAGCTGCAGTTTCATTGCAGCAATCTGCTGCAAAAGAGAAAGAAAGAAAGAGCTTAAAACACACATGAATACTGATGGCCTCAGCTAGAGACCAAGGCCTCGAGAACACTATCCTTGGTGCAAGTTACTAGCAAAGATTTCCAAGAGAGTTTACAAAAGGGCCAGTCCTCACTTCTGCTGAGCGATACCTACACAATTTGAACTTCCCCTTAGTATGAATATTAGTAAGTAACATAATCGGTCAACTACAATGACCCCTAGTTGCAGTTTTTGACATCTAAAAGTGGGAATACTTAAAGGCAGCATCTGTATTTCCCTATTTTTTTCCTATGGAGGTGAAATGAGCAGTAAATGACTGTTGTGCCAAGAGGTTATATTGATGGATAGTTAAGAAATTATTTTCAGGAACACAGACCTATCTGCATTCATTTCATGTACATATTTTTCTCAAGAATGTTAATTGTAACAAGTACTGGACATACATCTTGAATATACATTAAATACTATCCGTCAGGTACCAGAGCACTGGATACAGCGTCTCTGCAAAAGCACAGGTCTGCGTGCTTTAGTTAGGCCATGTTTGCTTCAGCACCTAGTTATTTTTAGACAATGGAAAGGCAAACTTCAGACCCAACTAAGGAATGGCTGCAAAGGCTCCGGGCAGCACGGCCACCCTCCCCGGGTGCGCCTGACGGGAGGTGTCTCCCTCGCTCCAGTGACCGGTGCTCCCCCCGCTCCCTCACTCTTCTCGCAAAGCCTCACGTACCTGTGGAGACAAAACACAAACTCTACAAGTATCTGTGCGCTTCGCGTGGTGCGAGACCGGCCCGGCCCGGCGGGCCCTCGGGTAGAGCCACACGCCGCTCTCCGCGGGACCCGCTGCTGGCGGGGTCCCGGTGGGGGCCGAGCCAGGCGGCAGCGCCCCAGCTCCCTCTGAGGTGCGCGAACAGCCTCCCCGGGGCGCGGGAACGGCGGTGCGGGGACGGGCCAGGCACAGAGGACCCACCCCCGCCACCCGTCCCCTCCGAGCCGCGGCAACGCCCCTTTAAGGCGCGGCTCGTCACCTGACCGCGGGCGGCACGTGGTGCCTCCAGCAACATGGCTGCGCCCGCAGCAGCCCGCGCCTGGCTGCCCCGCTGCCTTTTCCTGCTGCTGGGGCTGGCGGCGGCCGCCGGAGCAGCCGGGGAGGCAGCACCCGGCGGGGACTGCGGGTGCAGCGCTAGCCGGGGCGGGGGCGGGCGGGAGGCAGCAGCGTGGCGGTACTCGGCGGCGGCGAGCGGCAGCGCTGGGCACAGGCCGGTGAGCGGCGGGGCGAAGCGAGGCGCGCGTGGGGCGGGGGGGGTCGCGCGCTGCCCCACCCGCCAGGCCGTTGTCGCCGCGCCCTGAGGCGGGAGGCCGAGCGCGCTGAGGGGGCGGGCGGGTGCGGCGGCCCCCGCGGGCCGGGCCGGGCTGGGCCGGACCGTGGGGCGTCCCCGGCGGTGCTGGGCGAAGCAGGGCCTCCTGCGGTGCTCGGGAGTGAACGGAGACCCCCGAGCGAGCGGAATTCTGTGTAGAAACGCAAGTTGAAGCTGCTTCGCAGCCCTCTTGGGCCTCATTCGCGAGAACCTCTGCTTGGGCGCAGGTGCTTCGGCTGGTCCCGCTCAGAGACCGTCTCCCGGGCCGTTTGGGTGCTCCTGAAGATGGAGCGAGGCCTGGGCAGCGGTGCCCGTGTCCTGGTGGCCTTCCCTCCATCCCCACCCGTGTCCGCCCTGACCGCTCTTCTCCGTGCAAAGCTGAGACATGACAAACCCAGTCGAGGTGTTTTTGTCGACCGTTTGTTTTGCAGGCCTCCCTACACCTTCAGCTGGCTAACACTGGGCATACCTGTGCCAGAGGACTCACTGAAGTGGGGTTGTCCGTGGCTGTACGGCCCAGGGAGGTGGTAGCTCTGTTAGCGTAGACCCTTACCCAGTGAATATCAGTGCTACTGCGGCTCTGGTTTCCCCCCGCCCGTCTCTTTTAGGTCTGTGTTGGTATCAATGGAATTGAAATGCCGAAAAGTGATGTGTCGGGTCTCCTGTGTGTGTTTCAGCAAAGCCATCATTTATGTATCCATACCTAGATATCCTTTCAGGTTCTCTTCAGGTGAAAGTCTGTAGTTGCTTATTCCTTTCTATTGCTGCTGCTGTTGCTGCTCTTCTGAAAGACACCATCCAGAGCTGAGTGTGCCTTCTTGATGAAGGCAGTGTTTAAAGTGGGTTGATGTGCTATGACGGTGCTTGCTGCAAAGAGATACTAGGTCCTTTTGTATCGTTGGAGACCAAATGCCTCACTGGATGAGATATCTTCAGTTATTAGAAATGGGATTGCTGTTTCATTTCATGAAGGGTGCTAGTGAACTTTGGCAGACAAAATTATATCACAGCAGAGTTGGATCTTTTTCTTGTGCGGGACGGCTTGCAAATAGTAAAATCGTGAGTGGCTGCCTCTCTAATTGCCTCTCGGTGTTGCAACAATGGGAAGCTGTGTCAGCTTGGAAAAAGCCTGTGTCACACAGGCGGTATGGAAACTTACCAAGTAAAGGGAAGGATGCACAGTGGTAATTACGACTTTACTATTGCAGGCTGCACTTAAGAAATTTGAAAATATTTAAAGAGTATAAATTAAATAATCCATATTGCACTTGGGCTTTATATCACTAATATATGTTTCATGTAATAAATTTCAGCATTTTGCTGTGGGTCTTGCTGTAGGGTGAAAAAGTCATTTGACTCTTGCTTTACGCAAGGCAGCTGGCAACTTCAACAGTAGGTAATGAAAACTAATTACTGCTGGTTTTTAAGCTATGTTCACAACATGACTTGATTATGTTTAGCTAGAAAACATTTTTACCAAAAGGTAAGTGAGGGGAGAATTAGCCTCTACCTCAACCACAAATGAGATTACTTATTTCCACTACATTTTTAGAACTGGGGAGCTAGTATTTTAGTGGGTCTGCTCTACATTACCATAATACTTTCAACATAAGTATAACCATAGGCAAATGCGGTCCCTGTTGTTGAAGTTGAGCTTTGAGGACAATGAACTGCATGCGTAACTAAGTAATATTGCGAAGATACAGGCTATTATTGTTGCACACTCTACCTAATATGGTAAATGATGGATCTGTCAGCCTCTGCTGTTAGATTTCTGCCTCCACAGCTCAACTTTGATATTTCTTAGAGATTAATTCCTTGGTGTTAGCTACCTGTATTTTAAAACTGGATGTTAAAGCTGCTTAATTAGCTATACAAATATGGTTTCTGGATGTGACATCTATGCAGAAAATCCATTCTTCACTTGTATTCCACTGTTCTCAGCTGAAGAGCGCTGTCAGACGTCTAAGCCTTGCATCCTCTGATGTGGTGTTATCATAAAGCTGGCTGTCAAAGGAGGGTCCTATTTCCAAACAGGAGGTGGAGCTGTGAAATGAGCCTTGGTGGGAAGGATAATCCTGTGGAATCAATATTTGGTATCAGTTTGACACAACGTTGGTGGACATGCCAGAAGTCTCAGTTGCAACTGCGTGAGAGGGCTGCAAAAGCAGCAGGTTCATAAGGAAGCCTTTGGACATTCCTAGCTGAACATACACTGGCAATCTATCGAGATTTTTCGGGTTTTGGGAATGAACGCTAGGCTGTAAACCAAGAGTTAATTTTTCACATGCTTTTAGACAGCAGCTTGCTAGTGAGCTCTGAATCTTGCTTTGAAGACTGCTTCAAGGAGTTGTTTTAGCTACAGTGGGTTGGAGAGAGATTGGAAGGAAGGAGGTGGTGCAACTTTGTACCACATTGTCATTCCCCAAGTCCTGAAAAATGTAAGCAAATTTATCCTGAAGCCCTTTTATGGATTCAGTTAAAGGAATCTGTAAGTGCTCAGATTCTTTTTAATGGAGAAAAAGTTATGAGGATGCAGCTAGCTGTGGTTAGTTCAAAGGAAAAAGTATTTGCAGAACTTCTTACAGGCCTTTTGCAAGTTGCGTGAATTTTAAGTGTTGCTGGGAGAGACCCAGGCAAAAGGAGAGATCTATAGTGGAGAAGAAACAATAAAATTGGATATGTAAGGTTACATCAAATACTCTAAATTCCCTTAAGAATAGGAGAGGTGCTGGATAGCTGGTGTGAACATTAAATAACAACAAACTCCAGAAGCTGGAAGGCAACTAATGATTCTTTTTGTGTTCCTGGTTCGTAAGTCAGTGTGGGCATCCAGATAAATTGTTTTGGTGAAAACATCCAACTTTATCAAGAGAATCTTGTAAAGTAAGAAAAAACCCCCAAAATGCCGACTATATAAGAATCAGGGTCCTATAATCTAGGTTGTGCTGCAAAATGGCTATATATATAAAGTCCAAAGTTCACGCTGGGTTCTGTGAACCTGCCTCTTCATCTAAATAATGTTACATCAGTTCACATTTTTTACAACCCTATCTCTGCAGTTTGGCTACTTCTAATATACGTTTCATACTGTGTTACTCTGCCATATGTGTAGGGAATTTTGTTTGAACTCTTGTACATCTAAAACCCAGGCTTCTTTTTCTGTCAGAACTTAAACTACACTTCTGGGGTAGTGTTATAAGTGTGCTATTCTGGAAACTTCTCTCTCGTTGAATACTTCTGTTATTAGACTTGAATTTGCTGCATACCAAAGATCAGGATCTGGCAAAAAAATGCTGCTATTTCTTAGAACTGGCTTTGCTCATTTTAGGTTCTGTCACTGGTCCACCTGCTTGAATTCCTTGCAAGAGTAGTGTGTGATCACAGATCACTGCCAGGGTATGTCCAGGTGCAACATGATATGCCAGATTATTTTCCACAGTGGGTGCCTATGTCAGTGCTGGCTGGCTTTTTGGGGGCTTACCAACTCACAAACCTCTGACCATTGCCAGAGGAGGCATGAGGTGGCTGAATTCAATGTGAGTTAGGGGGTGAAGGTAGCTCAGGAATGCTGAAAAGAAAGGAGAAGTTTTCTTCCCTAATTCTTTCATCTGTTGATGATGAGTTGGGTAAGCTAGCAAGCTTCTTGGCAAGCTAGCTCTTGGGTAGCGTCAGCCCTTGAAACATCACCTGCCCATTGGGAAGATTTTACACAGCCTGAGCTGTCATTCTTCATTCCAGCACAGGCTTCTGAGCAGGGATCGTGGGTGCTCTTGTTTTTTGGGTGAGGAGTGCATTGCTCACTCTGTGGTCTTTAGAGGGCTCCCAGGAAACATCTGACGAGGCATGACAAGATCTCTGGAGCCTTTGTCTTCCTGGAAAGAGCCCACTTAAAGCTGAGAGAAAATGTGTTTGTTTTTTCTCTGGAAACTGGCAGAGGCCCTAAGCGGAAAACATCTTATTGAAATAGTTAAAATGTTATTCTGTCACTCATCCTTTACTTCTGAAGCTTGAGGCTCTTGCCCAAGGCCAGTCTTCCAGAGGAGTGGAATATAACTGACTTGAAAGTTAGTCTCATCTCTGGCACACAGAGCTGCAGGTGCTGTGTCTAGCTGCCAGTTAGCAGCATGGTTGGTAATAAAATGCTGCACGTGCCTGTTATTAAATGAAAAACCGTGTGTAGTTAGCATGCAAACAAGCACAGGCTTGTCCACAAGAGAGCCCTTTACAGTTTCATTATCTCCAGATTCTTCATTAATGCATCGAGTCTTCCTAGGAACAGAGTGAAATGCCAAAATTCCTCATCTGAAAATGAGTAGAAAGGACTCTGGATTATTTCTTGGCTCTTGGGTACAGTAAGGGAACATTTCTCCTCATTAAAGCACAAGCATTACCCTCAGTAAAAGTTCTGAATTACCCAGACTTCATGTGGAAAGAGCTACAAATGGGGTTTTTGTTTTCACTTTTAAGTTCTGCTTGCTATTTCTTCCAAACAGGTGGTGATGAAGATGCCACTGTTGCCATTCTGTTGTGCTGCTTTTGTCAGTGAAATGCTGCTCAGAGCAAAAGCACCTCCAAAGATGAGGTGGCGGAGGAGTAAGATCGATAAGAGACTTTTCAGTCTTTCATATTCATAATCTTTTGGGTGGTGTTTTCTCTGCAGATGGTCGCTATTCCAGGAGGAGTGTTCACAATGGGCACTGATGAGCCTGAAATACAGCAAGATGGAGAATGGCCTGCTAGAAGAGTCCACGTTAACAGTTTCTACATGGATCAGTATGAGGTCAGCAATGAGGAGTTTGAGAGATTTGTGAATTCTACTGGGTATGTTACTGAGGTAAGGTGGAAACATATACAGTCTCCTGTCATCTTTCTTTGTGTTGGCAAAAGCCCCGTTAAAAATGAAGGCTTTTCTTTTTTGAAGGATGTCACAATACTTGCTTGGGATTTGCATACTAGAACGTTTCTGATGTAAGTAGTGTAGAGAGAAAATTGTCTTACCTTGCTGCCCAGGTGTCTGAAAAGGCATTTAGATGTATACTGTTACATTTAGTACGTGTCTTGATATCTGAACTAATATCTTCCCTGCAATATGACTGAGGCAGCCTAGGTGAAGCTAACAGATGGCTGAAGACGTCTGTGCAGGGTTTTTTGGGGGTGGTGGTGGTGGTGTTGTTTGGGGTTTTTTTGATCTTTGGGTCCTAGGACATATTTGCGCCAGTACAACTATGTTGTTAGATTTTCCTTTTTTTAGAGGAACAGAGGAGAAGGGATTTAAAAAACTATGATAGCTGAGGACTCTGCAGCTAGTTCAGTGCAGCTCCTTGCTAATGAGCTGAGCAATAGAAAGCCCTGCTGTCTAAAGAAGATATAATGTGCATGTTACTGGGAACAATGGACTAAGAAAGAATATGTTAAACTTCTTCCAAGAAAGAAGCTACCTGTGCCTGAGACTCTGATCTTTCCTGACAGTTGACTGTTCCTACGCAACTTTTATAAAACCCTGACAGGCCTTTTAGGCAAATAAAAGTCTTGGTAATGATCAGGTCTCAAAGGAGGCACTTTGCTGAATTCACTTGATAAACTGGTTCTCGTTTGGAAGACAGGATCCTTCTGGTTGGCTGAAGGACTGCTTTATCTATGGCACTATTTCTGTTTTTAAGTTCTTAGCTCAATAATTATGAAAAAAGGTTGCTTAACAATTTTGAGTTTGAACAGGGCTTACTTGTTGCAAACAGCTTCTGGAATGAGCACATGTGCAGTGGTATTTGAATGTAGCACTGCGTCAGATGGAGTATGTTCCAGACAGCGCTTCATGGCTCAGCTGGTGTAGTTGGGTGCTCCGCTTACGCTTTCTCCCTTCCCCCCTCACAGGGGCCCCCTTTTATGCTGGATTTGGAAAAATAAACTCAGAGTTAGAGTAAACAGCACTGATTCTGCAGGGTTTTTTTGGGGATGCAGCTGAGCTGGTTTTTGTGTATTTAAATAACGTCCACATTACTTACTATGGGTTAACAGAGCCAAGCTACTTCTTGGTTTTCTTTTATTACGGACTAGACTGAACTCCAGTGGCAAATGAAACCTGAAAGTAAATAGAAAGCTGAAGAAAAAATCTCCAGATGTACAGCTATCTTGTTGAACCAAAAGTGGTTTTTTTTAAAGAAACTTCCAAAAAAAAAGAAAAAAGCCCTTGATGGAGGCTGTCAGACTGAAATCTGGGGTCCTTTACATGGTAAACCTGTTTCCCTCTGTCTGGGTCTTTTAGGTTGGGCAAGTGAGAGAAATTAGGTTGTTTTTTTATTTTCTCCTTCCTTTCTGAAACTGAATGTATAAAGATTATGGTCATATGCTAAAACTTCTTGCAATTTGCATGGTGAATGGGATCCTTCTTTCAAACTGTGCTTCTTGAAGAGTCCTGAGCATGCAGAAGCAGCTCATGGTGATCATTCTCAGTCTTTGAATGCCTATAATAAAATGAAGAAATTGAGAAGGGCAAATATGTTGAATTCTGACAACATGTTTTGACTTCCCTGGTATGTTAATTAACTTAGTTTACCAAGGGAAAAAACCGTATGTTGGAATGATGTACTGTGATTCATTGAAATTATTTGTATTTTTTGTTTCTTTTGGCTTTATATAATGCTAGATATAATGATTGGGTTACTTTTAACTCTTCTATTGTTTTTGTAACAGCACTTTAATGCATGGTGCTAGTGATGATGAAGGAGCAGTAAGTGGCAAGGCTTAAGTCTTTTATGGTGATTCCCAAAGGAAAAATAAGAGAAATGAAATATGCCCTTAAATGTTAGATTATTGACTGTAGCATTTTAAAACAGTTGGGACAATTGGAACTGCATTTTTAATTAATAAAAGTAAAAACATTTGCAGAAGCTCTGTGAGCTGCCATCTGTCCAGTGGCTGTTGAAGAACAATGACATCCAGAGATAAAATGCCTTCTCTTCTGTTCCAAAATAGCTTCCTTGAAGGCGAACTCAAAATTACTATTAGAATTTCCTTATCCTTGATAAAATAAAGCTGTACATGAGTGGCGTTTTAAGATTAACATTCCTTTGATAATATTGAATCTTTTGTTCTTTCTACAGGCAGAGAAATTTGGCGATTCCTTTGTGTTTGAGGGAATGCTGAGTGAAGAAGTGAAGGCTGACATCCACCAGGCAGTGAGTAACACAGCAGGGTAAAACTTACTTAGCAATCACTGGGGTAGATGTGTTAGCAATTATGGCAGTAATATCTAAATTGTGTGGTGTTCTCAAGGCCATGTACAAAAATGGGGTTTATGGAGGGGTGTTCGGCTAGAATAATAGACTCCCTCAAGTGTGGAGAATTTACAGTCTATTCTCTGTTCTCTTTTTTTAAACAAACAATTAAAAAAAAAATCTGCTCCTGATTAGCAAAAGATAGTATTAACCCCTTCTTGTCTTTTTTTGTCTCCTAAATGAGAGATATTTAGGACTGTAGTAAGTGGTGCAGATATAAGGCTGTTTATTTGTATTACGTGTAACACAGTAATGCTTCAGACATTCGGATGTCAGTAGTGGCTCTACTGAGTGATGTGCTCTGTAGGGAAAGAACAGGAGTTCTTCTGGCCCCGAGAGCGTATGTACATGTGACTGGCATGCTCTGCCAATGCAGTCTTATGTCCAAACAAAGTGGGTAAATCCCGGATCCTACCGATTTAAGAAAATGAGGATAATCTGTGTATCTGATATGATAGCAAATGCTTGCATGAGTGCTTTTTCTAGGTTAATAGAGGCAAATACTCCAACAAAATGCCATTTCTATGGCAGACCTGAGTCTGTAAGACCCCTCATTATATTGTGAGTGGCTTAAGTTTATTGTGCTTCCTCCATCTCTGTAGCAGATCCTGTATGCCTTGCTGTTTCTTCAGTTCCCTTCATCTTGCTAGGGCAACATAGTGATCTTGGTAGGTGCAGTGCTGATTAAACTGGAGCTGATCCAGTTTTCCTGTTGAGTGGAAGTGAATATTGGTTTAAAAAAACGCCAAAAAGTTCGGTAGCAAAGCTTCCCTGCCCGCCCTTTCCTCTTTTTCTGTTGTGAATGTGTTGCTGAGCCTTTCTTAGGCTTCATTTACCTCCTCCTTAACCTTAACAGGTGACTTAACCTTTACAGCTCCTGATAGTAAGCAGATTATGTCTTGTCATCTTCTGGATGAATTTATCTGCTTTGAGCAGAAGTTTGGACAAGATGACCTCCTGAGGTCCCTTCCCATCAGAATTATCCTCAGCTTTGATAATTTCCAGATCTCTTGTCCCATGCCTTTAAAAAGGCCTTAGAAATGAAGCATTCTGATGTGCATAGTGTGGCAATTTTGAGGGGGGTGTGGCTTCAAGATGCATTTACTCTGGATGGGAATTTCTTTGCTTTTTTGGTTGATTTACTTTTGGATCAGTGAAGCTAACTTGGGTCATTCTGCAACTGCTTGAATCAACACAGAAAAGCAGGTTGTACACAAGGAATAAGGTAGTAACAGGACTGAAACCGCATCTTTTGGAAATAGTTCAGTTAGACATAAATAACTTAAGTGAAATTGCACCGATAGAGGAGCACCTTCTTTGAAGATCGGATAAATGCAGATGGGCTCATCCCATCTTCACAACAGAAAATTCAGCTGTCAGTATTAGAGAAATTATTTTTCCTGCCCTAGTTCTGTGATGCAGAAATCTCTAAATCAGGCACTCTGTCTTAAGAGAAACAAACCAACCCTAAGAAGCTGGTGTTAGCTCAGTCTTGGCTATTTGTGTAAACACATACAGAGTGTTGGGAGCCACTTTCCTGGGTGTGTCAGCCAAATTTTGAAGTGTTGGGTGTAATGCTAACAGAACAAGTATTATGCCAGAGAGCTGGAATAGAGCCCAAACTGGTCTTTTTGGTTGCTGGTTTATGAAGGTTTTCTGTATTTGTTAAAACTAAACTTTAGGAGACTGTCCTTTTGCCATGTTTTTCTGTATTTATTATTCGGTCATTTTGCGAGTTACTGGCATGCAGAGCATTGTTGGAATAGACACAGAGAAAGATTGTACTAATTATTTTGGTAAAGTGATCTGGGGAATAGTGACTGCCTGCCTTGTAGTTTGGCACTTCTTAACTTTATGCTGATGCTGTGGACAAACTTATGTTCTAAAACATGGTAATATTGCGAGGAGGTGAAAAAGAAACTAGAAGCTGCTTTTCTTCCTCCTGTCTGCCTGCCCCCTCACCAGCTATATACCATGAAATCCAACTTTTAGCAAGAGACTTCTGTCTGCAAGGAGAAGGTGTCAGAAGACAGCTCAGTGGTAGAGCTGGAAAGAGAAGTCTAACGTCTGAAGATACAGCTTAGAATTTTAGCTGTATATGCTTCTGCCTCTCAAAACTCTGTCTTTGTTCTAGTATGCGTTTTCTGTGAGAGGTTATAAATGTTGAGAGGCTGTGCAGACCTTAGTTGTTTTGAGGATCGCTGGTTTTTGTGACAGTGCAATTTGCAGACTAGAACAAGCAAGCATCTTTCAGTTGTGGGGTAGGGAAGCATCAGCCATGGGAATGCGGTGTTAGAATATAAGGTAGTCAGACTGCTTCTCAGACAACTGAATTCTGTGTAGGCCATGCTTATCCTGGCTAATTGCATTAGCAATTTTCTATAGATTGTGCTATCAAGAAATAAGTTTCTATAGACAACTTGCAAGAAACTTCTTAGTGCTAAAATGCAGAAGCATCCCAACTATGGGGCAGGGACTAAGGGTTCTACAAAAGCAAATTCTTCCTAGGGATCTGCAAGCTTAAATTAAACAACAGAAAATAAAAGCTAGCTTCTTGTTACATTGCCCCAAATGTTTAAATTCTACTAGTGTCTGCTGTGGAAAAACGGTGAAAGGAATCTAATAGTATTCAGTTACTTTTTTTTTTTTAAAGTGAGCATATTTTAAAAAACTTGGCTACTGCAATGTAACCGTTCAAATGTAATCAGAAAAAGTGTAAATTGCGTGAAGTTGGTTTGCATCAGCAGATTGTAATAATCAGCAATAGAGAAGATTAAGACTTTTTTCTCAATGTATACCTTAGTCAACTAATATTTTAGCTTGTGGTATGTACCTTCTTGAATCATAACTATCACTGTGAAAAGCAGAAATAAGATATAAACATTGGTGTGTTACTGATACTGAAAATCCCTCCACCAAATTGAAGGGAGAAAGGGCTGTATTTTTACTTTGCCTTAGTGACTCAGACGTGTTTTGATAAGGCTTTTCTCCAGTTGAAGCACAAGGGTGCTAAATGCAAATGTGAATATAGGGGAAGAGCAACAGGATGTGTATTTTGGAAGTAGTATTTCATATGCAGTGAAAGAATTGGGGAAAGGTGGAAGTGAAGATATTGAACTACATGGTATATAACAGCTCCTATAAATAATGAGGTGCATGTGTCCATTGGGGAGTATCTGGGAGTTTTGCTCTATTTGGCTACTTTGGCTTCTCCAGTTCTTAAACCAGACAAATTTATCATAGGCCCTCAAAGGAAGCAGACAGCTAAATTAGAGGTGGGGCTGGTGAAAGCTAATGCAGGAGTAAACCAGCTTAGCACGTAGAATAATTGTTGGAGCTTTGGGTGTGCATTTCCTGGAGGTGAGGTGGTCTCCTAGATAGCCACTGCTACAGGAATGTAGGTCGGACCTAACCCTCCTCTGGAAGGGAAGCAGTAAAAAGGGGCGTAGCAGCCAATAATTGAATTGTTCTAGATTTCTGGGAACTCGAGTTTTACTTTTGGCCTCTGAGTTTGTGGTGGTAACATGGCAGAAAGCGAAAATTTAGCACTGTAACAGATGAGGGTGTTACTGATAGAATTGGCGAGGACTTTTTCAAATAAAAAAGGATTTTGTAGGGCAAGGGTGGAAGGTCCCTTGAAACCAAAACGTTTTGTGTGGACTTAGCAAGTTTTGATAGCTTCACATATTAAAATCAGTTCTCAGACTGGCAGATTAAAAGCAACAACTAATTACTGCATCTATTACAGCTATGAAGTTATGGCCTTTCTTGGCTACTTGGCCTTTGGTTTAGATGTCATAGATAAAACGTAGCCTAGAATTGCCAATAGCTTAGCACTTGAAGATTATTTTTTTCTTTCCTTCTTTTTTGAGAGAATTTGGGGAAAAGGAAAAAGCTCAAAATTTAGAGATTATGCTGTTCTTATTTTATGATGAAACTGTTTTCCTGCTTTTTTATGTCCCTGACCGAGTTAAGGAGGAAATAGAGAGGGAGAAATGCATGCCCGGTGCTATTATTCCATGGCATTGTAAAATGCCATTTATATGGCATTTTAATGTATCCTAGAGCAAAAGAGGATTGTGCGTGTGAAATGAGAAGGTACTGAGGCGTGCTTGCCAGTGAGGGGATTTGAGAGCTCTTGCAAATAACTGCAAGAGTTTCGCTTGCTGTGCAGCTACCATGAAAAAGGTAAACAGAATAGCACTTACTGAGACTGGAGTACAGCATAAGTCAGATTTGCTCACTGGAGAGTAGTGGGGACATTTTTATTCTTGGCTTGTGGAAGATAGCAAAATTCATTTTTACTTCTAGGCCAGATAAACTCTGCAATGAAGAGACTGAAAGCATACAAATCTGTATACTTCATTTGTCTTTAGGAGGTATTAAATTTTTGATCTGAGAATGCAATGGAATTAGTTCACTAGCAGACTTGAGCAAATACTATTAAGGCGTTCTGGTCAATCTAGAACTATTGGATGCTCTTTTCATGCCTGTTTGTATGGAAACCTCTGCAGTGGTCTTGAGCTGTGAATTTAGTTATTTATAGCAGTGCCTCTAGCCTTTAACTCAAAGGGTATAGTCCCGTTCTAAAAACAATGCAAACATTGTGCGTTTCAAATGAGTATTTCAAATTAATAATGAAACGAGCAATGTTTGCAGGTAGGATAGCAATGCTAGCGTTTGCAGCAGTTACTATGGAGAATGTACCTTCTGACAGCATGCAATTTCTTATCTGTGGCTTGGGGCGAGAGCAGGTAGGTTATTGTGTAGTTTGTCTGATACTGTTAAAATGTCAATATACATAGGATGCATAAGCAGAAGTTGACAAATACAGTTATTGCTACTTTAAGGGTAGATTTCATCTCTACTGTGCTTGGCTTTTGCTTTTTCAGAAGCCTTTCAGAGAGGAAACTGAAATCAAAGGAAGAGATGAGTGAGCCTATTTCTTGCAGACCCCCGTGCTTCAGATATCCCCTGTAATGAGGTGGGAAGATGGAGCTACTGAACTGTTCATCTCTATCTTCTTATGCTGTACTCCTACTATTGGGATAAAGAACGATGTGCAGGAAGCATCTCTCACTGGATATTTATCAGTATAAACTACAACTTTAAAGTGGGGCTTTGCTTATGCCTGAGGCTGTAGAGATATCTGTGCACACCTCATTTTCTTAAAGCTCATATTCATTTGGTTTTTGGAAAAAATTACTAGCTTGAGTGCAGATTTAGATGTTGGCTGAAAAATAGACTTCCAGAGATTGAACTCACCAGGAATATCAGTTCCTCAAAAGAAGCTTCTTTGGATTCCAAAACTTGCACTTAATGAATCTTACTGGATTTTAGCATCAAATATTTTTGGTTATTTTTCTTGGAGGATTGACATAGCTGTGAAGTATTACGCTGTTTGAATGAGATTCAATGACCTTTCCTTATGCAAAGGAAAAGTCCCTTCATAAAAGCAAAGTGCTAGTTTCCAATTAAGTCTGAAATCCTTTCACTAACTGATGACTTAAAATATATTTATTCTTATCCTATAAAGCTGCTGTCTTTTCTTTTGCAGTACTGCAATTTCAAACTGTTTTAAAATATTGGGACTTAACTCATGGCAAACAATATCAATATTCGATATTAAACAAAACCCCTTATTGCTTTCATTTCTGAACTAATGAGGGAGGCTAGAAACCTTAGAAAATAAGAATGAAAACAGATTCTTCTGTAATTAGAGTTTTTGGGGAGCTGGGATTTTTAATTGATATAATAAATAGCATGAGACTTGCAGTAGCATCGCAGAAGCTGGCAACATCAAGTATTAGTTATCTTCTGGAAAAAACACTCAACTGTCGTCTACTAAGCTGTTTCAGTGTGCTTAATTACTGATTTGGTGGAGAATTTGACAGTCATGTTTCAGTTCAGTTTATGTACGTAATTATAGAAAGTTTGTTCTTCTCTGTAGAGTATCTTAAAGTACAAATACGAATTATAGCTGCATCTGTAGATTATGTCTCCCTTATGCAGCTACTGTGACAACCTTGATAACTGGCTAGGAGAGATCTATTCTTTGTCTTGAGCCTTGAAGTGGTATTCACTTCCACACTATTTACATTGCAATGTTTCCCTGACTCAGTTACAGCTGTTTCAACTTAAACACATGCCCGTTGCTATGGAGATGAGAAATAGGTCATGTTCGTGCAGTTTTCAGTGCGCTGATAAAGAGGAGAAGCGGAGCTGCAGACTGGCGAAGGTGAACAGGGAGCGCGCATCTGCCGAAGGGCTTTTCCTTGCATTTGGAAAATGGCTTTAAAATCAAGTGGACCACTACATGGCTCCAGGTTGTTTCAGACTGCCCCTCATGGTGCGATGTGTTCTGAATCTGACTGCAGAGCTGAATCAGAGGGGGCTAAGCTTTGCCTCTGCCCTCCACTGAGCTCCCTCTCTGACCCAGAGCAGGACTTCAGAGGCAGTGACAACAGCCAGCCAAAACGCTGCGTGGGTGAGCATCAGCTGAGAGCTGGGCTGTGCTAATCAGCAGCCCAGAGGAGCTGCTGCTTGCTGATCTCTGGGATTGCTGAATCACCATCCCAATGCTCCATTGATCTGTTCATACCGTGGTCGGCTCCTGCAGGCAGGTGTAGGTTAACGTTATCCGTTTACGGGCAGTGCCTGGCTGGCAGAGTGGGCTGTAGAGATACGTGCTTGGGAGAGAAAGCTCTGCCCTGAATGTTAGTGCGGGAGGAAGTTTTTGAGGGTTGTTGGGAAGGTACACTAATGCTACTTAGAAAAATAGGTGTAAAGTTACTTGTGACCAGGACCCACCTAATGTGATTTCTTTGTGGTTTCTGAGGGGAAAATGACAGTGGCTTATCTGCTGCACAGTAATTACTTTTATTTCTTAAACTCCCCGCCTTACTAAAAATGTTCTATTTTCTGTCTGGCTCTTTCTTCAGTAGTTCATTAAT
The DNA here is from genome assembly GCF_964195595.1 of Calonectris borealis. Lineage (NCBI taxonomy): Eukaryota > Metazoa > Chordata > Aves > Procellariiformes > Procellariidae > Calonectris > Calonectris borealis. The sequence goes on from NC_134321.1 coordinate 2,443,897, forward strand.
CAGCTGTTCAGGGTTTAGGATATGGCTTAGAGGAGGAAAAATTGACAGAGATTTATGTATATCTGCTTTACATGGATAAAATAAAACCTCATCCAAAACTTATCTTCTTACTGAATAACTAATTTTTTCTCATGTCCTACCAGTGCTAGCAATGAGGGTATCCAGACCACTGGGTCTATTCCCCAGAGATAATGCTTCATAACTTCCCTGCTTCCAGCCTATGCACACATTGCTTTTGCAGCCATGAGGATGCTTTTGCACGTTAAAGATGTACAGTGCTTAACACAATCTGATTCAAATGGTAACCTGTTAAGTCTGAAGTGTGTGTATCTTTCTTTAAGAACCCACCACTTAATAAATGATTCTTAAAGTGTTTTCCAGTCTTAGACTACTTTTCACTCAGAAAATCTCTTTCCAGATAGTTGATTCCTAAATTGCTAAAGTTCTTACTCTGCAATAACTTTTGCTTTTCCAGATGTTTATCTTGACTTAGTGTATGCAGGCCTTATTATATTAAAATAGCATTGTAATGCTGTAGCACATCAAAAAAAGATGTTTGGTGCTACATGACTGGATAACAGCATGAATTTCTCATCATCTTATGGGCCTGACTTAAGGTTAAATCTACAGCTTTGTTATTTCAAGTGACTTGCTGCATGTTAGAAATGGAATTAGAGCCAAGATTAGATACTCAGTTGAGTTTATTTTTGGTAATTCTTCTAATATATAAATGTGATTTGAATTCAAAATTTGGAGCTAAAGTGGGGGGTTGTTTTTATCTAACATGGCCAGTGCCATGTTAGATGCAAGACCAATACAAACGTTTTCGTAGTTATTGGCTGGGTTTTTTGCGGAGGTTTTGTGTGTGTGTTTAAGGGTATTCCCCTGCTGCTTTTGCAGTGCCAGTAAGGATGTAATGCTGACGATGAAACTGACTTTCCTGATGTTCCTCCCTTTCATTTTTTCTATGTATATTTAGGAAGGAATTTTCTTCAAGATAATTGTAAAGTGGTCTAAAAATCTTGAAATCACCAGCTAATGGAGCAATTAAAGTTAGGATGTCCCAGCCTTCTTTGAAAAGAAAATTGAATACTTAAAACTTTGAATTTTATGCAAGCTGACAGTGGGAGTATAGGCTTCAGTTCTGTAAATTGCTTCATTTGAGTGGAAAACTTGTAGGTCGGAGTTGACTGTTAGTATATTTTCCCAGTATTATCATACCGTGTTCTCTTTTCTTGACAGCGCTATGAGCCTGTGATAAGCAGAACAGTGAGTTCTTCAAGTTTAATCCTGAAGCAGAGAGCTGGATAATCCAAGTTTTCAGCTGCATCAGACCAAAACAAGCATTGAGCTTCTCTGCCTCTGAAATGTGCTTTGCTCCTAGAACTGCATTTCCTTATATATCGAGGCAGTTGTGTAACGTTTGCAGAGCAGTTATGTTTAACCAATTCTGTTACAAGTGATAGGCTATGCTATAAAGAGTTAATCAAAGTGAAGGAGATATTGTCCTCTAATTCAGTATCTCTTCAAGATCTATTCAGCAGCATATGCTGCTATTTTTACAAAATGAATCTGTTGCCAGTCTACAGAATACGTTTCTGAGTGAAGCATGAGAACGCCCAGCATTATGAAAGTAACTAAGCTCATTAGTGGCAAGGGAGGGCTTTGCTGTATTAACTGTGATGTTGTAATATCTCTGTCTAATTAGCTCTTCTACTAATTAGATTTAGAGCAATTAAAAGCTTTAAAGACTTCTGAGAAGTTTTTTGAAAGGACTGTAAATTTCAGGTACATGACTTCCTCTTTTGGAAGGAGCATCTTTGTGCATGCTCACTGGTGTCAGTGGCTGGCTTAGATTAGTCTCCAGTTAATTATTGAAGGCTGTACGTAGTCTATCACTGTTAGCGCTGTCCTAGTACTATATGTGTAACTTCTCTAAAGATCTGGGTGTTCTGCAAAGACTGGCAGCCATTTGGTGTTCAGTTCAGCAGAGCCAGAAACAGAAGACGTGCACACGTAGTGCTCTCATGCGGAGAGGTTATATTTTTCTTGGTTTAAAATAAACCATTTTGATTGAAAGCATCTGCTTTTTCTTTTGCATAACAAAAATGTTTTCCAAAATTAAAGTCTTCTAAAGCATAAGTCTTTGCAGTCTCCTGCAGAGATTTTTATCCAAAACCGAGCAGTTTAATTTACAAAAATGTGTTGTGCTTAAAACTATCGTGATGAAGTCTTACTCATGATCTTTCAGATTCACAGAGAAGCTTTAGCAAATGGTACTGCGGCTCTCTTATTTTCCTTAAAGAGCTGTAAAATTCTAACTTTGGATTTCTGTCCTATCTTGAGAATAGATTAGAGTTTAAAGCCAAAATATACACGGAATTGGTTAAATCAGACTAGTTTTAAGCCTATTGACTGTATCTGTTTAGCAGCTTGGTCATTCTGAAGCTTTAGTGCTCTGGGAGTTGAGCTGAGTATTTGTCTGAATGAAGATCCCATCTTTGGGTTTGAATGCTGAGTAACAGAGCTGTAGTTTCTAGTAAGAGATCAAATACTTCTCATGCTTTTTTGGAAAGGGTAGGGGCTCCGATTGTGGGGAGAATGTCGTTGGCTTTGTTAGATACTGAGCCAGAATTATGTGGTTGATGTTGTCAATTTATGTGCTTGTCATGCTAGGGAAATCATAAAGCAGGATCTTTAAGAAATGTCATTACTTTAGTAGTATGCCTGAAGGGTCCCATTTAGATGGAGAGCACATGGACAGAACATTTCAGTCATCAGCAAGCTGCTGAGAGCATCTTTATCTCTTGTGTATTTAACACCGATGTCTTCTCTTCACTTGCTTTGGAAGAGAGAGCATCAGAAACCCACATGTGGATGGCTTCCCAGCCTGGAGGAGTCCCGCAGCATGTTTAGGGATTCCAGGGCTCTTGCCTAGAGCTAGCAAAGAGCTGTGGGCTCTTCAGCTGCGCTTAAGCCAACAACTCTGCAGCTTTTAGTCCAGCATTGCTATTGATTTACAATGAGCTTTTAGGTAAGGTACCCAGATGTATGCTGTAGGCAAAATCTGTATGTGATGATGGGAGAAGAGTGAAAAGCTGTCATGGGAGCTGTTATAGCATTGATCAGATGCTTTAAAAATAAGATAATATGTCTTTGTGTATTACCAGCACTTCTTTTTCTTAGGTGCTACAGTTTATTTTCCTACTGAAACATTCAAATGAGGGATGTGATGTGTAGTTTGGACCAGAGTTTTTTTTAACAACTTATGTTTGTCATAGATAATTTTTTCTCTCACACACATGTCATTACATGTTAAATACTTGTCACTGCTGAAGGATGGTGCTTCCTCCTATAAGTTGCTGTTAAAATTGTCTGATGGGGCAGACGCTCTGTCTCCTGAGTACCAGCTTTCAGTGACTTTCACTTTTGGACTTTCCTGTGAAGGATTTGGTGAGTTAAAGGATAACACTCTTGGCACAATTCCTACCTGTGTGTATAACACTTTACAAAGTTGGTTTAGCAGCATGATGAAGAGAAATAAATATTCTACTACTTCCCTTTGCTATCTATAGAGCAGGGAGAGCTGAGGGTTGAGAAGGTTGTTCTACAGGCCAGTATTAGAGTGGCATCTGGATCTCCTAGGTCTAGGGCTAACCAGCTGGTAGATTGTTTAACTCCTAAAGCAGTGGAGGCTTATTAACTTTGATTTTTGTTCATTATGGAAATTATCTCTGTAATAGGAATATTTTGGAAGCAAGCACTCAAGCTGCTGGAATAAAACCACTAGTGATGGTTAACGTAAGTGTTCTTTTCTGCCTCAATTTTCTGAAGGGACCCATTATTAAGATAAGTATTTCTAAGCGAATGCGAATCAGAACAGAATAGTTAAACGTGCTGTGCACTGACCTTCTCAGCTTTGAAGTAAGCTTAATAGAAGAAATCCTTAATTAATGTATTCCAGGAATAATTCCTTGGCATTGCAGAACCAAATTTTAGACTTTTGGTTAGAGAGAAGTATTCGATGTCTGCATTGTTACAGAGTATTTTGTCTGCTTGGTGTTGCTCAGCAAACCAACTGAAAAAAAAAAATAAAAGGCTTCACTTAACTTCTGTGGCTCTTCTGTCTCCACCTTCTGGAAGCTGATAGCAAATAACTTAATATCAGCTTACTGAGTTAATTAACTGGAAAGCAAATGTCTTTCAAGATGCGTGTTTTGACTCTAGTTAAAGGATGTCATCAGGATTTTGTTTTAGTTAATCCAAAACACTGAGTCTAGGGAGCAAATAATTGGGATCAAAATTCTCTTTAAGCCCAAACTGTCTTTTTTTTTTTATCATCTCTGCAGAATGTGTCAGATTGAAGTCAGACAGGAGGTTAGCTGGTTTAACTGTACTGGGGGCATACTGTTGTAAAAGAATTGAGTAAAACTGTAATGTTCCAGATGACCTCTTCCATTCATTACCATCTGAATGTTCTTGGCATATGTTTTCAGAGGTGAAGAACTATAACTGAGAATTTCTGAGGGAACAGTCTGGTCCACCAGAGGTAGTGTGCTAAAGGCTGTGCCTTCAAAGAGAATAAACTGTGCCTTGTGTCAGACCTGCAGATGAGAAAATGTAGAAGGGGAGACAGCCAGAGGGCAGTACTTCAGTGAAGTATGGTCTCCGTCTCGCTTGTTTTTTGGGTGGTATTTTCTTTGTGCTGTTCCATACCTTGGGCTATTCCCTGGCTATCAGTATTGTAATGTGGATCAAATTATCATCTTGGTTGGTCAGAGGAATAGGTCAATTGGCTGCAGGCAGAGCCGTGAGCTGTGAGTGAAAGCTTTGTAGTTTGTTGTCACATGGTGATTTTTCACAATAGCCTTTAGCTGGGAATTTAAGTCTTTTTCCCTGGCCATTCTTGTCCCTTTTCAGGTTGCAGCTGCTCCCTGGTGGTTGCCTGTGAAGGGAGCCAACTGGAAGCACCCTGAGGGTCCTGACTCAAATATCTCCAACAGGTAAGCCATAAATGGCCATTCAATTATAATACTCAGTGCTTGTAAATATACCTGTAAACTTGCACCAGGAGTGGAGGTGCAAGAAAGGGTTTTTAATTAGTAACCTGCTTGCTGCTGCTTCTGTGAGTATTTTCACATTTTCTAATGTGATGCATGCAATAATCAGTGGTCGTATGGTCAATGGCATAGTAGTATTTCAAAAAGGTCTGTAAGTGCTTTCCACCCAAGGGAAAAGAGACCATACTGAAACGTGCTTCAGTGTGATATCTATTCACATTTATATATCAGCAGTGAAACAGAGTAGATCTTTAAAGGATCAGCAATTTCAGAGTATTCAGTGCAGATCTGGTTTTGGAGCTGCATGCGTGCTGTAAGAGTCCTATCTAGGCCTGGAGGCCTATCTCTCTGGCAGCAGATGACTGAAGAGTTTTGTGCTTTTTAGTGTATTCTGACTTTGCAGGCTGATTATTGTGGAAAATCAGTTGTGACTTTGTTATCTAGAAGCTCTAAATGCTTTGGAAAACTGTATTTTTCCTTAGCCTATAGTTAGTGCCATGCTTTGCGAGCATGAACCCTGAAACTTGCTGATCCATGTCTTTATACAGTCTCTTTCAGTTCAGAACTGGTATGAATTTTATGCCTAGAAAATCAAAAGGCTTCATTATTCTCAGGTGCTTTTTATGGATACTGCAGAACTAGCCCTGGGTTGCACATGTTGAAAGCCATTGTTCAGTTATGTATATTACTGTATGCTTACTTGGATGTGGCTGTCTTAATTTGGGACTTCTTATAGTGCAACTCTTTCTCTCGCTTGGCAGGTGTCAATGAAGTGGGCACTAGCTGCCTTAATCAACTAGTTAAAATTTCAAAACTGCTGTTTGAAATAAAGTCATACTCTCTAGCCTAGATCTAGTAGATGCTGGCATGTTTTTGAGTCCTCTAAGGACAGGGCTATGTTAGTGTAACATCATCTGATGGCTGAACTGCTTAGTAACAAGTCCGTTGTCTGTTCTCCAAGGGCAATGAAAGAATTATCTGAAACAAAAATAGAGATAGTATCAGGAGGCATTGTTAGGGGGAGACACAGAAATTTAGGTCACAGCAGATAAGGGTTGGAAACCTGCCATGTAAATCTAGTCTTGTAGAAGTATGGTGCAAACCTAGCCTAGTCCAACTGCTGGTGAACTTGCCACATGGAGCAGGCGTATGCTGGCTTGTTAAATGAGGCAGGAAAGACAAGTTAATGGGAAGTCCTCTGTATCTGTGTTCTGGACCAGTACCTTCAGCTCTTGAAGTATCTTGGTCTATTAGAGGCTTGGATGGGGAGGATCCTTGTGACAAGAATGACTCGGCATTGTTTCTGTCTTTTTCTGGAAAAAGAGGCCGGGATTGTAAGGGCAATCCTGGAACGAAACCAAGGGGAAGATGGGCGCTTTTGTGTAAACTGTGGACTGCTTGCAACAGCCAAAGAAAAATACTTTTGTGTTAAATTTCTGAAGTTCACTGTTTCCTGGATTGGGTGCTGCAAAAGATGATGTTGCTAAGAGTAAGGACTCTCTCTCATCTCACCTCTCCCTCAAAAACCCCACAACTGATAGCAAAGAGAGAAGCTGCAGCAAAGAGAAGAATGCCCAGGGAAGTGAAGAGCATTTGCCATTAAATTGCAGAGTAATTTTTCCCGTTGAGAATCTTGGCTTCTTGTTAAGATACTGTTAAACTAGCCTAGCAAGGAGTAGTAATGCTGCAGGCTTTTGGTGTCTTCCTTTGGGTCTCTGAGCACCTGCATTTCCACAGAAGCCAGTGTGTCAATGGTTCTTCACCAGCTCCTGGCTGCAGCAGGTTTCTGAGGTGAGACCAGGAGAAAGCACAAGCTACAAATGTCTTTGTTAACTGTATAGAGCTATACATAAAAGCACGATCAGACAAACAGAACTTCATTTTTTCCTCTTCCTTGTTTTTCTGTTGGCTGCATTTCCCACCCAGCATCTACTAGTAGCTTGCTGTCTTTCTTTAAATAGCTTCTTGTCTGTAAAAGTAATCTGATGCCTTGTCCAGTTGTAACTGAACTGTGAACTTCCTCACAGTCCTTTGTGGCCATCTCTTAAAAGAGTTTCATGAAGAGCTTGTGCTGCATAGCTGCGAGATTGCCTACTTCTGCTGATGATCTTGTCCTATTTATTTTGTTCCCCAGAATGGATCATCCAGTTCTTCATGTTTCCTGGAATGATGCTGTGGCATTCTGCACATGGGCAGGGAAACGATTACCAACTGAGGCTGAATGGGAATACAGCTGTCGAGGGGGCCTTGAAAATAGGTACCTGTCACAAATGTGTCCCTGCTAAATGTTTAAAACTGGTATTTACAAGATAGGTAAGAGCTGTGTAGGTTTTTATTACCCTCAATGTCTTTTTCTTGCGTAATATGCACATCTGTGGTAAATATAACTCTGTCTTAATCTGAACAGATTCCTTTAGGTAAGTGAATTTCCCTAAGTAGCTAAATGGTATATTGTAATCGGAACTCAATAATGGGAGGAGAATGCACAGAGCCCAGGAGAGGAGGAGATGTGACACAATGCCAAGACACAGGACTGCTGCTATTGCAGAGATGAAAGGTATAGCGAAGGACCTTAGCGCCAAGGCCAAAAGAGTTGCAAAAGGGCTTAAGAAGTAAATAACTACATCACTGCACAGAAACTGTAGGGCCACTGGATCCAGATCTGACTGTGGGCTTGGGGAGGAGGGGAAGACAAGGTGAATAGCAGGTTTATGTCTTTTCTATCCCGTGGCCTGGACTACATACCGCACAGGGCAGCGCAAGTGCTGCCTTTCCCTCCTCCATGTGTGAATTGTCCTTGTAGAACCCTTGCCCTCCTTGAAAACCTGCTAGATATTGGTACAAATGGAACTGGAATACAAACAGTTCTCCAGGGTAAGGTGGGGAGGAAGGGGTGTGTGTGTGGTGTGTCTCATTTTATTTATTAAGTGTTTGACAACTGTTCTTCTATATGTCTTTTAACAGACTTTTTCCATGGGGCAACAAGCTTCAGCCAAAAGGTCAACATTATGCCAATATCTGGCAGGGAGCGTTCCCAACTAATAACACTGCAGAAGATGGATACAAAGGAACTGCGCCTGTAAGTGTGTCTCAAAGTGAATTAATCATATGCAAATGAACTTAGTCTTCCTAAAATGGAGGTCTTGTTCAGCACAATGTACCATGGCTGTTTTCCATTCCTGTACTTTTCACCTTTAGATTTACAGTATATTTCACTGCAGGCTTGAGTATTACCAAGGGACATTTTTTAAAAGCTAATTGAAAAGTAAAGATTACTTTCATTTTAACTTTTAGTTCCTCTCAAACTGACCTCTTTTCCCCCATTTCCAGTTGGTTCATAGTCAGATGCTGAAATACTTTCTGCCTGCACTTTTGGTATTACAATTTTTTGAACTCTCATTTTTTGGGTGGTTTATGCAATAGTTTAAAAGAAATGAAACTTCCCTTTTCGGAAAGGTTGAGTCTGTCTAGTATGGCAAACAATGGAGTGGAATTTTAAAGGCAGTCAAGAACGTGAATGAATTATTAAATGGTAGTTTAAGTAAAAGTAAAGTAAAAGTTTCATCAGTAGGCAAGTCTGCATATGCATGACTTGATAGCCACCCTTGCTTTTCTTTGATGGGAAGGGGAATCTGGAAGTTGTAAGCGTGGGCATGGAGGTCAGATTGCTAATACTATGTGCAGGTCTGTGTCTGTGCCTCTCTTTAGAGGATCAGTCTCCAAAACCAATGAGAAGATGCCATCTGCCATAGTGGAAATGTGGTGCTGAGAGCATTGAGGATGGCAATAGCTCATTCTTTCATTCCGTCTTATTTAGATGGAGTATGTAAAAGTGTTATAGTTCTGCACTACTAATTTGGTGTCTGCTTTTGAGATAGGAAGGCAGCAGCTCCTGGTAAAGACAAATGCACCTTCAGCAGACTGGTCTTCAGGATTAAAAACCTTATTTCACGTTGAGTGGTTTACAGAACTGCCACTTGTGTTCCGTATCTTGTATAGGTCACTGCATTTCCTCCCAATGGATATGGCTTGTACAACATTGTAGGAAATGCCTGGGAATGGACGTCTGACTGGTGGGCTGTTCATCATTCAACAGATGAAGTTCACAACCCTGTAAGTATTTTATTGGCATCACATGAAGTATAGAATTCCCTCTTGCTACTCTGATCTGGTTGCTGTTTGAAAACCTACTGTTCTTTGCTCCTTTCTGCTGTGTCTGGGATGGGCTGTGTTCTGGTGAGTTAGGACGTATCACACCACAAGTCATCAACACTGGAATTGTAGTCCTGTAGTGCAATTCTTTGTTGTTGTTGTTGTTGTTGGATAGACCTCCACAACTGGTTAGCAGTTGAGTACTTCCAAACTGGCATCATATTACATAAACCAAAAATATGCCAATGCAGTGGAATTACGTTCCAAAAAAAAAAAAGGTTTTTTTTGTTACTACAAGCTGTACTACCTTTTTGGGTTTGTTTTTTTTTTTGTTTTGGTTTTGGCTTTTTTTTTCCTAGGTAGAAAACAAACCATTGTGAGTTATCTTTATGGCTTCTACTAGCTCGTTTAAAACTCAACGTGTAATAAAGCTGAAGTTTATGGGGAAAAGTAGGATACCAGGCTTTGAGAGGTTAATCCTTGATTTTCTTTGAGGCAAGCAGAGAAAGAGGTCCTCCAGGGTAAGCTTTTTATGTGGGGTTTCTCATGCAGTATCTCTCAGCAGATTCAAATTCCAGTATTACATTTCCTTCTCTCTCATTTATCCAAGATGATTAAATCTGAGAAATAGACTGCTCTGCTCTCACAGAGCTTGTTTTGTTCGGACACAGTTATCTGTAATGAGAAAACCAATTAAACCTCACGGGGCAGGAGCTCTCTGCTGCAGGATTTGAGTATCCCCATACTGTGGTCTCTTATGATACGTGTAGTCTTTCTTTGGTGTGCTGGAATAATTGGAGGCCTTTCTGGGAAGTCAGCAATTGAAAGTAGCTTGAGGAACTTGCTAAAATTTTTTTGCTGTACTGTACATTTCAGAGGTTGACATTCTGCTGTTCTTCTAGGAGGATGTGTCTAGCAAAAGAAATCAGGCCTACCTTGGGGTCTAGATCTGTACTAGCAGTTCCATCACACTGATGGAACATCTGGGGACCTCCTAACCCGTACCAATCACATTGGCCAATTTCAAGTTACCTGAATCCCAGTAAGCTACCACAGGTCTCTCTAGTGACTTCAGCTCTGTGTCGGACAATGCGCTACATACATCTTCCCAAGTAACTGAAATGCTTGGGACTGTAGCTTTCTTTTCCTTGTTTGATTTAAAATACGATGGACTGTTTTCTAATTTTTGCTGGTAGGCCGTCTTAGTGGCCTAGCAATGGCTAAAGAACCTCCTTTTCCTTTGGGACCTTGGCCGTGTTGTATCTCCATCTACTACCTTTCTCACTTACTGCACAAATTCATATGTTGTGATTTGAATATTTCACAGTAGTCAAAATTTTCTGCCAGTTTCTGTAATTCAGCAATAATGGAAAGTTATAGTGCATGAATTGTCTCTCGAATGTATAAACACACCTGTCTTTTTCCAACATTGACTCAAGGCTTTCATACATATACAGCTGAAATTTATAGAACTTACACTTAGCATTCAAACTGATTCTTTAGATTTTTTTTTTTCCTGTTTGCATACTGATTGATTAGGAAAGAAAACATCTGCTGTCTTGCAATTCTGTTTCCATTCTGGTGGGTGTTTTATATGCAACCAAGGATACATTTTTTTTGTACCTTATGAATGGAAACAAGGCCAGTTTAAGAGCAACATTTCTAAAGATGAAGTGTTGAGTATCTAGCAGAATGTAAATTTGGTTGAAAGTGAAGAACAATAAAACTAGCAAACTCTCCCATGTCAGAGTAGGTGAGTACTGATTTGATTGCGGCCTGGTAAGTCGTGGTAGGAGGAGGAGAGTGAGCAAAGCTGAGCTTTCCGTGCCAGGCTGTGTGGTCCCTCACCATGGTTTGTACCAGGGAAACTTCTGCTCTACCCCTCTCGCTACTGGAGCTTCACCTCAGTGCCTGGAACCAGTGCACCACGATCTGCATACGCTGCCTTAATTGGGGCAGGGGGAAAAGACCCCTCGTCCACCCGCACCCTTTCAGAGACAAACAGCATCTGTGTCCCTAGGAAAGAACACAGGTCTGGCAGTTTGTAGCGTATTGCAGTTGTCCCTGTTCTTGTTCATCTCTCTCTCGGTCTGACAGCTACTTCAGGTTTGGCTGCTTGTTTGGACAGTGATCTCTCGGCGCAGGGAGAAGTGCACAGCTCTCTAGAAGTCTTCCTGCCTAGCAAGGAGTGGCAACACTGGGAGGCAAAAATAGAGTAACTAGGCCGAGCCTGGAGAATAAAACCACTTTTGATGCTGTGTATATATAGAACACAAAAGTCACAGATCTTGGGTCTATTGCACCTAGATATGTTCTAGAGGTTTTTTGTTTGCTTTTTTGTCTGTAGGTTAGCATAAGGTAATGTGCATTATTTGTTTCAACAGATATCTCTTAAAGGCTCTGTGTCATCACTGGCAAAGTCTTAGAGCTTTTTTTCATGTAAGATGACTGGCTTTTGTAGGTGAAAGGCATGAAACAACTAATTTGTGTGGAAGTTACTGTGGTAATAACGGAAAGAACCTCCAGGAGTCTTCATTCAAAATGTAGCTTTCAGCTAATCCATTCCCTGCCATTGATACTAGTTAACTTCATCTTATTTTGTTTTATAAAGAAACAGATTTCTCTGCCTATGTCAGCCTTCCCAACTTGTCCAAGCTGCACAAAATCCAGCTAGCTAGAATCATGTATTTTGCTGAACTACAGCTACTGCGGTATGGTGCTTGAAAAAACATCCTTTTTCTTAAGTATTGCAGTGGTGCACCTTCATTAGAATAACTTATTTAAATGAGATGCTTTTGTGTTTATAATGTCAATGCAGCAGTGCTTCGGTGTTGAATTAAGGTGATGGTGAGAAACAGGTGTCGTGTGACTCTTGCTCTCTGTTAAATTTAAGTGGCTATGAGTTTGCTTAGGATTTTAAATTTGGCACAAACATTTTGCAGATGCTTCAGAAAGTTTTTAAAAATTAGGTGTTAGCAATGATGCTTTTAGGGTTTTTTCAGTTGGAAACTACTTGTCAGAATCTAGTGTCTGAGACAGAGCACTTCAAAGTGAATTCCAAAGGGTTTTTCTGATTAAATGGATAAGGAAACTGAATCTCATAATGTGAAAAGGTGTCCCAAAATAGCCAGGCTGCAGTATCTTCTGAGACATTAAAAATGATTAGCACCATATCTATCAGAGCCAATCTCTTAAGTCTCTCCAGAGTACAAGTCAGCGTAACCTATATATAGGATGTGTTCCTTCTGCCTAAAAGACTAGGAATTCTTCTAGAGGGTCAGCGCTTACTGAAAGTTTTTTAACATATTTAGTTTAACATCTGAAATCTTCAAAGCAGTACTGGAGAGATTTTGGATATACTGTGGATTGGTTACAAGGAATGTATGGAATTTTGCACACAGATTCTTTTTTTTTTTTCCTGTAATTGATCGGCTTGCATTCACAAATAATTACCAAGAGCAAAAATAAACTGGGACACCTGAAAGTGCTTTGTAATTTGTTTGCTACTTCTTAAGGTATTAGATTTAGATTATGCTCTAACAATGGAACAAACAATGTTCTTCCTCTTCTTTGCCAGGTGTAGGACCTGTGCAGGTAAGTATTGAAGCCAAATAAACAACACTGAAAGTTTTTTATGCAGCTCAAGAAGTATATAGAATGCAGAGCTTGGTACTGTGTCCTTGAAATTATAAACTATGAAGTGCCAGGAACACTGGACACTTGGGGTTTTGGGGATGCAGCCAGAACTTTCAAGTTAGTGGCATTGAAAGGCATCATAACACGTTATGCATGTAAATTTTAAGAGCAGAGCATTAGTATAACTGGAGATTTGTTTGTACAGACCTTTCTTTAAGAATTTAATTAGACACTTCTACAACTAAAAGTTTCCTCAACTGTTCTAGTCCAGACACTTCTTTGTATAGCAGCGATGGCTCGTTCAAAACATAAAGAGCAAGTGGCTTTTATTTTGAATTCTGTTTCTCATCAGTTTGTGTAGTCAGCTGCAAATGTCTCTGTTCATTTTTGACTTAATGAAAGTCTCCCCATTTTACAAGCGTGCAGGATCTGTGCAGATTAGTGTGCTGTACTTAGACTAGCTGTGAAAGCAAATAAACAATATTATATTTGGAGGGGTTTTAAGTAACAAATTGTATGTAGTGAATGACCTCACTTGTCATCTGGAACATAGTGATTGGTCCCTCAATTTTGTGTGAGACAATGGGCTTGTTACTCTCCCAGAAAAAAATGGGAAGCATCCAAGCCAGTAACATTCACTTAGTGCAGCAGGGTGGTCCAGTGGAAATCTCATATATCCGGAATCCAGAACAAGCCAGAATAAGCCAAATCTAAAATAGCCTCTGTGGAAAACTCTTTTACACATGGAAATGGAAATAACTTCTAAATTTTCTGAATTTCAAGTGGAATAGTGTCTCTCAATTGTGACCTGTTCTTCTAACTTCCCCTCACCTCTCAGCATAGTTCTTGTCTATATTCTATGTTCACGAACCACTAAAAGCCTTTCTAAGCAGAACTCTGTTGTGCATTTAGATTTAGGGTGCCAGACTGTTACCTGCCATGGCTGCTTTCCAGTACACATTGTGCATTCTGGGGATACTTTATTAAGGGATTCTTTACTTGAGTGAGTGCCAGGAGATCAAGGAGCTAGCTTGCTGCTGTTCTCTGAAATTTTTCTGCTTGCACTTGAAGACATCTTGGAGTTGCACAGAATGGGGCCACAGTACAAAGGCAGTCTTGCAGTATGTCTTAATCATGTAGGTGAAGTGGTTTTTGTGTGGTCAAACTCAGTTTGGAGGGAATTGTAAAATCCACTTGAGCAAATGTAAAACTGATACTTGAACTCCTGCAGTATTGGCAGTGGGTGAAAAACCAGAGCACTGCTTTTGTCAGAAATAAGTGGTTCTGGGCTGAGTTTTCTCATGAGTGGAAAAAAATCCAGTTTAAGACAAACTTACAAAGAATGTTTAATACATCTTGCAGCTACTATTTGGTGTGCAAGAGCAGGACTAGGAAGCACCAGGGTGTGTTTTTTTTCCTTTGAAAAATGTAAATGATCATTTGGCAGACAGTAGCAAAGCGTGTGCGAGATCAATCAAACCACAATCCCTTTATGGAGCCATTTTAATTGTGGTGATTTCCGGCTCAGATTTTTTTGTATACAGTGCATAGTTTTTTATGACCTGCAGTTCTCTGTTTGAAAACTGATGTAGCTCAAAACAGAGTGGCCGTGTAGCTGACTGTGCATAGAAAATTATGATGCAACTTCAGAAGGCATTTGTTTGATGTAATGACAGAAATACAACTTTCTTTTTCATTTTTTTAAAAAAAAAAAGCTTCTGTGATGTATTTTAGTAACTCTTTAAAGAATAATCCTATTTACAAGCTTTGGTAATTGAATGCACAAGCACTTGTAATTATGCAATCAGACTATAATATGTCTGTTATAACATTATACTACAAAATAAACTTGCCAATATACACTAAATCCTGTTCTTTAAATCTGGGATCAAAGTCTGGACGGCTCTGGCTCTTTACATATGGACAGCAAATGTCCTTCCACTTCTGTACCAGGTGGTACACTTCTCCAGATAATAGCGTAAAACAATATTATTTGATGGAACAAAGACTCGCTTGTTTTAATGTGACCTTAATTGCCATGCTCTGATTAGTTTTTATTATGGGTAAGCACAATCAAAGCAGGTTTCCTTTATCTACAGCGAAGATACAAGCAGGAGCAAATACTGACATTGCAGGCTTTCTGCTTTTTTAAATTATAAGAAATATGTGATATTGAGCTGTAACATTGTCTGGCCGAAGTTAGATAATGTTTGGACACTCTTACTTTACCAAGTATGTTAAATGCATGCATCATTCTAGAAAAGCTATTGACTGGGGGGATCTTGGCTTTTCAGGATGCCATACCTGAAGTCTGTAGTTCTGTGGAAGACAAAGCAGTGAAGTTTTTTGGGGTTTGGTTGGGTTTTTTTTTTTTCAATACTCTCTAAGCAGCCAGTGCTCAGGCAGGAATGAGTTTACATTTCTACATCTGCAGGTGTAAGGACTGCTAACGTTCTTTGTAAAACAAAAGAAGTTTAAGCAAGTGATATAGGTAGGAGAAAGACTACCCAGAGAAAAGGACTCTGGTCAGAAGGGCATGTATGGAACTCCTGTGTACAGCATCAGAAGCAGGGTGTCGCTGGTAAGGACATCTAGCTCTTAACACCTTTCAAGAAATTGAAATCTCTTACTCCAGTTTGTCTGTAGGGACTTGGCTTCTTCCATTCCCAGCTCCAAACTGAGATAAAAGGGCTTTGTTTTGGATAATGGAGATCGTTCACGCTACAGGTGGACCAAGGAGCTGCAGCACCCTTCTACCTACCCAGACAAAATCAACTTCATAAGCTAAGAAAATAGAGTCCAGATGCTTCTTTCTGTATGTGACATGTTTGAGGTTTCTTCAGTAAGGCTGGGGTAGAGAAAGGAATATAAAAATAAGACGGGGGACGGAGAGCTGCTTGCCCTGAGCTTTGCCACAGCAGCTGAGCTGTGAACTTACTGGGAGCTGTAGTAAAGGGCTCCTGAAGTAAAGGAGTGCAAATATGGCCCTTGGCTGGGGATGCTGAGAAATCATCAGGGGGACTTCGAAGTCCTCAGTCTCTAGCGCTGGGTAGGGGGCTTGCACAGGATGCAAAAGCAAACCATAGAAAGGAAAGACAAGGCTTGATTCCAACACCATGTTCTCCTTGGGTAGACAAACCTGTGATACAAAAGTACAAAACAATGTAAATGGTGATGCTCATCAGACTGGAATACGAATGCCTTTTTCACACAGTTTTGGTTGTTTTCAGGTCAGCTCACACGGCTTTGCTGGGCACCTTGGTGATACATGGTGCCTTTTATAGAGAGACTGAGCTACATGTGAATGAAAACATAATCACTGCCTGCTTTGTTCAATCTTATGGTCCTAATTTTAACTCCACAATAGCCTTCAAATAAGGCGAGTCTGTTAGCTGAATTTTTAACACTAGGAAGGAGAACTGAATTCACCATGCCCTGCCTTTGAGGATCTGTGGCTCTTTAACCTCCCTTAATTTAATTTGAGTGCAGTCACGAGCTGAGAAAGGTATCAGTCTAGTTGGTCTCTTGCGCATCTGATTTTGTACCTAGGTAAGTAGCTGGATACAACTATAGGGAAATCTGGTTATCCCAACTTCCTTTTATCTTCTCCTTTGCTAAATTGCAGAGCAAGACAGGGAAATATCAACAGCAAGAGAATTAAACATAGCCCATGGACAGTTGTCAAACAGGCAGTGATTGTTTCTCCAACTAATGTCTAGTGATTTTCTGCTTTTCCAAGAACTATGCCAATTGTTTTATGATTAACTCTCTACCTTCAGTGATTTTTAAAAAATTATCTATCAAGACAATAATGTCTTGTAACAGAATGGATTATTGGAGAATACTATATCAGATTTTTGCAGGTGGTAAAGCGTTTTAGTGCCGTAATCCTGCTTCAGAGGCTGAGGGTGGGGTTCAATTTAACTTGGGTTTTTGTTACCAAATAACCTTTGATGCTCAATTTTTGCCTGGCAGAAGATATTTGTAATTAATAAAAAGACTGTATGCAATTACCATTTTCTTTGGTTCACATGCTTCTTCGGTATATGTTATCCCTGTGTCATTGCTGAAACATACGATAGTCTTATGGCTGGATAATAAACCTTCTAATCCTAAATTAGCGTGCTCCTCTTAGTTTATAAAAGTCACTTTGGAGCTAATAGCAAAGATTGCTGCTCTGTATTTGCATTACAATTTTTAATGGGAAATCCTGCTCAACAGCTCCATTGTTCTCTGTTTTGTCTTGTTCTCATGTAGCTTTTTTTAGGTCGGTTTTATTCTGGCTGGCTCTACCCTGGCTTCCCTTAAAATGAGATTAACAGGCTCTTTGAGTTGATTGTGCTTGTTAGTGGCTTACCTTAGAGAGGGGCTCAGCGCATCTGCATGCAAGTTTTGTGAAGACAATTTCCAGAGACCTTGGAAATGGAGTAAGCCTGTCCTGTGGAGGAGCACCCTGGCTTGGAAAGGAGCGGCCACTGCCTGTGGGTGTGGTTTTCCTTCAGTGTTTGTAGGGTATTAAATGCAGTAGTAAGCTAATTTTTTTTTTCCCCTATCATATAAAATTTTGCAATAAACGTGCAACTGCTGAAGTTTCAGTATGGTAAGCTTTTGATATGGAGACTCTCAAAGCAGTCAAACTCAGGGGATGCTGTCAGTAGCTTCTGTAGTACTAGCATCAACTTTCAGGATTTTCTTACAGTCCCCGTGATTTATACTCAGTGTTACAAATCTTGTCCTGTGTTGATTCCTCTAGAGCTTCACCTCTGGTAATGCCGGAGCTGGGTGGGAGACAACTATATCCCTTGAGACAGGGTGGGACAGCGTGGTGACCAGGTGAAACCAAACTGGTCAAATCAGTGGACAGCGTCATGCCCTGTGAAATCCCCTCTTTAGGAGCTACTTAAAGGGGGATTATTCCTGGATTCAGGAGGTACTACAGAAGTGAAATTTTTCTTTGGTGACTGCATTTATAGTGGTCAAGGTGGTGTTCTTAAGGCTTTGCAAACAGCCCAGCACCCTTCAGATACTTCCAGGATAAATGGCTGCTGGACAGGAGGAGACAAAATAATTGGCACAATTTCTTTTTCAGCAGTTTTCTGTTTTTAACCTATTAGGGTACTTTTTTTATGATACTATTATGCATCATTTACATACTCTGTAGCAATGAATTCTTTTTTCCTAACTGCTAAAAACTGGGCTGATGACTTTCTTGTAACCTGTATATATTGATAAAGAAAATGCAGGGATTTGGAGAACATCGTAGCTCTTTTTTTCTTCCTGTATTCCACAAATTCTTCTGATAAGGTTTTGTTTAGAAATATGGACTTGATTTATACACCCTATCAACCAGTGAGGAAACAACAGCTTGGACCTCGAGTTAAGTGAAAAATTCTTTATTGGAGGCTTGTACATGATAAGGAAACGTTTTTGTTGCACACCAGTGTAACATTACAGAAATAGAAATACATGCAAATCTTACAACTTTGAGAGGATTCTTAGAGGCAGTACCAACTTGTAGGCTAGGCTTGCCATTAACTAATAAAACACAATTTATTTTCTTGATCTTGTTTGTCACTTCTGTAGGACACACATTCTCGTGGCTCCCTCCTAAAAGTAGTTTCTCAATGCACGTGGAGTATAGAAATGTAAGAATATCAACAGTGGAAACATGAAGTATAGCAGTAGTCTCTACGCATTAGATGACCGCAGTAGTAACTTTCACAGCTAAAAGGAATGAAGTGGGAGAATTGCTCACCCGCGCAATAAATACGCATCAAAGCAAGCAGAAGAGTGCGTTATCAAGGAAGCCCAGCTTTCTCCTTGAACTATTAGGCCATCCTTTGGAGTTCGAATTGAAAAAGAAGAGTGAAATAACCTCTTTAAATCAATTCTAGGGCGAATTTCATAAGCACTTCAAATAAATCATATACCTTACTCTGCAAATGTACAGCAATTACAGAATTGTTGCTGGTAAGTGCAGTGCTTTCTGCAGACCTCTTTAGCTGTCAGGATCCCACATAACAGCAAATTCAGTACATAGTGACTGGGAGATGATGCAGAATGTCTTGCTGCACAGTCACTAATTTGTGTTTCAGACTTCATTTTGGACTGGGAAGAGAATAAGCACCAAACACTGGGCATTACAGCCCCTCATCACACCTGGCCACCAAACAATGGAACTGTGTTTGGAAAAGGGGGAGTTCCCTGCATTCCTTTTGGAGGCTCATGGGTTCGCATATGTTTGTTTTGTTGCAGTGGAACTGATGAGAATCGCAGATTTCACTACATGTGCAAGCCTGCGTGTGAAAATGTCCTAATCTCTCATTAGGAAAAGACTGAAACTACAGAAGCTTACCTGTTTTCAGAGATCGGTACTCTCTCATGATGGCCACTGGGCTTGTTGCAGCGTGTCACCAGGTGCTTTACAGAAACAAAGCACAAGGCACTCTTGGCCAGTGGGCAGCAACTCCAATGCTAAATATTTGCAACAGCGGGGAGGGAGAACAATTACTCTCACCTGTCTGCAAGTCATTTACAACATAATTATTTCAAGCTTTCTGGTTCAGGCAGACGCAGCTGAAATTTGTTTATTTTGAGTATTTATGGCTGCTCCTTATCTGTCTCCCTATTCTTACAGCTTTCTGCCTTTACCCTGTAATTGGCAATTGTTCTTCCTCGAATACTCATGAGTGTCCTCTCCTCCGCAGAAAGGGCCCTCATCTGGGACGGACAGAGTGAAGAAGGGTGGATCCTACATGTGCCATAAGGTAATGTGAAAAGGCCTGTGGTGTTTTCATATTGATCTGAAAGTACCTGACTTGACAATGAAATGATCTCCTGACAGAGTTTCCTGGCAGCCTGGATCTTGTTAAGGGGTTTAATGCAATTTAAGGAAGAGCAATACCTAATGGTCTTAAGGAATTCTTTCTGGTTTGCTTGGAAATTAAAACAAACAAACTGCTTTACCCAGTATGTTTTCTTAGATGTAGAAGTTAAAATTTATGTATGCCTCTAATGCTATTTTCATTATAGTGCTTGAGTGATACTTCCAAGAGTAGAAAGTATGGATGTGACTTTTTTCAGTTCTAGAATAACTCTCGATCCAGAAAGATTGCTGGGAGATGAATGTTTCAGCTTAGTTGATAGCAGACTTGAAATTCTTTCTGAAAAGTCTGGTTACCACCAGAATGCAATAGCCGTTCATGACACAAATCATGTTTTGAACTCTGTTCATGCTGCGCTGGTAAAAATGCTTATTGTAGATCTCCTTTTTCATTAAAGCTGTCCTGTTCTTTTTCCCTTTCAAAGCCTGCAGCTGGCAAATCATTCTCATAATTAGATTAAATTTTCTACAGTGAGATCCCATTTTCTACACTGATTTCCTTCTTAGGTGAAATCAATGTCAGATGTTAATTAGCAGTTTTGATTAAATTAACACTGGAATAGACTCGTCTTCAGTGATGAATAATGTGACCCATTTTAAAGGCTTGCGAAGATTCTAGCCTGTCCTAGTCTTTTTTGTAGGTGATAAAACTAGGCTGTGTATCCAGACAAAAAACCCCACTGAATACTATTAGTACAAGGGCTCTTTATTACGTGCCTAAAAATCTATTGAGACTAATCTATTCTACTGCTGTTCTACCTCTCTTAGTTGACAAAGGCTAAACTTTGCACCTTTTTACATGTAGGCTTAGCAGCTACTTTTATTTTCAAAACAGTTCAGCTTCTAAACCCTAGGGTGTACAGCTGAGGTCTGGGGCAGACCTCTGCAGTGTGCGACAGCAGCAGCGTGCGCCGTTCTCTGAGGGCAGCAGCTCCCTGCTCTGCACTGCTGCCCGAGCTGGTGAGGAACCGTTGTTTGCATCTCCTTAGATGGAGATGCTGTTAACTCCTGGAGACAAACATCGGTGACCTGCTGCCTCCGCGGGGACGGCGTGGTTCACAGGGCTGCTCCTGTGATGACAGAGCCCGTTTCGGTTGTCATCACCCTCCTGGTCATACAAATTGGACTGTTCAGTAACTGTGCCCAAACTCCTGAAGGGATTTGGGTTTAGAGGAGAAAAACTACCCTCTCCTCCTTGCTCTTCTCTGCCACCCCCCCCAAAAAAAAAAAAAAAAACAAAAACAAAACCAAAACACCAACCAAAAAAAAACAAAAACAAAAAAACCCAAACCAAAACAAAACCAAAACAAGCAAGGGAGGGGGAAAGAAAAAAAATATGTGTGCTTTTTAACCCAGCCGTTCCAGAGGTCTGGTTTGGAGCCTGACTACATGCAGCTGAACCAGCCCGAATGGCAGTGGTGTGTTTTTGTCAGAGGCCAGGAGCCTGTAGCGGGAGGATAGGAACAAAAAGCCTGAGCCAGATCTTTTGAAGTAACAGCAAAATGGGGCAGAACTTGGATGGATTGTACTGGAGTTGCTACATAAACGCACGGTCTGCTACCCCAGCGCTTTATTAGTGAAATTACCAGTGTGGCTGTCCTCCTTCCATGCTACGATGGGTAACTGCTTTTGGGCAGTCTAACTTAATGCAGCAAACCGCTTAAACCGGTTACTTCTGCAGTTTGGAAACCACCATTCCTAATGTCAGGTAATTGAGAATTTGTAGCACCGTGAATAGCACAAGTTTTTGTTTTCAAGGAGTGCAAGTATATTAACGTGCACTGAGACATGGCCAAATCGGCACGGCCAGGCAGCATACAAAACACGTTATAGACCAGTGTCTATACCCTGCTGTAAAGGTGACTGACCCTGTCCTGTTTCGATTCATTTCGTGGTGTCTAAGTTAACAGCCTTTCTCAAAGTAACTTGTACAAAGCACCCTGCAGCAGTCCTTTTCTGAATCTTTTAAGATGACATTTTTGATCTAAGTGGTCTATCACAGAAATATCAAATCCTACAAGCACAAGACAAACTGGGAATGAAAGCCCAGTCATCCCTTGGAATACTGATGCACAGATCAAGGCACTGAGGTGCTTCCTCTTCCTCTGAGAAGGAAAGCAGAATGGTCATTTTAGCTTTTTCTGGGAGCAGGATGTATTACTAGTCGACATTTGTGTTATCACTTTGCCATTCAAACTACCTTTTGTATCAGCTGCAACTGGTCTCTATATAGTGGGATTTCCCTTATTTCTAACACAGTGATTTTGGTCTGTGTCAGTTCATTGATCTTTCCAACAGCATTTGAAATGTTTGGCTATATTAATCTAACAAACTCTTGCCTAAGGAAACACAAGCTGTGATATACTCTACAAGTTCTTTTTTTCTTTCCCCCCCCCCTTACTCTCCAGTCTTACTGCTACAGGTATCGCTGCGTGGCCCGTAGCCAGAACACTCCTGACAGCTCAGCTTCAAATCTGGGATTCCGCTGCGCAGCAGACGCCTCGCCAGAGCGACCGTGACCAAGTGGGCTGTCGCACTGAGACGTGAAGGGCTGAATTTCACCCAAGGAAGAAGAGATGTGTGGACTGTCACTTGCTGATGACACAGAGTAGGAAAATCTAGTGCTTAAACTTCCTGCTGGGAGAAAAAAACCCTACACTACTCAACACTGCTTGAAGAACTTTCCTGTATTTATCTTTGGGGAAGCTGGCCTGGACTCTTATCCTGACCAAACTTTTTATCAGTGAATTCTGTTGGTTTTAGCGAGAGTATTCTGGACTTAACTAGCACAAAACTGCGCAGAAACATGCTGATTTAAAAGGTTAATTAATAGCTCCTTTAGAAAAGATTTTTATTAAATAGTTTTATTTATGTATAGTTTCAATTTCTACTCAACAAGGACTTTATAAACTTCTAGATAGCTTTAAAAGAAATTTGAAGCAGTTAAGAAAGTCTAGACAGCTTTAAAAGAAAAGTGAAGGAGTTAAGAAGAGGTGAGGAGTGGAAGACAGACGGCTATCAACCCAGGCGGTTAGCGCAGCCCTTGTATTACATTCCTGTTGCAGTGAAAATCAGGTCCAGAAACGTGCTTTTTCTGATGAGATACTTGCTCCTCTTTAGAAAGTGCCTCTGCAACTGAGGGATGATAATCCTCAGGGTGATGATGATTAGAAATGATGTACATATTTGAATAAAATTTCAAGCATTTCTTTACACTGAAGACTTCTTATTGATGGAAAAACACTGGCAATTTCCTTTGAATTTCTCTTGGACATAGTGTAGGCTTATTTTGGGGACTTGCAAATTGCAAAAATGGCATCGTTAGAAGCTGAAGCTAAACAATAATCTTTTATTAAAGATCGTAAAAGTGAAAAGATGGCAGATGTAACTGAGCCCTAAGGCCTAATAAGGTAAATTTTGAAACTGTTGTCTCTGGTTTAAAAAAAAAAAAAAAAAAAAAAAATCCCACTTAGAAGGAGAGGAATTTTAGCAAGGAGGAGGGCAAATGGGAATAATGAGAGCTACCTCATTTTGGGATCTGAATGTATTTCAGGCCTCTCACAAGGTGTCCTGCACTGTCACTCACTCTAGGACGCGGTATCTGGTCACATTTCTGTGCCAGGCAGTTGCTTGCTCCAAGCGGAGGCTGAACAAGGAATCGCCTATGCAGTGAGCTCCGCACCGGGAGGGCTGCCCTTTCGAACGCGGCGCAGCAGCAGCGTTGCTGCCCTCTAACAGGCCTCTAACTGCCTGCGTGTAAACCAGGGATTGAACCTCGCCATCTTGTCAGCTGCTTTGAGACCCAACAGTGAAAAATGGGGTGGATTAACAAAAACTTTGGCATTGTTGCCAGTCTTTCCCAGCATCGTCTTTTCTGCAGTAAGTTGGGTTTGGGTTTAGTTCAGCCTCGGGTTAATGCAAATCCATCACTTGCCAGCTCCTTCTCCAGTCATGTTTCATGTTGAAGGGAAGATATCGGAGAACCTCTGGGGAGCCCTTCGACAAACACCAGCCGCCGCAGGTGGGGAAAGGTAATTCTCGCAAGCAGAAAAAAACGATTCCAGAATACACCACTAGGACTTGGCACTCACATAAGCACGATAAAAACTGTGGCAAATATTTTGTGTGGTAAAGACTGCCTTACCAGCATTAAATGTTTAATTAAAATCTATGCATTAAAACCATCTATTTTGCTAAGAGTAATAGGGAAAGGTTCCTTCTATCCTTCTGCCACAAGAAGGAATATACTTTGCCTAGAGCTGATTTGGGTTTTTTATTGTGGAAAAAATACTTGATAAAAATACACACACAATTCCATAAATTGGAAAATTCTTATGACTTTATTTAAATAAACAGCTTCATGATGCCACACCATCAGGTATATGTCACTCAGTGCTCATTGTGCTGTGGGTGGCACATGGAGGAAAGTCTTCCTCGTCTTCTGCAGAGATGGTGGAGTGTGTCCCACTCATGCTGCTTTTGTTTGGATAATGGTTACTGTATTTCATTACAAGATCTTTCATTAAATGTCCGGGAATTAATCTGATCAGATTTCAATGGGAAAGTAAACCTCCAAGCTTGAGCGAGTATGGAATACTGAAATATTGGTAATCGTTACTGCACTTTGAGAGTAGAAAGAAGGAGGGAGGATTACACAGAGCTGAGAGTCTTTTGAGCTGTTAGATCGGATCCATGTGAAAGAGCACACTGACCTGTGAAGTGGTAGACTGGGACTCTGAAGCTAAAAGGAACCTGAAGGAAAAAGTGAACAGAAATGCAGCAGGTAGAAACAAGGGTCTATTTTCTTTTTTAGTCCCTTGTAAGAGGATTTTTTTCTTTTTAGTAGGGTTTTGCTCCACACCCTCAGGCAGCTGTAGTGCTAAGGCATAGTGGAGTATAAAGCACACGCTCTATGGAAAAAGGCCACTAACAATTGCCGTGATGGTGTAGAACTCAATGACAACATATTATTTCATGTTCTTGCAAGGCCGTTCATGTGGCTGACTGTTCTCAACAGTACGACGCTCTCTTGTTGTTCCATGCTGTGGAAGTTTGTTCTAACCATGTAATTGATACTCAGTTCACTTGCTAGAAGCAGCACCAGCTGGCTGGCACTGGAAGGGTAGGATTGCAGAGAGATGGAAGGCTCGGCTGTTCTCTGGTTTAAGGCTGGTGATGCAAGGACTAAATATTGCTAACAGTGTTTGGGGGTTTGTGTTTTGGGGTTATTTTTTTTGAATCTATGCTTCCTTAACTACTCAAAATCATGCCAAGTACATAGTCATAACAGGAAGCTAGCAAACAGTGCCGTCATCTTGAAAACCCATCTCGAGGAACAGGAATACAGATGGTATAAAACTAGCCCTGAAACTTTTTCCAGGAGGGAAAGAGGAAGCAGATTGGATCATCCGCTCCCAGCCCTCCAGTCCTGCAGGCTGAAGGTGGCTGGGTGGCTGGCGCAACGCCCTTTGGGGGAAGAAAACCAGATAAGCCTCTACATAGGACACGAGACCTTGCAACCTAAGCTGCACTCTGGCATCTAGTGCAGTGTGCATTCCCAGTTACGGGATCTGGAGAATTTCTCTTCTGCAGAAGCAGGCAGCCTTAATCAGGCAAGGAATGAAGTTAATGGCCACTTGGCTTGTAAATTACTTTTGACAAGCAGCTGAAATCCTTTGGAAGCTTTCTGTATTGACAGAAGTGACACTTAATGATTAACCCTAAGAGAAATCATGTGGTAATCTTTAAAACCACAGCTGTACGTAAATCTCAACAGCAGTTCTTCATCTTCATAATGGAAGCATGAAGGTGTATGTTTAAAGGAGAGAAACTAACACTGATGTTTATCTAGGAGGTATAAGTAAACACAAAGTAAGATTTTATTTAGCAAATAGCAAATTAAAAGCAGCAAAATGTCCTTTATCCCTTGTCAGTATCAGGTTAATCTTTCAGGTTCAAATCAAAGTTGTTTTTTTAATTAGGAAAAAAAAAAAGAGAAGTTGCTAATGGCCTGCAGAACAGCAGATCCCCCCCAGATGTGCTACCTTATGTGTGTATGTTTTGTCAAAGGTCAAATGAATACCATTAAAGATCAAACTGTACAGAGCAAATAAGCCAGTGCTCCCGCTGATGGAGCACTGTGGCATGACTGTAAAAAGCAGCATTGTAGTTTATCTGACTTGTATATCAAAGTAGGGGGAAATTCAAAACAAGCCTGTTTGGAGCTTCCTTAATTTGATCATTCTAGAAAGGAAGTGAAGTCACGCGCAGTTGCAGAACGTACCCCATCTGGTAAGCTCTCTCGTGTACCCCTGGTGTAAGCAGACGCTCAGTAAGGCAGCGTGCACTGGTTAGAGCTGTACAAGAACGATGAAGACCTTCTCCCTCTGCTGGGAAAGGACAGGCCTTGCTTAATACTGTTTGGCTCTGTAGTGATAATGGAAACAAACTACTTAGTAGCTGAAAGGAATGCTCACATATCTGCCAGCTGTTCAACAACATAAAAGCACAAATTTGTTGTTGTTCAGTACTTTTCTGTTTCCTGCTATAATCCATTTCAGAAGTCAGAATAGCAGCATCAAACTGCTTTAGACTGCAGTCTGAATTTGCTTCCTGAGCATGTAATAACAGTGCTTGAAAGTAACATGGACATGCTGTTTGCTATTATTGCAGAAATCTTATTAGATGAGCCTTGAGATAGATGTGATTTAAAAAGATGGGATGATTGTACTCCTCAGAGCCTGCAGTACTGCGCTGTTTACGCAGAAGCTAAATGGTAATGAAACGGAACTCGTCACTTAAAACCAGATTTTGGTATGTAGCTAGATGTGACTGGAGATGGAAAGTGGGGGGGTACGAAGCATTCAGGCTAATCTTTCTGGGCAAGTTTTTTACATCAATAATAATTAGTTATTTATGTTTTGTGGAACAAAAAAAATTTACAGCAAGTAATTTAAAAAAAAAAATATTATTTTAATGGGATTTAAGAAACCTAATGCCCTTCTTGCAAATGTCAGCATTCCTTGGTCTCATTCTCTTGTGTAATTTTCAGTGACACTTCTCGTTATCACATGTCCTTTCTGTGTACCAATGTTCAAGTTCATTCTTTCTCAAAGGTACTGATTGAGAGAGGTGCTTAATCATACAGCAAGCTGTCAGAAGAAATAAAGAAAAAAACACTAGGCCTGGCTTAGTAACTGATTTTGGAACATCTTGAAGCTCCAATGCTCCCTCGTATCATACCATCCACCTCGAAAACAGTCTCTAGGGTGTTACATGAAGTTATTCTCAAAATCCTGTCTTCTAGCTGCTACCCAAAACCACATGTGCTTCCTTGGTGGAATATACAATCAGAGTTTTATTTAACTACCAGAGAAAATTATATTTGTTAGGTATGCTTAGGGACTGAAAAGCTATGGAGAGCTCCCTGAACAAGTGTCCGGTGTGGAAAAGAGGGAGCTGTCCCAAGGTAAGAAGGAAGCACATGTGCGGGAACCACAGTAGCAAGGTTTTCTCAATCTGTTATCTTCCTCTAAAGGTTTTTGTTCTCTATTGCTTATTGGTAAATTATGGAATTTTCCAGAATAATCATATGAAAGTTCCTCTCCAGCAGAAATATCAGTAGCTGCAAAAAGTGCCAGTTTAGGCACCATTGAGTCAACTCGAACCGGCACCATAAATAAATTTGGTTCACAAGAATGATTCAGGAATCTGCCGATGTTACCAATGTACGTAGGGTCAACAAAAGTCTCCATTATCTGACCACTATGGAGGTGTTCCCTCACCGCTATAATGTAGTTCGAATCCTTTGACGTCTGGGCCTGAATTCTTCTATGTGCCTCATTAAAGCCTAAAACTTCACCAGCATATTCACAAACAAATCTTCCTTTAGCTATGAATTCCAGCGTGCGAAGACCCCACCCTTTCTTCTCAGTCTTGAATACCTCAAGTCTGAACTGCAAACCCCTCTGAACAACCCTGTTTTGACAGGATTCGCCACACTGGCACATGGCATTGCATTCAAAAACAGGCCTGGCGTACTCCTCCTCCTTGTCTGTAGGCCTGAGGCACAAACTGTTGTAATTTTCACCATGGCAAAGACAGGAGCACACGTGAACCACACAGGAGCTGGTAAGACAAGAACATCCGGGAAAGGTGATTTCAGTGGGGTCAATGTCTCCGTCTGCTCCAGCCACGTTGTCTGGGCTATACTGCGAAGAGAACAACAGTTAAATCCTTGTCACCTTCAGCGCTTCTTTCCACAGAGGCTATCGGATTTTTAAGAAGTCTGTGTCTGGCAATGACTGATCTCTGAATGTGACGAACTGAAATCATGAACACTTCTTTTTCCTGTAAACTTCTTCTGACTACAAGTCTAACTTTTCTAAAACGTTTTAAAGAATGCAAATCAGATATTCCATATAGACTGAAAAAGAATCAATAGTCTGTTAGTGACTGAATTTCTCAAAATAGTGTACTAGCCAGAAAAAAAAAAAAAGCAGGAAAAATATGTCAGCTAATTGGATCTAGTTTACTAGAGAAGATTTTTATTTATAGAAATAGCAAAATATCTCTAACGTAATTTTCCCCTCCTCCAAAATACTCGATAAGCTACTTATAAGGTTAATTGATAGCTATTTTAAGTTACAGAATTTCAAATGCCACTTTTTGTTAAAAATGAAGATGCTTTCCATTTATCTCTTCAAAATGTTGTATTCAAACCTGCTCCTTCTAATTCTGTTACAAAGTGATGATGGTGTTGCACTAGCACACCTCTACATATTTAGAAAAAAACCTGAGCTAACTACTCTATCATCAGGGTAAAACGTGAGAGAGAGTTTGCTTTGCCCCAAATTCTGTCTGCGGGAACAGATGTGGTTCCGTTCAAACAACCCAAGCTGAAAATCAGGTTCTCAAAATTACACTAATGCCCCCAGCAGGTGAATAATTATAGCACTATGAACTGTCGCAAAATAAAAGCTGATAGAAACTTTGCTGAGTTTGAAAATCAAAATATAAAGACAGCTACATGTATATTTTTACCTTCTCAGCATTCAGCTTGCAAAGCTTTATTTAGAAACCTGGAGTATGTGCTACTACTAAATATTATATTTCACAGTAGCTTAAATCTGGTAGCTTCTGGGTGTTGGGAAACATGCCAATTCATTCAGAAATTTCTTTCTTCATAAACATCAGCTTTGTCAGTCATTTGGCTTTACTCAAAACTAAGCTTTAATAGTCCCTTATCTGTTCCCATGTTCTCCCATTCACTGTGTACAAGCATTCCTATTTCTGTAAAATATCAGCACGCCATGCAATTTAGGAAGTTCAGGGTCTATTTGGATTACATCTTTATTTTCTCCCCCAGGCTTACTAGAAGCTTCTTCATTCTGTTTTCTAAAGACTCCCTAATACCACTGAAGCAAACTCCTAGGCAACAAGGTACTTCCAGGAAACGCGTTTGGGACTTACAACAAGTAACACAGAAGACAGCAGAAACTGGGCTATGCCTGAGAAAGTATGAAAAAAGCTTAAAGCACCGTCCTATGTTTCTAGATTATACCTTTTCTTGTAAACCACGTCAGACGGTTGTGCAGCAGGACGCGCCTGCCAAGCCCGTCAGACTCTGACTCCCAGCCTAGGGCCGACGCTAACGCCCTGCAGCGCAAGAGCTTTATTCCTCCTAAAAGGTGACGTCTAAACTGCGCGATTAAAGTCTACAAAATGCCACATATCGGGAGAAAAATTGTACGTATATGTAACTGAAGTGCAGAGCGAGGCCAGTGCCGAGGGGCTGGTCGCGGAGGTGTAACGAGCCCCCAGCCCCTCCTGCTGGGCCTTACCCCGAGCGGGCAGGGGCTGCCGGCGGCAGGCACTCTGAGGGGACGGCGCAGCAAGCGGGCTCCCTGAGGCGCCCCGGGCCGCGCTGGCCGCTTCTCCCTCCCCTCCCGGTCCCCCGGGCGCAGTCTCCCCGCCCCGTCCGGCTCCCGGGGCGGCCGCGGCCCCCGGCCCTACCTGAAAGGCCGGCGGGGCCGCCCCGGGCGGCCACAGCGCCACGGCTACCGCCTCCAGCCCGCCGCTCAGGTCCGCCCCGGCCGCCATGGCCCCAGCCCCGCCCCCTGGCCCTGCGGGGATTGGTTATCCGGGCCGAAGCCTCTCTTTGGTTGGGTAGAGGGAGTGACGCACCGCGTGCGGGCGCGCAGGCGCCGTGGTCGCTGAGAGCGTTGGCGCGGGAGCGGGAGCTCGCCTGGCGCTAGCGGGGAGCCGCCATGTTGTGGCGCTTCTTATCTCAGCGAGGCTAGTGTGGTACCGGGCCGCTCGCTGCGGAGCGGCTGGGCGGCGAAGGGAGCTCCGCGTCGCCGTGCGCCCGTGGGATGAGGCTGCCCTTGGCCAGGGACTGGGGGAAGGCGGTGTGGCTGCCACCGTGGGTCACTCCCTGCGACCGGGGCTGCACCTCCAGAAACCGGTGCGGCTTTTTGTGATGTGAAAGTACTCAAAACCGAGTAATTTTAAATGTTAATTACAAACTATTGAGTTATTTTAATTCTTCATGTGACTGTAAATCCTTGCTTATCTTAAAGGTATTAGAGTTCGGGTTTGTTTGGGGTTTTTCCCCCCTCCCCCCCAATTCTTCCTGGAGAGTTGATAGTTCACATTTTTAATTAACTTTTTTTTTTTTTTAAATAGGTTAATGTGTTTGGTAATGTGGGTGGGGAGTCTTGTGTTCAGATCTTACAAGGCATAGAAATTCTGACGGGTGTAGCTGGGCAGTGGAGACAGCGGATGGAAAAAGATTTGGTAGGTTTTGTACTTACAGGGATCCAGAGCAAGGCCCTAATCTTCCCCTTGGCTACTTTGTCAGGAGATAGTTCAGCCAAATTAGTTTTCTGGATGAAGGGAGATGGGGATCCATGGAACCCATCTCTGGCTTGATCTGGGAGGCCTTGCCAGTACTGTATATGATGTTCTTCTAAAGCAATCATGACAAAATTGCTTCTATGCAGCATGATGGGAATAGAGCAGTCAGAATTGATCTCGCCTCATCTTTTCTCTGTGAACAGCAAACTGAGCTGTGGCTGGGAAAAAAGAGTCAGGATTGTGTTCTTCGGATGCTGGCGGTTCTGCTAGCTTTTGTATTTGCCCCTTGGGTCGGATGTTTTGAGGCCTAAGGTTGAGGAAGCTCTTGCCATCTTTTCACCTCCTTTTTCCCTTTGTGTGAACCATGTGTTTTCCTTTTGAAATCAATTACCACATCCAGAAATGAGTCCCTCGTACTTGAGAGACAGAAATCCTTGAAGCGTGCTCTGTGCCCCTCCAACAAGATATTATTTGTGTCTCTCTTTCCATGTGGTGGTTATTGACGTGACTTTTCTGATCCCTTTTTATGCATCATCCAGGAAATGGAGAGTCTTCACCTATTGTGTCCCCTTCCTCATGCGTGTGAAGAGGAGCTGAGCAACAGAAGGAAAGGTACAGGTGAGCCTGGACGGTGAAGTTTCTGTGGGTTGGAAAGTTAATGGGCTATCAGAATTGATAGGAAGACAATGAACAGGGTTGTTTAGGATTGCACTTGACCTGTAGGAGAAGGGAAGGTATGGAGGAGGAACTTCTGGGAGGTCAGTGCCTCCCAGTATCTGACCAGTATAATTTTGGGGAAGACTTTGTTCAGTTTAAACCTTGAATCAGTGTATGCTGCTGTGAATGTAAAGGAAACGTACCTGTAGCATCAGCACTTCATAACTGAATGGTATGAAAATGGTGGAAGGCTTTAAATAAGCCTGTCACTCTCAGTTTGTGCACCCAAGCAGCAGTACAGCTGCTTCTTGTGGATGCCTGTGAGCCCTGCCTTCTTGGGGTTGATGCTTTCATCCTGTGAGCACTTCTCATTGTGGGGAAGGTGGTAGATCAGTTTTATGAGATAGATGCTGAAATGTTGAGATATTAAAATACACTTTGTTTTTTTAGTTTAGGGCTTTCTGTTATTACCAAATTGACCTTTAGATCAAGACACACATAATTTGGCTGCTAATTCTTAGTGCCAGATGGAATTCTTTTCCATTTTTAAATGGCAGAAGTAATGAGTCATTACTCTGTAGTAAAAGAAACAGATTGCTTACATGTACAGGAGACAGGGTTTTGGAAATCAGCAAAAGGTCATGGAAAATCCAGTGTTTTCCTCTTCCTTGTTCTCCCACCCAGGGCTTCTATTGTATTGAGCTATGAATGGGTTGAACTGTTGAGATGTCCAGGTTGGGAGAAAAATTGATGAAAGCTCATTTTAATTTGTTCAGTAAAATTGTTGTTGAAAGAAAGCTTAAAATGGAGCTGAAAGAGTGAACTGTATGTGAACTTTGTGATGCTGAACTAAGGCACCTGGTGCAGCTGTGAACTTCTTTGCAACATGCTGTGCTGTCTTTAGGATGAGACTGTACGAATCATTTTCCTTTGATACATTGCATGCATATAGCTGGTGGTTTTTCTACCTATATAAATAATGCTTTTTGCTCATTAATCTGACTGTTCTCTGCAGTTTCTCAGATTTCTTAATATCCATCTGATAATTGGAGTTTGGAAGGTTAACTCTGCCTGGAACAGTGAGTTCATTTGAGAGCTGTCTTCATCTCATTTCACTGAATTTTCGTGGCTGATACTGTATATTGTAACAAGGTGGTGGAGCTCAGGGGTGTGTGTGAACCTGTGACTCATCAGACTGCAAGTAAGGGAGCTGTGCTCAGGAAACAGGGCATAATCCTAGCCTAGGAGAAATTACATATAAAGCTTTTTGTCTTTTCTGGTAGGCAGAAGGCCCTGGAATCAATGAAGCTTTTTCTAAGAGGTTTCTTTCTCATGTCAATGTGGTGGACACTAAGAAATCTCAAGTGATTGTTACATAATACAGTGATTTCAAGTATTCATAGTGTCATCATCGGTAGTGTCGGTTGGAAGGGAACTCTGGTGGTGTGGTGCAACCCTTTCTTCAACTGGGAGTGTTGCCAATACTCGATCAAGTCAGCTGTGGCTTTCTTGAGCTGACTTCTGGAAGGTCTAAGATTTCACAGCCTCTCTGGGTACCAGGTTCTGGGCTGTACCAGCCTCCCAGTGAGAGCTTTTTAGAAATGTCAAACCTGAACTTCCCTAGCTGCAGTTTTTTGCCTTAATGCCTTATTTATCACTACTGAGAAGAGTTTGACTCTGTCATCTTCATAATTACTCTTCATAGTGTTCCTTTAGATTACCCCGTAGTGTCCTACTTGTTGGAATAAACAAGCATATGTCTCTCAAGCTTTTCCTACTGGTCATATGCTTAGTCTCCTGACCATCTTGGTAGCCCTTTGCTGGATCATCTCCAATTTTGCTACATATCTTTTGAGCTGGAGGGCCCAAAACTGGTCACAGCTTGCATTGCTACCTCATCGTGCCAAGTAGAAAGCATTAATAACTCCCGTGGACCTGTGTTCCTCCTTGTGTAGCCTGGTGTGAGGTTTGCCTTATTTGCAGGGAGAGTGCACTTTGGGCTTATTGCAGCTTGGCTTCCATTGTAACCCCTGAGGTGGTTTTCAGTGGGATTTCCACTCAGTCAGTTCCCAGTGCACCAGCGTATGGGGAATTCTGCCCCAGGAATGCTCTTGCACTCGTCTTCCTTTTGACTGGACCATTGGAGTATTTTCTGTCTCAAGCTTGCCTTAAGCTACACCAGCAAGTTAATAGCCATGCAAGATGGTCACCTTAACTCTAAATTCCATAGCCTAAAAAGTTGTTCGCTGCCTGCACCAGAAAGACACGATCAGAAGGCACCTTTTGCTCAAAGAGCTTGTTTGAAGGCTCCCTTTGGCTTTCTAGTTTCCAGAGATAGGTTCCGTAGGAGGAATAAGGTATTCCTTTTAAGTATTTTATTTTACATTGCACATGGTTTCTGTCTGACTTTCTTCTGAATAGGCTGTTCAGATAGTTCTCAGATATTTAAACTTGCTACTTTACTTTAAAAGGAAGTACATATCCTGTGTGATGCACTGGAGATGTTTCCTGCAGGAGACCTGAAGTGCTTTGTGGCATTGAGTGCAGGCAGTCCAAAGGGACTTTAGTCTATCATTCCCAGGTTGAGAGTTTGTTACTTGCCTTATCCATGCTCTCTTTAGGTTGTTCTTCTTGCTTCTCTAGTTAATCTTAGATACTTTTTTTTTTATGCCCTTGCTTACAGACTCTTCTCTTTGTGCTGCTCTTCTTCTCATGTCAGGTTTAAATTTTCCTTTGATTTGACCTTCATTTCTGGATAATCATCTCCATCAGGTTAGTGGGCATGTACGCTCTATCCTTCTGCCAGTCTATTGTGCATCTATTAGAATACTGATTTGCAGAGAGTGAAGTATAAAAAATCAATATCCCATTAAGTGGAGTAGAGTGACAATGTTCTAAGGCTAGTCAAGTTTAAAGCCTAGTGTCTAGACACTGAGGTGGTGGTTCTTTCCCCATGTGGTCTTGGCTAGGCAGATAAGATAAAATGTACACATTCTGTTAGGGTTTTGTTCACATGCGTTCATGGCTGGAAGACTCATTACAAACAACCAGATTTTTTTATTTGTGACACTTGCAGTTTATTGGTTTTTAGTAGTAAAACAGTAGAATATAAATGTTTTACAATGTATTTAGGCAGGATATATAGACATGAGCAATCTCATATTGCATACCAGTGTCTGCTTTTAAATGCTCAGAGAATTGTGGAAAGACCAGGTGTAAAGATTTTTTTTTTTTCTTTTCCCTGGCAGTATGAGCTGCCTACCACATACAGGTGATGAATGCTGCTCCCCTGCCTGCTCCCTTGTTCTCTGCACAGTAGTTTGCCATTTGAAGATGGGGAGTCAAAGCATACATCTTTTT
Source organism: Calonectris borealis (assembly GCF_964195595.1). Classification (NCBI taxonomy): domain Eukaryota; kingdom Metazoa; phylum Chordata; class Aves; order Procellariiformes; family Procellariidae; genus Calonectris; species Calonectris borealis. The sequence goes on from NC_134321.1 coordinate 2,478,502, forward strand.
CTATTTCCTACTTTTGAACCATTCTCAGACCAGTCCGTAGTTATTTTAAGATGTGCTGCTTGTACTTCAGTACTATTCGTAAACATCTGACTGACCACAGGTATGATTCCCTTCCATGCACTGGATTGCTGTTACTGTCTTTTAAAAAAATAATGAATACATTAATACTCTCTACTAATTGCTTAGCTGGGAAACTAGGTTTTGTCCATTTACAGCTCAATTCATTTATGCTTTATAGCTTGTGAAGTACATTAAAGTACTTTATGGGCTGAGAATTTGAAATGATGAGAGACTGCAGTCTTTGCAGCGAGTCTGCTGTGGCGTTGTGCAGTGGAGTTGGGCTGGCATGCTGCCTGCTTTTTGCAAGGCCGAGCTCATTATCTGTGAGTCACACCTGGCCCTCACTAAGTTTGGAAGCAGGACTTCTGAGGGTCATTCCTGAGCCTGGGGCTCCTGCCTGGTGAAACTGTCTCCTGCTGTGTGCTAATGAGCTGGCTAAATCTTCCATAAGTAAATGGAAATGTCTGGTACAAAGAGGGGGAAGTTGAAGATCAGTTTATTTAAGTATGCCTTAGCTGTGCAGAGAAGACTGACCTTGGAAAATGCTGTGTTTAAATAACATAGCGTATGAAAATATCTCCAAGTGCTTTGCAGAGATAGATGAACTTTGTTTCCTTTCTTGTACAGATAAGAAAACTGATGCAGAAACACATGAAATGAGTTAACCAGTGGTTGAGCTATTGTTCTTGGTTATCACAGGGCTCTGCATTTCATCATGCACTGAATGTGAAATGAACTCAGCGCACTTTGAGACTGTAGTGTTAATCAGGTTTCATCTTGCTGGTTAATATCTCCCAAGAATTGTTGGAACGCAAGTCATCTAAAAATGCACATAAGCTAAGGCTGGTGGAAAACTATACTGCTTTGTGAATAAAATAGAAGGCTGAGTCAGGAATAATCATTTTTATCTTCAGCGAATGTTGGGTCAGGCATGACGGATTGTGGAACAAGTCCTTCCAGTTCTTGTCACACATAGCATCTTGGTCTGCAGCCTTTCTTTTATTAAATGGTTTGACAGTAATAAAAATGGTTTTGGGTTTTTTTTGTTTTTTTTTTTTTTTTTTTCCCCCCAAGCAATATTTACTATATTACAAAGTTTTCAACCTGTTGATTCTGTACTATTTGTGCTTTCAAAAAGATTGTATTTTGCATTTTTTTGTATTTGCATTGTTTAGAAAGATGTGTCGCAAGAGAATAAAAAAGTCTCTTGTCTCATCTTGCTGCTCCATAACTGTACTTTGGTTTAAATGAAATCCATAATTTTTCCTTGTTGGTATGACAACAGAAAACATAAAGGTGAAATTAGAGTAAGAATATAGATTAATGTTAACTGCATGTGCTGTAGCAGTTAAATAAATCACTTGATGATTATAGAATAATAATTCAGTATGGCATGCAGTCAAACAGAATGCTTTTAAGAGGGGAGGAGCAGTATAAAGAAAGAATTATGTGCATTTAATATAGTATTTCAACTGTGATAGTAAATCAATTCCCCTCATCAAATTATATGAACAAATTTATGAGTATGTGCATATCTAGGGCAATTAATAAGCCATCTTGTATAGGATGAAGATATCTAGTTTTGCACTGTAACCTTTAAATACAATTTATCTCAAAGGCATAATGCTTAAAACTTTCTAAATGTTCCTTCTAAAGGAAAATTTAGGAAGAAAAAAAGAGAAATAATGCCTTACTAAAAAAAATGTTAGTTTACGTAGCTTTCCAGTTGCTTAGAATATAATTACCTTTCAAAGTTGTTGATTTTGATGTAATATCTCAATTTTTATCATAATGTTCTCTGCAACACTATTTCTACATGTTTTATGAAATAAAACTTTTCAAGTACCTCTCAGTCTTTCTGAATGCTTTACAGTCAAGTGCAATCCAAATAACTGGGAGCCCTGAGAAATGTTCTAATTCTGTACCCTGCAGCATGTGCAAGTCTGATGTAAGTGACAGCTCTGTGTGTGCAAATTCCAGGTAGCAGGAGGCATGACCTCCTGGATGCCCAGGGAGTGAATGAGCAAATGTGATCTCTGTTCACACCTTGGCCACTGGTTTCTCCTCAGAAGCCCTTGTAGCTTCTCTCTGTAAGTTCTTTAGAGCTGGGACCATGAATGTGCACTGTGGAGTGGTGCTCTTGAATGATGCCTGCAGGTTCCAAAGCAGAAAAAAGGGGAATAAAAAAGAAAGAGTTGGAGCTGAGCTGTACCTGAGCAAGTAAAAATTCATTTTCTGTACAGAACTTTAAAGATATGAAGAATCTGTCTAGATGTCATCTTGCTTGTTGGCTACATTTGTAATACTGCTTTCCCCTTAGCAGTCCTGAAACAGGTAACTGGATTTATAGAGGGTTCAGAAATTACTTGCCTAGTGAGGGTCTACTTAGAGAAACAATTTTCCATGACAATTTTTTGGGATACACACAGACAAATTAATTGCTCCTTTCCTGGGAAGAAGCTGAAATCACCACCATCACCAAATTTTTGAACATCATTAGCTATCCTCTGCTCTCTGGCAATTTATTGCTCTTTCCTGCTTCTGGGGAGTAGGGACAGCAGCTATCAGTATGGGAGGGGAAGAACAGGGATTGTTTGATAAGGTCAGCAATGTTGGTCTTAACCATCTGCAGCACTCTGTGAAAAGGACATGTTTTGAATATGTTTCTAAGTCATTTCCAGCCTGCTGTCATCCTTGTTTGTTGTAACACTGACTACTTTGAAGTGTTCATCCATATAAAATGAGCAGACTACAATGGGGTTGTGTGCTGTACAAGTCCGTTACATATATACCAACAGCACTGTTATCAGTGAAAGTGTGGATAAAGGTATTAAAAGCAGGTTCCCTAGGCTTTGCTACCACACTGCAGCGTAAGGCAGCTCAGGGTGTTGAAGAAGCCCCATGCGGTATTCCCATTCTGCAGGGTTTGTTTTCGACAGAGGGCAGCAGTTCGCATAATCCAACAGTCAGTATGGTGAAAAAAATAAGCGGTTACCTGCTTCAAGTAGCAACCAGCAGATCTTATTTTGTGTTTCCTTTTAAGAAGGAAATAGCCCTTACGAGCTGAACAGCTAGACGTACTGGTGAACCAGTGCATCAATAATGGTAAACCTTTCCTTCCCTTGCACCAGACTACCCGAGCTCTTCTCTGCCAGGTGCTGTTCCTCAGGGACATGATGGAGCTTTCCCCACTAATTAGCTTGTCAAGCTCAGTGAAGAGAAAGAGTAGCCGGCCTTCTTGTCTCAAGAAGGTCCTTAGCTTAGGTCCTGTGCTGTGTGGTCACAGAGTTTTTGTTACCTGTCTTCAGTACCAGCTCTTCCCTGGAGAGAGCTTTACTAGGGTAAGTAAGTGTTTGAAGAAATTCTTCAGGTTAGGTTAAAAGCACAAACAGCTCTTTGCATGCTTCCAGGCTCTGGCATCCATGGATTAAGAGCTCCCCGTGGGTGTTCTCCAGCTCTATTAAGGATCTCACAGCGGGTATTTCCAGACATGCAAATCGAATCTAAAACTACATATGTGAAGATCCCAGTGTGATGCTGGGGAGTCTCCATGTAGGAAGTTAACTTTTTAGGAATTTATCACTGAACAGCATTAATCCTGTCTTTGACACTAGCCTCCATGACACATATCCTTTGCATACAGCCCTCATCACAAACTGCTGAGTCGGCAAAGGTGGAGGAGTGAACACTATTCCTGTTTGAAAAGCAGTTGAACTGCTGTGGAAATAGTCGGCTCTGATTTTAGGTTAGCATTAATTGGGTTTAATGCCATTTGGCTCTTTTGTTTTAAAGAGTTTGGAGAAGCAAAGAGACAGTTACATAGTTAAGCTATCTCATGAATGACACAGGAGTTAGCATCTTCCTCAGGAGTATTATTTAACTGGCAACATCTACAAACTAGTAGCTGACAGGTATGCTTGGGGTATTGCATTTAACAACAGTATTTCCTGAATATGACATCATGTTTTCAGTCATGGCTTGTTTTTTCACCTTTCCTCCCAATTTCTCTAAGTGCTTTTTGATTTATGATTATTTCTCTCTTATCATGTGGCTGAGAAAGCATTACATTCATTAATTACAGAAGTCAAATAATAAGGAAGAGGTAGAAGACCTGTGCTTATCAAAGCTGCAGGTAAGCTGCTTGCCTTCTCAGAGGGCAAACCATGAACTAATTTGAACACAGTGGATTTAGAAGCTGTAATTAGTTTTCATGACCACATATTTTTGTAATCTTAGAAATGAAGAAAATTAATTGGCTGCAGCTAGTATTCCTGGTGCCATGGCCACTAAGAATAAGCGATTTTGGTAGAAATCAGGATGTTTCTAGCATCAATTTCGGAATAGTTTAAAAACAAAAAAAACCCAACTCAACCAAATAAAACCAGAGAAACTTCCATCTGTTTCCATCATATTTTATGACCCGCTTCAGGGGAAGGGGAAGCAAAGACTGACTGTCCAGTCCCAACCTTTATGTAGATCACCTAGCATAGTAAGGTCTTCAGTTCCTCTACTTGTTACCAGAGTGCAAATACTGATACAAACATTGTAATACAGATTAGCAAATTATTTATTTGTACCAACATTCTTAACATTCTTGCTGGTAATTTTGGCATGCCTAATAAGGTGATAAGTACTGAAGGGAAGGCTGAAGTTCTTTCTTGGCCAGGCAACGGCGTGGTATTGCTATTGTGGACTAGTCAGCCCTGACGACATTCTATGAAACGTGGAAAAAGTGAAAAGCAATCTTGCTTTCAAAGGATTGTGGGTGACCTTTAAATTAGGGCTGGGAGTCTCATCATAAACTGCAACTGCAGGATACATGACTTACTACCCTTTCCTTCTGAACTGAAAGGTTGTTTTTGCTGGAATTACCACTTATTACAGAAAGGTCAAATTCGTATAACTGCATCTCAGGTAAGTAGACAGTGACCTTGTTTAGCTCAGCACAGTGTTCACAACTCCATAATTCTGTGGTTTTTTGTTTTTGTGTTGTGTTTTTTTTTTTAAAAAAAGATCATGCTGCTGTTCTTTTATGACATGTTGCAAATAGATACATTTGATGGGCTAGACTTTCAAATGCTGCAAATTGTTTCTGTCTGCTCATATGGAATAATGGTAAATTACACTGGTGCAAGGTTTGGTGCTTTGTAAGAGTTGTTATTCAACTACTCTTTGTCCACTGTCTCCCTTGAAAACAATGCTTGAAGACTGTTTTATGGGTGTTGCTCTGCATGTGCTATTGGGCCTACCAAGACTATTGATGTCATATACTGCAGAGTAACTTAAGTCTGCATTGTACGTTTTAGTTGATGACTTGCACATAGTTATAGAAATTATGGATAACATTTATAAGAGCTCCCTATGTGCCACTGGATTTCAGTATGACTAAATTCTCAAATTGCTTAGGGACTTAGACTAGATTTTACAGCTCTGAGTTAGATACGTAAAGAACCTCTTTTCCCAAGGTATTTAGAAAGGTATTTAGAAATCTTTCTAAAGGTATTTAGAAACCCAACTCGGTGCTACACAGAAGGTTCACCTTCTACAAGGACGTCACTGTCTTTGAGAAGGAGCTATTTCTTGCAAAACCAGAGCAGAAGTCACTCTTCTTCCCAACTTAAGCAGGTTGCTGTGCATGCACATTCTCCCTCTGTAATATCTCTGGTAAAATACTTACTGATGTTGAGGGAGACTTGCATTTCAATCCTTGTTTTGTGTATACCAAAAAATTTCAGCCACTGGAATGTTATGGACCGTGTATGTGTAGAGGAGAAAGGGATCTGCAGCAGAGAGTGAGGCATCTTGAGTACCAGACTAGCCTACCATAGATGTGGAAAGTAGAGTTAGGAACATGTAGATATTGGTATGGACAGTGTTTCCGCCAGTGGGTGGTGATATGTTTTCATGCTTAATACTGAATTTTTTCTTTAACTGGTAGCTGTCAAAATTTAAATCCTAATGATGTTTTCTGGAGCTGTTCGTTGAAATATTTTGGTGATGTCTTAGAACTCATATTGCAGGGAGTGTAAATATTGTACATCAGAAACTCTTAGTAACTGCTTTCTCCTGCCTCTGCATTTCCAGTGTATACACTAGATATAGGCTAGACTCTTCACCTAGAGCTTCAGTCTGTTTTTATTTGGCTAGTAAGAGAAACATGTCTATATATTTTTTTTTAATATCTTGTAATGTCTTTTTAATGTCAATTTATTCCTGTACTTGTATACAACTTAAATTGTTATCTAAACATCTGCCAAGAGATGGCAGTGCAACGCTGCTCAATGTGCTGGATAAGATTGTAGGAAAATCTAGTAGCTATGACAATACAGAGCCTTCTTCCCTGAGCTTTTTGGTGCCGTCTCCTAGAACAGACCAGTGCTGGTTGACAGCCGGCTGAACATGAGCTGGCTGTGTGCCCAGGTGGCCAAGAAGGCCAACGGTATCCTGGCCTGTATCAGAACTAGTGTGGCCAGCAGGAGCAGGGAGGTGATCGTGCCCCTGTACTTGGCACTGGTGAGGCCGCACCTCGAATCCTGTGTTCAGTTTTGGGCCCCTCACTACAAGAAGGACATGGAGGTGCTGGAGCGTGTCCAGAGGAGGGCAACGAAGCTGGTGAAGGGCCTGGAGCACAAGTCTGATGAGGAGCGGCTGAGAGAACTGGGGTTGTTTAGTCTGGAGAAGAGGAGGCTGAGGGGAGACCTCATTGCACTCTACAACTACCTGGAAGGAGGTTGTAGAGAGGTGGGGGTCGGTCTCTTCTCCCAAGTAACAAGCGATAGGACGAGAGGAAATGGCCTCAAGTTGTGCTAAGGGAGGTTTAGATTGGACATTAGGAAAAATTTCTTTACTGAAAGAGTGGTCAAGCCTTGGAACAGGCTGCCCAGGGAAGTGGTGGAGTCACCATCCCTGGAGGTATTTAAAAGACGTGTAGATGAGGCGCTTAAGGACATGGTTTAGTGGGCATGGCAGTGTTGGGTTGATGGTTGGACTCGATGATCTTAGAGGTCTTTTCCAACCTTAATGATTCTATGATTTATCAGCTTACTTCCTACATGCTGTGGGTTAAGAAAATAAGCAGAAGTTAAAACGATGGCCTGCTTTGCTGTGCTCTGTTCACCTCTGGAAAGTTACACTTCCATCCTGCATGCAGAGTAGATTTCTAAACTGTGCCTTAGTGTCTCAGTCTCTCTCCAAGAGAAATCCAAAGGCAACTCTTAGACTGACATAATGTCCAGCTTGTGTACAGCTGATGTAGATCCATTGACAGTAGTGGTGCAACGCTGATTTCTGTTAGCTATGGAATATTAAAAAAAAAAAAACTCCTAAACCCCCAAATATGAATCACCTTGTATTTCTACTAGGTGCTCTATATATTCAAGTGAGGCAAGGCTTGTAGAAAGAGGTAATCTCTCTTATTTGTCAGAGTTACAAGAACAGACAAGCTTTCTGGTATGAAAGCACTTCTTCAAATCTCTGTTGTACATTCAGACATTCTAGGCACACCAGAACACAGAGCTGTTAATACTGAAAAACTTCTTTTTTGTCTTCCGAATACCAAAGTGTTTCTTGGAAAAGGTGGGTGGGAGATCAGAGTGATAGCTGCACAGTGCTCAATTTCACTGTTAGTAGCAAACGGACTTGAGACAATGTCAGAAAGAGGCTTCTTTGTTCTGTTTTGGTGGGTTGTGCCTGCATTTGACAGATGCATGTGAAGTCTGTAATAGTTTGTCAGTGCTTGTACCTTCCTATACCTCTAAGTGTAATTTAGTTCCTGATGTCAGTCAGAGGCAGTCTGTAGATTATAATTGTTTGGCTGCTGACGTTGATAGAGTTCTGATTTAGAAGAGGAGCCCCTGAGGAGTGAGGAGTGAGTGAAGCCTTGGTGTTCATCTTCAGAATAAACACCATCACCTGACCTGAGCTAACCCGCCATCAAACATTGTACTGTGGATTTCACGTTGTCTAGTTGTGCATTGCATTCTGTACCAATGACACTGCAGGTTAGTGTTTGTGCTGCGCTGTAATCCTGCTGCATTTGCTCCCTCACCATTGCATGTGAAAGTCTTAAATTCAAGCTGGAAATCTGTTCTTTGAGAATGTCCCCTTTAAAGCAAGTATTTGTAGAGAAAACTCTTCAGTTGGTACCGTTCACTGCTAAAATCTGAGACTACTTCTGAGATACTAGCACTGGACTGTGAAGTAGAATCATAGAATCATTAAGGTTGGAAAAGACCTCTAAGATCATGGAGTCCAACCGTCAACCCAACACCACCATGCCCATTACACCATGTCCCATGAAACTTGTGTACAGTAGCCACAACTAAGCACTATGTTCCTTCTTGTCCCTCTAAAAATATATTTGGGTACCTCTGAAGAAACATACAGTAATAGCTTTTTTCTTTTAAAAAAAAAAATCCTTATTTTACTAACACTCCTGTTGGCAGCAGCATTCCTTAGCTTTTCTGCTTAAGGATGCCATTGTAACCCCAAACATTCTCATGCGTTTTGCTCCCTTGCCAATGGGTCTGTAACAGTTTAAGCGTATAAGTAACCCTCCTTCTGTCTACTTCGGTTGTGGATGATGAATTCTGTCATCAGGTCAGTGAGTTTCAGGTGTCACCTTGCTCAGCAGAGAGCCCCAGCCTGAGTAGCTGTAGAGTTTGTGTTGGGGGATGCCAGCAGGTCCAGGAACCTCTCATCCACCAGGGTACAGCCAGGCACCCGTGTGCGTCTCTGCTAAGTGCTTCCCCTTGGATTCTGATCATTTCTCCCCAGCTATTCTCAGTAACAACTGTTAGATATAGCTTGTATCTGGCTAGCTACTTTTGAATAACAAGGGAAGTGCAGTGACTGGCGAGAGATAGAAAAATTGTATAAAACAAAGATTAGGAAAGTTTCTTGGGTATTTAAGTAAGTAATCTGTGCCCAGGACCTGCTTGATGCAGGAGTTTGCAGGCATCATTTTCACAGGTATGTTAAGCAGACAAAGGTTCAAAAACAAACACAAAAGCCCACCAAAACCCTCTTTCTTGTGAATGACTTTGGCCCACTCTGCAATCCAGCTCCTCCCTGCTTTCTGTGTGAAGTAGAAGGTCTGGATCTGGCCATTACCTTTCAGGGCTACCCCCATCCCCACACCCCAACTACATGCCAGTGAAAAAGTGCAGAGTAGTTGCTGGAAGCTGCTGCTGCACGAGTCACAGTGATCCTGCTTTGGCTGAGGTGACACAGGAAGGACCGAGGGGATGAAGGTGTGAGGCAGGGTGCAACTCTGTTCATTTACTCGTCTCAAGACTCGTCCTTGAAGGGTGCAGGCAGCGCTGATGTAAACCTGAGTGATCTCCAGATGCTCCAGCGTGCAGTGGGGTCAGGAGAGTGATGGAGTTCAAAACCTGCATTTTGTCTCAGGTGATTAAAGTCTTTCTCAAGAGCTTTCTCTTGTTCCACATGAATGACCTGAAAGTCATCAGTAATGGGCTCGGGGCAGAAAAATCTGGTAATGCGCTTAATTTCCTTCCTCTCCAGATATCAGTGTAAATGGACCTGTGATACTGACTCACCTTGTATGAGAAGTTGGTCTTCACCTGACCCACTTGTGCCTGTAATTTGTAATGCAGTGGCTCTCTTTCAAGCTTCTAAGACTGACAATGAACTCAAGGCTGTAACAAAACATTCTGGTGCCTGTGGTGAGGTGTCAGGTTGGTTTCATTCCTTCTGAGCTTGGAGAAAGACTGTGTTGGAGTAGGTTTACATGGAGAATTTGCCACGTTTGGCGGCATGTGGGAGATGATGTTAAATGTCATGTTCCTGGTTTCATCAGTCTGCTTCTACAGCTAGGGTCCTACCTGAGATTAACTTGCTAATGTTTCTAAAATACATAGTTTTGTAGTTCAGAATATGGAAGGTAAATAAAAAGCACTCTGGTGAGTTTCTTTTTAACTAAAGCATTTTTAAGCCGCTGTTAAGATCATATATTGGAGGGCAGGAGGGGAAGAGAACCTGAGTACCATTTGAGGTAGGCACTGTTGAACACTATTGGTTTCTGTGGGAAAAACAACCATCTTCTTACTGAATTATTCCCCCTTGTACATTTACTGGGCTTTTTTTCAGTCCAAAATTGTTTTAATTGTCAGTTGAAGAGGCTCCGTCCATTTTCGTAGGATGTTACTTCTCTAATCAATAGCACTTTGTCAGGACAGTTCCCTAATGTTCAGTCTAAATTTTCTGTTTCTTAATACAATCCAATACTGCTAGCTAATGTCTTCCTTACTGTAATAAATATTTTATACTCTTATTCCAATTTCATAGCTTTTTATAATTTGTACTTCTGAGTGAATGTGAAGTTTCTTACCTACTGCAACTCTTGTCTATTTTTTCATTTACTCTTGTATTTCATTGGTCTAAAAGCTTTGATAAATACTCTAGTCATTCTGAAGACATTCTTCACTTGAAGAAAATGAATGAGTAACCTTTGTAATGAGTGAATAAAATTTATAACCATTTGATAAATAAACCTAAACTCAGCTGTCCTTCATGGTGCTGGCATTGGTGTTACTGTTACAAAGCCATGATTGCAATCATGGTTGTGTCTCAGTTCAGCAATGTTGCAGATGGCTGGCAGGGAGACCAGAAGTTGGTTCTTGGCCAACAAGATATAAAAGCGGGAAGCTAAACTCTGAACAAAAGTCCAGAGAAGTCTGGACCTTGATCTGTGTCAGCAGAGGCCAGTGGAGCTTCAATGTGCTGTGCTTTTTGTTTATTCCAACCAGATCAGGAGATCTTGGAGAACTTTACAAAAGAGGTGAGTGAAGGACTGGAGAAGTGAGGTCCAGAGGACAAATGACTCATCAAAGATTGCCTAGCAGGATGCGGCATGGGACTCGGGTCTTCTGAGTCCATCCCAGTCTTCTGGCTGAACTGCCACAGCTAGAGCAGAGCAATCAAGTCTGTGTCTGCCATGGTTCTCCTTACCCCTGGGCTCCAGCAGTGCTATTTTTTCCCCTCTGTGTTCTAGCCAAACACCAGTGAAGGCAGTGGGAGTCCTTCCATTGACATCAGCAGGCTTTTGGTTAGGCCTGGTTTTGCAGAAGAGGGAACATAATCTTCAGCATTAAGCATCTTTGTAATTCTTGTGGTGTTCAGGGGTTTTTAGATCAAATATTGACTAAATTCTTGCTTCTTGGAAATGGTGAACCATGTCTTGTGCCAAAAAGCATGCTGAGGCTGTTGTGCATTATCACATGGAAACTTGTGTACAATAGCCAATCTGTGTTCCCACTCAGTCAAAATAAACTGTTGCTTAGCATTCAGAATTGTCCCTGCTCAGGATTATCTACACATATGCCAGTATTGCAGCATTTGAATGATTTGAGTGTGCAGGGTAGAATAGGGAGAAAGCCTTTTGTTGATGATGTCTGCATAGTATTAGCTGAAATGTTTTGGATTATTTAGTAGTTGACTAGATTTTGTACACTTACCTGAACAACCCATTAGTTTGCTCCTGAGTTTTTAGTTGATATGTTTACAAACCTGTGGTCATGGAATGCTAATGGATAAAGTGTATTATTATTAACATCACAAATTTGTTTTGATAGCAGAGTATTGAGAAACTTTATGATTAAGGGGGGAAAAGGAATTCCTGTTGATAAGAAAACTCAGTGCAATTACAAAGGCTTTTCGCTGTCAGCATTGTATATAATTTTTTTTTTATTTATCCCCCCCACCCCCCCGGCTCATTCTGAAAAGCATTTTGTATTTTATCCCCTTCCATATGTTCTCATGGAGTGCACTGTTCTGTACCTTGGTTAAATTTTATGCCACAAACTGTGATTTGTTTACATTGCTGGAATTAACTGTGTGTCTTTGCTGTGCTTCCTTGTTTAAAGGGCTTCAACATGAGTATATTCATCCATGTCTTTATTTTCCATACATGCTTAAAATATTTTTTGGGGGTTCTTAGGGATCCATCCTTCTCACTTCAGAACTTTTTACTGCAGACAGCAGTTAAGTGGTAAAAAAAAATCACTTGACCTAGTTACAGAAATAAAGACTGCAAAACGTACACTGGTGGAGATTCTCCTTGCTGGAACTGTGTATTTTGATTCCTGATTGACTTTGTCTTTCCATCTGTTCATCTCATCTGCAGCTCTTCCACTGTCTCTCACCGAAGTCTGTTCAGAAGCTGGTAATTACTGGTACGTTTTATTGTGTGCCAGACTGTTTTGGGACTGGCTGCTGACTTGTTTCTACTGTACTGATCTGCTTTTGTTCCCCTGACTCAGATCTGCTTCTCTCTGTTCCTCTCTCTTTCTCTGACATAGACACTTTCCTTCCAGTGAAAAGACTCTGACAAGATTTTTATAGAAAGTAACAAAACCAGATAATTTTTTTTTTTTTTTTTGCGTAGGATCTACTTCTTAATGTGGCCTTTTATCTGAGTTTGCTCCTGGATTCTTCACTATGTCATTTCAAAACTTTGTGTTTCCTGCAGTTCTGTTGCATAATCTTAGTATGATTTAGGTTGTTTTCTGTTATGGTTGAAAGACCTTTTCTTTCATTACTGTGAATAATTAGTTGAGCAGTCCTTTGAGCTGTGTATTTGAAATATTCTTATATTTCCCCCCTCCCCACCAGGTTTCTTCCCCCCTCTTTATTGGGGGAGTCAACTTGATTGAATTTCATGCTGGTATAAATGCAGAGCAGCTACGCTGATTTCTGTTGGGTTACGCTGGATTACCCCCTATAACAGAAATCAGAATCTGACTGCTGGCTTTCTTTTACTAAATGCATCACAAGCTTTAAAAATAGAAAACTGGTAGTATTGATTAGAGGCAGCTGCCCTTCAGTTTTGTTCTCACAATGCTTTGTAATTTTGGTTTTTGAATGAAGATGCTGGTGTTCCAGGCTTAGCCTGTTTTGAGGAGATATTTTCAAAATGACTCCAGGATATAAACAAATACACAAGCCTGTGATCATGAAATGCACTTGAGCTTGTTTCTGGTGGCTTGAATTTTAATTTCGGTCACCTTAGAAGGATGTACGCTGTGTTAAAGGAGTCCGACTAAGTAGTTCATGTCCAAGATTCAGATTTTTTTTTTTAAAGGAAGAACTGGAAAAGAGCTTCAAACTTCATACTATGAGAATTTTTCCTTCCCTCTTTTCATCTGCCCGCTTTCCATTGTTTTCCCGGTGGCTTTGGAAACTTAATTAAATTCTGAATAAATTTTTATATCACACTTGGCACACAGTACTATTGACAATATAAACAAAGCAGACAAATTGTTTAATGCAGGAGAAAGAGATAACAAAAAGGGGAAATAAACCCTAGCTTGCTTGCAGTGCCTGCAGTGGGGGCTTACTTTGGCAATTTCTAACGTCATATATAACAAACCCCAGCAGTTTCAGATTGTTTCAGTTCTAATATCCCTAGCCATTAGTCACAAATTAAACTCTACTACCTGCATTTCCTAACGTTGCCCGTCCCAGCATCCCCAGCATGCTGGGAGACCAGGCTGACTTGCAGTTCCTGACTCCTTTGCTCGGCTCCGTTGCTGCTTGCTATACTGCAGGGTGCACAGTCTGCAGAGATCTCCTGTAGTGGAAAACAGGCAAGGAGTGGAGCGTATCTTATGGGTCTTTGCCCATTTGCACGTTGCTTCGTGTTTCCTGCACTTAAACATTCTTGGCCTCGCAGAGCCACTTCTCGGGGGTACTCACTGCCAAGGGAGATTCTACACTTGGTATCTCTTTTTGAAGGAAGTCTGTTTTCTGGGAAATATAATAGAGTAAAATGCAGTTCTTCCGAAGGGAATAGCTGGTAAAATTTAGTGGACTTTGGTTTTTAGGAGGCCAGAATACATGAGCAGTGGCACTTTTTGGTCTTAAAAGCCGTAAGTTGAATCTCTGGATACCTAAGGTATTGTAGCTAAATTTTCAGAAGAGACAAGTGATTGTGTTTGCCTTTATTCCTGGGGTCACAGTTTGAGACTCCTCAGGGGAAGTGGTAGAACCTGTCCCTTTGCAATTAAGCTGTTGTACCAGCTTTCGCTGTGTTTACAGTGTCTGCATATATTTTGTATACAAGGGTGAAAAGAGCCATATTTCATAAAATATATATGCTTCCTATTTTTGTACCAAGCAGTCAGACACTTTAGAAATGACATAATAGTTGTTGAACTATTTAAATGATTGTTTGTGATTTGCCTCTCTAAAAACAGTGAGAAGTGGATCTTAGGTGATATAAAGATTCCTACCTTCATTGAGGTCAGGAGAATTGTGACAATTGACACCAGCTGAGAATCTACCTCTAAGGGACATCAGGTTGGTTGTTGTTTGATTACAGAAATGAAAATATTTTCATATAAACTTAGATAAGCTTGGGTGTGATTGACTTACCATGACTTACTGGTTTTGTTTCACTTAATTTTGAGTGAAATAATAATAATAATTATGATATTTAGTGGACTGAAGGAATAATTGGAAATCTTGGGATTGTGTTAGAATCTCTTTTTTTGTTTGTTTGTTTGGTGTTTTGTTTTGTTTTGTTCTAATGTTATCTTTGCCATTATGCACTTTGCCACTTCCATTTCCAAATTTCTTTTCTGAAAAGTAACTGAATTTAGGAATCTGACACAGTCCTCGAGGTTCACGTATCAGTGTTTCGATATACACTTCTGGTACACATTGATTTGATTTTGTCAGTTTGAGGAAATTTGATAAGCTAGGCCATTCTTTTTTCTCACCGCTACATATTGTATAAGTCCTTAGTTACTCATTTGAGATTTTGTAGACTAGTGCTCAATAGTATAATGAGTACTTCTAAGCATTTAAATAAAATAGGAATTGAATTACTGAGACACTGGGCTTTAAAAAAAGGAATTGCTCTGTGTGTCAGGTATCTACTCTTCCATGAAGATATCCTGAATTACTGTTTACTCTGTGTGTTTAGTAGAGTGAAATGATTTTGAACATATTATTTTTGAAATATGTCAACTCCCATTGGTATAGTAGAACATAATGATATTTCCTATGACACAATCTGCAGACTGAAATTCTTTTATTAAACATTGCCCTAATGGTGAAGAGGCAGGCTGTAGTTTAGCATTTTTTTAAATCCTTATAATAAGGGATATTTTTGTATATGGAATCACTTTTCTGTGGTGTCAGTGATTACTGGGTGAGATGTGTATGTATCAGTACTGAATACTGTAGACTTCCTGTACTTTCTAAGAGCGAGCTCATTTTTCTACAGTTGTATCTAAGTTCAGCTTGCTCAGGCTACTTGGGATGTTTCATGTAATCTTTGGCCCAATCAACTTCTATCAGTTAGTCTTCTGAAAGGTAATGATATACATCTTACCAAGAAATTTAAAAACTACTTTAAATGGTATGGCACCTGTAATCTGTAATAGGCCGTTACGTCTCTGAAGTGAAGGTAGTGTTGGTGCTGTTGTAATTCCAAACTACAGGAGGCCTCGCAACCACGGGAAAGGCTGGGAAGCAGTACCAGTGTTCAGTTCCTCTCCAGCAAAAGCTCCGTCTAACATCCCCTAGTTCAGGGGTTTTGCATGGGGTGCAAGCTGCATTTGCTGTAAGCTGCAGTATCCCGAAGCAAATGCCCATCTCTGTTAAACTGCGACTGGTGAAGGTGACTTAAACGGAATAAGATGGTGGGGTCTGCAGGTTAGTGGTAGAATGTTTTACTCTCCTTTTATTTTGGGAGGGGAGACGACCTCTATCTTTGCTGTTCCTCCAGTCCATGTGTAGTATTGCTTCGAAGGCTGTGACACAGTCCTTCCTCTGATATTTTGCCTCCCTTATGCCTTTAACAGTAGAGGAAAATTCAGAAGCTGAAAACCTGCTGAGCAGAACATTCTCTAAATTGCCATTCCAGTGGCTATAAAGGAAAAAAAAAGACCCTAAGGTGACCTACTGTTGTTTGCTTCCTACTTGTACAACTTACTGAAGCTGTCAGTTGTATTGTGTGGTGTTTGCGTAGCAGTAACAGCAACATCCCATGCTTTTCGTGGAAAAGCAGAGTAAGAACAAGAGAGTGAGTATTTAAAGTAAAGTCAAGTCTTTCAAAATGTGACCTAGGCTGTTTGTAAAAAATGTTAATGGACTTCAATTCTAAAGATGTTTCCTGAGAAGTTGTACAGGTAAATTCTAGGGTAGAGATGTTTGCATAGGTGTAAGTTACTAAAATGATTGAAAAGAAAACTGTTAAAAGCAAACTCTAAAGTTTGAGGGATACTTTAAAAAGAAACCTAGACTTGAGGGGAAAAAGTATAACCATAGCATTGATTTTCTTTGTGATAAGGTCTCTGAGATTTTTCTCAAATAATTAGCAGGTTATAAATACATCAGTTCAAAGAAATGTGCAAATCTCTTCTGACAAACTTGATTATCTGGAGGCATTCTTTTTATCTGCAGGCATTGTTTCTTGTGCATCCATGGTTACTTACTCTCCCAGAAGGGTAAAAAAAAGACTGTTACTAGGTATCGTGTTTTACCTCTGGCTAAAACTGGCTATGGGTGAAGTAGTTTTTCTGCATAATCTATCCTGGGAAATGGTCAATAACTAAACCAGAGTAAAAAGTTAATTACTAACAAGTTGGTAATGCCATTAAAAGCATGCCTGGGGTAAGAAGAGGCACACGAGATACAAAGGAGGTAAGAGAACACTTCTCAGTAGGATGTGTGTGTGAAAGGGAAGGCAGTAGTTTATGTACATTAAATAAGGGAAGGCAAAAGATTGTAACTCTTAAATGATTAAGTGATTAAATCCGATATGCTGAAGCCTTATTTAGTTAAAAAAAAAAATATTTCAGATAAGCTGTTGTTTACAAAAAATGAGAGGCAGCAATGTCCTGCATGATGGTGCTCTGGGTATATTTACTTCCGAGATTTCTTTATGTATGCGCTTCATCAAAGAGAACCGCATGGAATAAGGTGTCAGGAGGGCTCCGACAGCCTTTGTGACCTCCCTTATGGCCAGCTAAAATTTTAGCAAGTAGATTTGTTTGTGCTTTAACACAGATCTGTATCCAACATCACAGTCTGTGGCCACCTGAGACTGAATAGTCTAGGGTTAAAAGCAAAGCCCCCAAAACCAACAGTTCCTCCTCTTCTGTGCCATTTGACTCATGAAAAATAATATCATGTGGGTATGACAACAGACAGTCTTTTCACTGATTAGATGCTCTCAGATTTCACTACGATTAGATTGGGTGTGTGCTTTATGATCAGAGGTGCAGCAAAATTGAAGTAAGTACTGAGGTCCTGGTGTGATGAGCATTCGTGCAATGTTAGTGACTTCAGCCTGCTGCTGCCTTACCCCGATTTTGACTTCAGCCTGCTGCTGCCTTACCCCGATTTATCCGATCGCTGCAGTCCCCACGTGCCGTGTGTGCTGTTGTTATGGCAGCAGTCGTGCTCGGGTGCCTGGGTATGTGCAGTGTGAGGAGGGCTCCTCGAGCATCGGAAGGAGCTGCTTTGGAAAGCTGGGCTGGGGGATCAGGGGGAAATCCTGTGCAGTAGGTAGGGAATTGAACAAGCCAAAAGCTAAGCACTGTGCAATCAAAAATCAGTGGCATTCACGTTTTACAAGGCCAGTAGAGATTCACAGAAGGAATCTGGACTAAAATGCTGTGAATATATTGCTATTCCAAGGAATACTGTCGTAACCAGTCAACTTGTCTATACAATTTTATCACTGCAGTTCTTGTGTGCAGTTCTTATCAGTCTGCTGATACCTGATAATGGGCAGGCTGAAAACACATATTTGCTCTTGCTTTTTATATTCATATCTGGCTGATTGCAGAAGGCAAAGATCATGTAATATTGGTTTCAATATATTCCAGGCAATGTCTTTTTTAAGAACAGCAGTTCTTCATCTTGCTGAAGGAAGGAGTTTGTCTGAGATATCACTGGCCATTCCCTCTTTCACGATTTACACTCTTGACAAAAGATAGAACTGATTTATTAGTTGTCTAGTATGTGATGAATTGTTAACTTTTTCAAGCATTGGTGGTGGTCCACACAAAGATTCTATATAGCATGCAGCACAATTGATATTTTTTCTGAACAACTGCTGGGAGTGTCTGAGAAAATCCTAATTCCTACTGAAGTATTTTTCCTGGTTTCTTTTGTCAGGAATTACTGTAACACACAAAGGCAGCAAGCATCATCTTTTCTTTAAGGGGGTACCTGTGTTACTTTGATTTGCCACTGATGGGGACATACATGAGCTGGCTTTAGGCTGGCCAGTGCAGGTCCTGCTGCAGCGCGGCCATGGTAACAGCGAGCTCAGGGCAGGCTGAGTGCCGACATCTCAGCCAGCTTCAGCTCTGAAAGCAGGAGTAGCCCAGCCAGCTGGTTTAAAATCTGCACAGTATAAACAAGGTCTAAATAACTGTGATGGAAGATTGCACACTGAGATGCCAGCTGCGATCCTGTGGAAAGATTTGTGTGTTTTATGAAGTTCAGATAATTTTACTTCTATTGGATAGCATTTTGGTGACTTCTTGGTGGCTGTTAGCATTTTTGTTTTTACCAAGTTTAGCAGCAGAAAGGTGGGGATGTGGGCAAAAACTGGTCTCTCAGATACTTTGCTTGGTTTAAGTTCCTTCCTAATGTGCTTTTTAGTATGAGTTTGATTTAACTACTTGAGAAAGATGCCTGGATATTGTTCAGCCTAGGTAAAAATAGCTCCATTCTGTCAGATAGTCTGTATTTTAATAAGCCTTGTGTTAAGAATATGTGTATTTCACAGCATAGCGGAGGTGACCTAAGAGACTTGTGGGTAATAATTCATATTCTGTAATAATGAGTTTTCTCTAACTCTCCTTGCTGCTTTCCACCTGCCTTAGCTTTTTCACTAAGTAAAAATTAAGACTTTCATAGATCAAAATTCAAATTCTGCTTTTGCCATAAAGGACAGACATTTGTTGTGTGAAAAGACACAGGACCTGCCTTTGGGGTGGAGGTGTGCATGCTGCTGTTGCCCTTTGGAAGGAGTGCCAGGGAACTAAGGCCCTACTGAATGTGAGCAAGTGTACCGAATTTAATTTTAAATGTGGAGGTATATCCTCATTCAGTCAATAGGCTCAGCAGCCGATTGCAGTCTCAGCTTGGTGTACGTTGGCAGCCTTCCTGAAAAGGTAGATGTCTCATTGCTGCAGCTCCAGTTAGATGAGACACACTGAAATACCAAAGACACAGGGAAAATCTGTAAACTCTGACTGCAGGATGCTGCTGCTGCTGTAGTTGCACAAGGTGAAACAGAGCACTGGAGACAGGGATGTTGGAACAGGCTGTCACTGTGGGCAGTTTTTTCAGAGCTCTAACGTAAAGGCTGAGCACTGCCAGAGCCTGAAGGATTGAGTAGGAGACAGAAACCTTGGGAAAACTGGAGCTGTGGTTTGCTCAGGTAAGATTTTTGCAGGAGACCTGGAAAGTAAGTTCACGCTAGGAAAGATGTCAGAGCGCCAGCCTGGCCTGCAGAGCAGTGATGGGCCACCGTGGTACTTCAGGGAATAAAGGGGAGAACTCATTTCAACGTGCACATGAAAACTGCTGTGGTTGTTTACTTTTACTAATATTTAGTTCATTTAAAATATTTTGTAAGAATCACATTTATATCAGTTGGTTTATAATTTGGACCCTAGCTTTCTAGATGTGACAAAAAAAAAATTGAGTCTGAAAGGCAACAAGAGTTTTACAATAGAGGATACTTCCCTAAAATGGCTGATATGAAGCAAGATACAAATGTAGCTGAGACATGGCATTAGGAAACATATCTAACATTTTTGAGCTGTCAATAAAGTATTCTCATCCTTCCCTCCTGTCTAATTAGTCAAAAGAAGTCATTTTAGTTGCAAGAGTCTAATTAAACGTTCTGATATGAATAGAAATATACAACACAGACAAGTAAATGAGGACATTACGGTAGCGAGATGTACATTTGCCAAAGAGAGCTTCACATCTTTTACTGACTACAGAGAGAGCAGAGTAACTGATAGCTAATTCAGAGTCCTGTAATAGGGTGCTGTCAACTTGAATATGTCACTTGCTTGGACTTCTTTCATTCTGTGTTGCAAGCAGTGCCTCAAATCATGATAATGAACTAAGTGAAAGGCAAAGTTTGAGGACTATATATAAACTATTTTTAAGTAACACTGTCAGCAAGGATAAGAATAACCACGCAGCTTTTGGGTGTATAGGTCCAGCTTTAGGTGTTTCTTCAGGGTTTGGGTACTTCAAAGTTTATACGATTTCCTCCCCTTCCCTCCCCTCCCAGTTATATCAGTTGATCTTATTAAAAGATAGCCTTGATGTTCAGAGACCATAACAAAGGTGAGATTTTTCGAAAAAGGTTATATCATAAGCACTACAGAATGTGGAATTTGTTGAAACTTTTTTCCTCTGCTTGCCTTTGATGCCACAAGCTGCACTACGTGTTTGGAGCTGTGGTGGTTTTATTGCGGCAGAATTTGGGCAACTGTACATGTAAAGGTGGTCCTTTGGGATTGAAGGTCTGTTTTTCATTGTGATCCATTGCTGTATGTCAGTGTTTGAGTTGAAAAGTCTCTTCTTTTAAGGAAAAAAATTTTTTTTTTTTAATTGAAGGTTGTAGCAAGTTTAATCTTCAAAATCTGAGTAGAGCTTGGGTAGCTGTTGAAGTGGTGTGGAGGGTGAACCTGCATGTGGGGGCCCAGCTGGCCTGTCAGCAGATCCACTGGACGATGTTTCGGTGCATTTGATTTTAGCTGGCTGTTTATGTCAATGTTTTTATGACAAACACAAAAGTAGATATTGTAAGCATTTCAAACAACAGATTGTCGAGCTCTTTGCGTGTAACAGTGTCTACCTGAGTGGGAGTCAGCAAATTAGTTATTGAGAGAATCATGTTTTCTGTCATGACAATGGGTAGGTCCTATAGTTATGTTTCAGAAACTAAAATGCATAATCTCAAGAGTCCTTGTAATGTTCTTTTTGGGTTATGGGGTCCCTTTCTATGTTTGTTAAATTATTTTAGTAAGGCTAGTCCACAGCTAAGCTCTCAACTGAGCTTTGGACCATGTTTCATCCTCCCCAGAGAGGCAAAGCATGTGACTGAATGGTCTTTTTCAGTCTTTGTTTCCTAGTCCTCAGTTTTTCTGTGTCTTATATGGAAACTCATGTTGTGAAATACACAATAAAAATGAATTTTATTTATGATAATACATTCCTAGCACTCCAAATACCAAGGGAGGGATTATTAAGCTTGCTTTTCTTCATTCGTTAATGATTCTAAAAAGGTGATGAGATTAGTTATCTTAGGAGCATGAGGTAACTGTTGTTTTTATTAGTTACTCGCAGATGGTGACTGTGTTATGAATGTGGATGTAGTGACAATTCACAATTACAGTAGTTCAAGAGAGAATTTTTAGTCTCCGGAGAGTGGAAATGGGCCTGCTCAGCATCTGCAAGAGAAGTTTCTGATAACCTTAGGAAGTTCTTTTAGCCAGGAAACCATTGGGTGATGAAAATTATGACTCTGTTTTTCTGTATTAGATATTTTAAGTATGGGGTGGTTCTTGTGATCTGTGGTGTTGAATGCACTAAAGACCAGTAACGGAAGAAAACTATTCTAATTCTTTGCGTTAGTGAAATGTGTTACTTTGCAGAAGAGCACATAAATCTGAATGTTTTATCTGTAGTTCTGTTTCCTTTCTGTGAAGATTAGTGTTGATTCATGTGTATTTATGCTTCTGTATGACTGTTTTTTCTTTGAATTCTGAGTCAAGATCTTTTAGTGGATAATGTCCTGCTTTCCCAGCAGACTTCACAAGTTTGAGTTGTTTTCACACACGTGTACCCTAATATTGGGGAAGCTTCCGTCCTTTGGAAGAGTGGTCTTGTCGACAGCCTCTCCTTGCTTTGGATGCGCTGTTAACTTGGCATTTTATCCTGATCTCTGGCATTTTCTTCTGATCATTATTTTTAATGCCTTTTTGTGGTCTTGTTCTTCAGAACAGGATCTTGTACCTGACAAATTCTGTGTGGTAATGAAAGAATTGGACTAAATGGATCCCAGACTAGTTTCTGGCTAAAAAAATCTCCCTCTCACAAACAGAATTACCCTTGAACATTCTTCTATGGCTTGTATTTATGAACAAAGAAATTGTTAAGGTTCCATTAAAACAGTATTTAGATACCCACAAAATTTTCTGTTATTTTTCTCATAGGTAAATGCCCACTAGCTAGTTTCCAAAAACTATTCTCTTTCTGTTGGTAGAAGAGACTAGTTTACTACTTCTTTTCTGTAACATGAAAAAAGGCATGTATTAGACCTCCTCTGCAGTCTTTGTCAGTTCAGTTGGAGAAATTAAGATGGAGGTGAGCACTTCTCGTTCTAGCTTCTCTGTGCTTCACAGAAATTACATATTCTTTCTTGAGAAGGCAAAATTTTATTTATCAAATATAAGGATCAGCGTAAGTTTCCTTCAGAGTTATAACTGAGGAGCTGCTCTGTACCTTGTCTTCAGTCATAAGCAACAGTGTTTTTTTCTCAGTATAATACTGACATATGTCCTGGGAGTCAAATATCTGAACTCCTTCTCTATGTATAGGGGAAAATCATTTACCTTTTCCCTTCCTCAACCTATAATAGTGCGTTTCCTACATAGCCCAACTTTCTTTGTGCCTCTATGTAATCTGCGATTCCTTGGTCTTGTCCATATTACTTTCCTTCCATCTCTTCCTGTATCTACAAAAAACCATGTGATTTTCAATGTGCTTGTCCAGATTAGCTCCACTGCTTCAGAGCTTTCCCCCTCAACCCATTGTATCCTTCTCCCCTCTTCCTCCTTCTCAGTTTTGTTGTGGATTTCTCCCTGGGCTCTGCAGCCACATGTCACATGAACTACAGGCATACAACTTTTTTCCAATCACTTGGTGTAATTAAGGGAGAACACTCCATGTCCTTGAAGAATGGAAAGTTCAAATCCATTTTCAAAACATATTTTTTGTAATGCTCAATAATACAGTGTGGTTTATGGGGTAGCATTATGTTGTCGTTTGGGAGAGTTATGGTAGCTGAATGCCAATCCCTCTTCTTCCAGGGTTTGTCTCTGCATTGCTGGATGGGTCACTGTAGATAGTTTCTTTGTCTATAAAAAGAAGATGCAGATTTGCATTTATAGAGTGCAGTGAAGTACTTTCAGAAGAGCAATGTATGTTGCAAAGCAGCATTATGATGATTAAAGAAGAAAGGTGATAATCTTCAAAATACTCAGCTAGAAATATAATTGAAAATAAAACCTTAGTATGTAGATTCAGCGAAGAGAATTTTTGCTTAGTCTGGTGACTCCATTAGTTTAAAGACCATTTCCATGTACCCAGCAAAGATTATGCCCCCAGAGCAGATGTAGAGTTTGGAGTCCTGCTGAGGTGAATCATCTCTTCAGAGCTTGAGTTTTCTGGCAACAAAAAGAAGGAAACAGCTGGAGAAAGCTGAGAGAGGCTTTTGGGGGTAGGCTTCTATAGATTATTCTCCTAATTGCTACAGCTGAGCACACAAGAAGAAAGGCAGAGCCAGGGGGAGGTATATTTGCCAGGGGGAGGTATATTTATGAAAAATGTGTCCTTTCTGTTAGCTGATTGTTGGCCTTCTGACTATTATGCTGTTAGGGTTGAAGCTTTGCTTCTGAATTTTATCATTTAACTCAAATAAAAACATTAATTCTTAATAGCAGTCTCTCCTTGCAACATTTCACTTTCTCAAGGTATATGGTGTTCTAATTGCTACTGGGTAAGAAAAAAAAAAAAGAAAATGCAAACCCAGGCTATAAGAGACTTGTAAAAGATTTATCAGCTTCCATCTCTTTCAGTGTCTTTTGGCAGCAGTTTTTTGTCAAATGGGCCAGAGAGCCCTAACTTTGACTAGTTTGTGTTTGGAGCCCATAACTCCCAAAAGGAAGGAGGATTAATCAGATCTGGCTTGTTATTACTGAACACTTAGGAAATAATAAAAGGCAGAGACTGTCTAACTGTAATTGTTAAGGGTACTTGTTGCAAGTAACAGCATGTAACAGCAATTCTCCAGGATGAAACTAGTGTGATTTATTACTATTGCATTTATGTCTGATACAAAGTTTTCTGCTCTAGGCTCAGCTCCATTTTGTGGATTACTGCTTCCTGGATTTTAAAGTCCTCCATGTAATCAACTAATTGCATTCCAACCAGGTTTACTATGGGAAAGCATACTCTTGCTAGATACAAGAAAATAGCTCCCAATGAAGTCACGAGACATGGGCACCTAACTGCGTTTGACATGTTGTGCTAGCAATTAGTAGGGGAGGGAGGGGGGGGCAGAATATGTAAGTGATACTAGCATTTCCATACTTATACTCAGTGTGGCCTAATCCCTTCCATGTGTGCAGAATTACTCACCATTGACAGTATGAAGCCCCAAACCATCTTGCCTGTGGGTCATGATAGAAGTCAAAGCAGACGTACCTGCACAGAAATGCAGCTAGGAGGAGAGACCATTGCCCGTTTACAGCCGCTAGCCAGGACCCTCTCCTGTGGAGCTGCCCAGCCCTTCCAGACCTGCTGAGTTTGTCCCAACACTTCAGCATTTCTCCTGGCTGCTTACCTTGTTCGTTAATGTTGTGTGTGTATGGAAGCCTGTGCATTGAGGTGCTGACTGCTGGAAATTAGAAAAGATAGAGAAAACAAAGTTCTTGCACAGAATAATTGTTTTGATGACCTTATTTTCATTTAACTTTAGAAAATGGGTACACAGTTGGAATAAACACTAGTCACCGTTGGCCTTGTTCTTTGATACAGGTGAACTAAGTCCATGTGTTCTTTTAGCATTGTTTCAGTCTGTTTCCACTAATAAATCCAGCCTCCTCAAGAGGCACTTCAGTGGAGATCTAATAGGCTTCTGGAAATTGTTATTGCCCTCAGATGCAGGGAAAGTTAAGGTCTATACCAAGAAATGCAGTTATAAATCTGAGCACATTTGGTTTTTTTTTCCTTACTCTCTGCTTTTAAATCATGAAATCATGTAAATGACTTTATGCTCTTTTTTAGCATAAGAGGCTACCTAAACTATTGCAAAAAATAAGTAGCATTTTGGGAACCTCTGAACATTAGCTGCTCCTCTTTTACTGCTTATTGAAATTGTAATGCCAGAATGGCCTGAAGAACATGATCATGTCTTTTTTCTGTGTGTTCTGGAAAAGGTATTTCACACATACTTTTGATGCCACTGTCTTTACAGGAAACCTGCCTTTAATTCTTTGTCTTCCCTGACAGAAGATTTCCCTTTCCATTAGAGCAGTTGTTGCAATTTAAAATCCTAGTAGAGGTAAGATCTAGGTGTGGTTTTGTTTTGGTGCTTATTTTTAAAGGCTGCTGTAGCCTCTCCCAGGGTTTAAGTCCTGCTGCATACATGGAGTTGAAATTTCCCCGTGAAAGAGCTGGGAGTATATGCAGATCCACAAGCATGAGCCGTAATGTAGAAAAGCTGTATTGCATGATACATTGCTTTTGGGGGATGGAGAGCTCCCTGGCCTCCATCCTGGTCAATCTGTGCCCAAGACTTGTTAGCACAGTTATGTGTTAATAAAAGCAAGCTAATGTATTTTTACATTGAAGACATTTTGCTTGCCTTCTGGCATTGTAATTCTGTATGCTGTCTGCCTTCTGATCAGATGGCTGTTTCTGCTGTATATTCCTATCCAAAGTCAAACCGGATGGAAACTCAACTGTTTCACTACAGAGAACCGCTACGCCGAGCTGGATGTGATTAGCTTTTCAGAGCTGAGATCCTTCTAATGGCAAATTCTCAGGAGGTCTAAAACCCCATATAAAACTTGGTTGCATCTGTGCTCTGTTTAGTAAATGTCAGCTCATTGGTAACTTTGGTGTGCCCACAAACATGCTGCTGCTGGCAAAGAATTGTTCTTATTTCCCCTGTGCTTCCCTGCTGTTTTCATTAGGTTTGTAATGTCATTTTCTTCAGCTAGATGATTAGTGTCTAACTGTTTTTATGTTAGTGCTCCGGTACAATTCATTTAAAAAACTGATAAGGAACTGTATTTCACTTTTTGAAATTGTGGAGGTATTCGAAGAGCCTTTTGTGCTCATAACAGATTTAATAACCGTGTCTAGTTGGGAAAATGCTTGAAAACCTAAGACCTTTAAAAATGCCCTACTGCATATGCCAAAGTTAAATGGCAGCACCGTTACAAGTCAGGAAAAACCATGCTAAACATGAACCAAAGGAAGATGGCGAAAGTTATATTTGCTGTTGCAGAAGCATAAAGCAGTCCACTGCCATTAGACAAAGCAACTCCTGTATTGGCAGCCACGATGCTCTCAACCAGGTTAGAAGCACAACATCCCAAAGAGGACTTGGAAGCTTTTTAGCTGGGACGATGGATAAAAAGAAAAGGTCAAAGATGGCAGAAGAGAATTACAGGTTGATCTGTATATAGAACTCATTTTTCTGAGAAAATGGCAGAAAAAAATCGATTCATCCATCTACTAAGGTCTTTGAAACAGTGAAATGGAGGGAATACCTAAATCTTCAAGATAGATTGGTGGATGATAATGCACTTCATCAGTGGTGATAGGTGCACTGTTCTGGGAAGCTCCTAATGTTTTTAGAGGTAGGTTGTTCAGTAACGTACTGCTTGCCTGGAAGCTCCTTCGGATATTATTATTAGCTCTTAATAATTCACTTTTAGGTGATTAAAATATGTTGAGGTAGCTGGTGGTGTTGATAGCAGCTTTAATTGCCTTCAATGATCTAGAGAAGCTCCCAGGAAAGAAAGTGTGCGTGTAGGGAGCTTCTTCCCTATAATCAATACTCCACAACAGACATGCCTTTTGCTAGTTCTGTTGGCGCTTCTCAGGGTAAGTTATGATACTTAGGCTGCGGACTTGGAAGATGCTATAATGGGCCCCATCTGTCAGCAGTGCCTCCCTGACTGGATTTAGTAATTTGGGGGGGTATAGCCTCCTGTGCAAATCTGTCTTATGGGGATGATCAGGTTTCTTGGAAAATCAGGGGAACAGGACATGCAGTGATACAATTTTGTTCTTCCCTTTGTCCCTGTATTGTAGCCGTTCTGGGTACAAATCCCTCTTCTCCACTCTTTGTGGCACATTTGCTATGTATCTTTGGGATTGCTTTGTACAAATAGTTTACTCAGTGCTAAGAGTCCTGTATACACATCATTAATTTCTTCTAGTATGAGATTTGTGCTCAATTCTTTATTTTCCTATAATATCCAATAAATATTCTAAGCACAGTGCTAAAGAGTATTCTACAGAATGAATTTCTCAATCTTTTCTACTGAAGTTGTTCTACTTATTAGGGAAAATTTAGTCTTTAAGAGAGAAGTGATGGAAAAGAGTGATTATAGTCGGTGGGGTAGAGGACTCCTGGGATGGACAAAGCGATACAGAGAGAGCCTGGATTCTAATTCTGTCTCTCCTGAATATTTATTTATGCAAAAAAGGAACAGGTTCAGTAGGAGAAACAAAACAAGGTCTTCCTCTCAGGTATTCCGGAGTTCATCTTTGAAGTAATGGCAGCTGAACAATTGCAAGTGAAAACGAACCAGTAAACCAGAGCGAGCATGGCACTGGAGCCATGTGTTAGTGCTGCTCGCAGCTCTGAGCTGGGGAGCGCTGCAGGTGGGTGTGCAGGGCTTGCAGCCTTGCTGGCCTCACCTAACCACGCCTGACTGTATGTGACCCACCTGCGATGGGAGGGTGGCAGAGCCAGAAGGCCTAGCTGCAGGAACAGTACAAAAACATGAACTGAGCTTGTGAGGCTTTGAGCCGCTGCTGGGACTGGCCAGGGGAGCGAGACGAGGGGACCACAGCGCTGCTGTGCTCAGGCCCTGCTGAGGTGGGGCAGGGGAGGGCAGCAGCCCTGGCTGCGGTGGTTCCCTGAGGGGCAGCGTCCCAGCTGCTGCAGGTGAAGGGAGGAGAGAGGGGTCTTCTCTCATGGCTGTGCTGAATAAGTGAAGGAGGGGGAACTGCCCTGGGGCAGCATCTTCGATGAGGCTGTGGCTTTCTCTTAGGGACCTAGATCTGCGGTTTTCTGGCTTTCACAGGAACGTGGTTAAAAGGTGACTCTGGACAAAATGTTGTTTTGACATGATAACAATTCTTGTTCAGTCGCAACAAGAATTTCAGTTGAACACAGATAGCTTTTTTTCATCTGCAGTCATTGACTTGTATTAAGTTTTAAAACATTTGGCAAACCAAAATGACCCTGTTCTGCATCTGACCTCTGCTCAGAGGTTGCATTCTTAAAGGAATAAGATGCATCTGAGTGTTTCTCTTGATGTCTTGCGTTCCCTTGGACAACTATTCGTCTGCTGGAAGCCCAGTGGGCAGAGCTGCATGTATGTGCGTGCTGTCGTGCTTGTGCTGTAAATCTGCTGCCTCGTGGAGGTGTGGGGAGCGTTTGTATGAGCCTAGTGCATATGTATGTATTTCTGTGCCGAGACAGAAATATAGCAGCCTGAGGTAAAACAACAACTTTTTTTTTAATCCCAAACCCTATTTAGAAGAGCCTGCAAGTATTCTCAGTTCATCTGAAACCCTAAATCTGTCTCTCATTTAGCTCCAGCCCCCAGTGGGGGAATTGAGACAATTTTATCATCCATTTATGTAAGCTTTTGTCACTGAAAAGTTAGATTTATGCAACGTAGTTAAGTCAGATTTACGGGACACCGTTAACTCTGAGAGAATGACCCAGGGGATATAAAGAAACTTCAGCTAAGGAAATATTTTATTTTAGTGTCTGGAGGAGTTTTACACCAAACAGACACTTGCACCCTCATGCTGATAGAGTTAAAGCAGCATATTTCTGGCTGTAGAGTGTTGTGGTTTAACCTGGTAGGCAGCTAAACACCACCCAGCTGTTCGCTCACTCCTCCCCCAGTGGGATGGGGGAGAGAATCAGAAAAAAGGTAAAACTCATGGGTTGAGATGAAGACAATTTAATAGGGCAGAAAAGGAAAGGAAAATTATAATAACGATAAAAGAATACACAAAACAAGTGATGCACAATGCAATTGCTCACCACCCCAGACTGATGCCCAGCCAGTTCCTGAGCAGCGGCTGCGCCCCCTCGCCAACTGCCCCCAGTTTTTGTTCAGCATGACGTCATATGGTATGGAATATCCCTTTGGGTTATTGCTGTCCTGGTGGTGTCCCCTCCCAGCTTCTTGTGCACCCCCAGCCTCCTCGCTGGCAGAGCAGTATGAGAAGCTGGAAAGTCCTTGACTTAGTGTAAGCACTGCTCAGGAACAGCTAAACTATCAGTGTGTTATCAACATTATTCTCATCCTAAATCCAAAACACAGCACTATACCAGCTACTAGGAAGAAAATCAACTCTATCCTAGCTGAAACCAGGACAAGAGTTAATGAGGTTGCCTGAGTGCAATTTAAATTCTGTGTCTGTAATTGCCTCAAAGTTGTCCGCAAACATCTAGGTTAACACTTCCCCACTGGAGCTGGGTCTCTGGTACTGCTTTGGGTCTGGAACTGGTGTGGCTTGTTCCCTGGGCCAGGCCAGAGTGTGCTTGGTGTCCTGCTCCCAGAAGAGGTGGCAGAGCACCTTCATGGGCCATGCAAAACTTCAGCCCGAATTTCAGAACAGAAGGTTGTTTTGAAAGTAGTCTTTCTCATCTACAGATACCAAATAGTTTCAACATATCTGTAGTCCTTGTATCGCTTTATGTAATCAAGGGAACTTGGTCTAATTTAGGAATTGAATACTTGCAAGCTGCAAGGGAGGAAGAGGTCCTTGCCTGGTTTTCTGGTCCATATGTGTCACTGTATAACAGGATCTCGCTTTGCATCGGCAGGACTGAATTCCATCATCTTTCCTTCTCCCAACACCCGAAATATGATGAGTTTGATTTGTGAGGTGAAAATCAATGAAGTCTCCTTCTGGTCTCAAGTGTGAGTGAAGATGTGAGCACTTGTGAACAGTCTCAACAAAAGCTCCTTGATGTCGTTGTCTGGTTTAACTGAAGTTCGTTTACACTGTTGCCCTGACAAGCCTGGCAGGCACTGGGGGCCATGCTTGGGGGGAGTGTAGGCTAGTACCCTTATCTTTGGGGCGAGCTCCGGAAGAACTGAGGGAAGTCACTTCAGCTGGGCTTGTGCTGGATGTCTCGGGGGCGTCAGCACTGCTTACTGATCAGGGATGATGAAAACGGTGATTATTTTAAAAAATCTGTCAGGGAAGGGGCTTTCTTCTTCCTTTCTCTTATTGTGGACCAGGGAGGTGACAGGTATTCCCTTGTGACACCCAGGTCTCGAAGCTCTGTGCACAGGGGTTGTGTAAGTGAAATAAAATAAAAGATCACAGCCTAAGCAAGAATGGTGAAGGTTTTGGTGTACTTTATCAATCCTGTTTGAGAAAACAGCTGAAATACTTGCAGAAATCGGGTGTTACGTGGATTTAACTTTCTTCATCAGTGGTAAGTTTTGACACCTCAGGCTGAGAGGAATATGGACCCAGCTTTCTGTGCCTTGGAAAATACTCTCAGTTAGGATAAAAGTCAAAGTAAGTAATTTTGTGTATATTTTCTCCTTCTGATGGGTATCTCTGTGAATTTTGATGTTAATCTTTTATGCTTGGATCCAGACGGCATTTCATGTGGCTTAACGTACTGGTGGGTGCGTAACCTCCAGCGCCGTGCTGGCTGCAGGGGGCTCTGGCCGGGGCACACCGGGGTGTGCTGCATCCACTCTGCTCCCCGGGCTCCTCTGCTCTGTGTAACGGCTTTCTCTGGCTCCCCTTCTCACATAGGTGCTATTTCTCGCTTCTTTAAAAGCTGGGTATGGTTTTTCCACTCTGTGCACTAAATTGTTTTATTGATTCTCCTTAAATCCAGCCTTAGGTATACAGGTATTTGATGAATACAATAAAGGAACCAGAGACACGAAAACCTTTTTTTAAAAGTCTGTCTACCCTGATCTTCATGGATTTTCAGGTCTGAAGTGTTAAGTGCATGATAAGTCCGAATTAAATCCTCATGTATCATGCAATTGCCTGTTTAGGCAAGCATCATATACTTTTATTTATTCTCTGAATAAAAAGGGAAGTTACTTCGAGAGATGGTCTTTTTCCAGGGTAAAAGTTACATAGGATTGGTAGAGCAGGACATGCTATGGAGGAATTGTGCTATATATATTCAAGACAGCTTTGAGTCAAATAGGGTAAATTAATAAATTGCATCAAAAGGAACTGTGAAATTTTATCAATAAAAAAATCATATCTATGTGGAAAGATGATAATCTTGAGACAATGACAGAAGCTATCGTCACAATATACTGATAATGTCCATGAAAGGCTAAGTGAGATTAGAAAAGCCTCAAAAGCAGAAATTAGATTGTAATTATGGGTATATTGGCTGGGTTTGGGGCTGAAGGTAAGAGACTAAATCTTACAAACCTCTGATTTTGGGAGCAAAATAAATAACCTAATCTCAAAAGATGGAGCAAATTTTGATTAATCTTGTATAGCGAACAGGACATGATTCAAGATACTACTATGAAGTTGGTCATCATGTTATTAAAATGTGATCTCCTGGTAGAAGCAATAAATCTGGCACAGAAAAACATTTAACTTCAAAAAACACACCTATTTAAGAGGCTGTTTAAAAATAGTTTTAAAAGAACAGCTGAGAGTATAATGCTTTCAGGCAGAATGACTTGGAAAGGACACCAAAAGCTAGCACGATTAAAAATTGAAGCAAAAGAGAGCTTTCCAAAGTGGACGTAACAGCAGAAGAAGGAAAATTTAAAGAACATACATTGTGATTAATTTAAATGTAAAACCACAAGAAAAGCTAAAAAGATTCTGATGAATTGATAGTCATAATTAAAAAAAAAACCCAAATGCTCTGAAACCAAGTCTTTAACAGTCTGGCACTCATCCTGCTTTTGCAATTAATAGGTAATCAATAGTAAAGTAATAAACAATAATGCAAGTCACATTCAAGGAAAGTAATGTGATAGTAGAAGAGTTAAATGCATGATTTGCTGTGGCACGCAGTACGGGAAAGCTTAGGGAGGCTCCCTATCAGCTCCTTTTCTTTTGGGAATAGCCTAAGGAACTGTTACAAATTGATGTGTCGGTAGAAGATGGTCAAAACAATCAGTAAAGTAACAAAATGACAGGAACAGATGGCAGAATCTTTGGTGAAAAAGGAACTTAAATATGGACTATTAACTGTAGAGTAACCTGTCATTTAAATCAGCCTCAGTGTTCTGGAGACGAAAAGGACATACTTCTTCATGTGAAAGAGTAGGAGAGGTGATGTGGGGAACTACAGGTAAGCAAGCGTGGTTTCTGTACTGGCACACTAATAGATAATAAAGATGATTAGACACGTGCATAAATATGATGGAGTAGGAAAATACAACTTTTCAAGGGAGTCATGCCTGACAAATCAATCGGATTTGTCTGAAGGAGTTGATGGATATTTGGATAAGGGTGGTCTGGTCAATATAGTGTATGTTAATTTTTTCAGAGCACTTTCAGCAAGGTCCCTTGGGAAAAAAAAAAAAGCCATTTTATTTATAGTGTATAAAATGGATTAGTAACTTGGTAGCATATAGGAAACATAAGGTAAGAATAAAGGTCTTTTTATTTGAATTGAGGGAGGTTTCCATTAGTCAAACAGATTAATTATTGGATTTGTGCTGGTCATTGTATTTGTAGCTGGTCAGGAAAAGGAATGAATAGTGAAGTGCTAATGTGTGACCATACATACTGCTCTATAAACAGCATGTGTAGAGAAGGATCTTCAAGAATGAGTATACAGCATTTCATACAAAACACAGTGACTAGTGAAATTATTAGGCAGTAGATTTAAAACAACCAAAAGGAAGCAGTCTTTCTCCCCACAGTGTGTAATTACGTTGTGGAGCTCATCAGCACAGGATGTTGCGGAGACTTGAACTACAACTGTATTCAAAAAGAGATTCAACAGATTTTTCTGGAGGCTGAGTCCACTAGTGAATATTAAACAAAAACATCTTGGTGCAAGTCTCTGGCTCAGAAGCTCCCCAGCCTGGGGATTATGCCATCTTTGTCATAAATATCTACAGCTGGCTGTTGTCAGACAGGGTGCTCTGCTTGATTGGCCTTTTCCCTTACCTGCTGTGTCAGTTCCTAGGTGTTCATTTTAAGACCTGGTAATGACACTTGGAAAAACACCTTCGGGCAAGACAATGTTAATTTTGAAGTGTATTTTCTGTCAGAATGAGTTGGCAACTTAAAGCTATTTAAAAATTATTTTTGTGTTTGTGAGCAGAGGGGAGGGTAAATGGCTTCCCACCATTTTCAGGGAACAAGCATCTCTGAATTTCTTGTGTGAGTACTCTTGTCCTGCACTCATCAAATGTGTTTATTTGTGCTGTAGGCAGACATGGTCCGTGCTTACTGCAGTGTCATTGACCTACGGATACATCTCTGGAAAGGTTGTCTTATTTGAGTAGAAAGTATTTGAAGCAGCTAAACCACTCCAAGTATTTTCACCTGGGCTGGAAGAACCACAAAATGAGAGGTTTGCTTCTGATAAAAGGAATTGTGCACTTTGCATTAGCAAGGCATGTTGGAGCTTCTCCATGTTCCTTACAGCTTTCTCCTTCACCTTGAAGTGACATGTTACACATTGTGCAAGGGGCTCAGTCCCCAGCTCAGTGCCAGACTTCATGCAGTCAGGTAAATATCTCGTGGTTCTGGCTGTGCTGAGTGTCTCCTCTTTCAGTCCATATACAGGGAAAGGTGGCAGTGCCACGCTGACCAGTGATGGGTGCTGTGGGTCTCTGAGGTGGTGCGCTGTGTGTGCCTTCTGACAGCTTGTTGATAGCAATAGATATAAGCTGGCTGCAGCTGAGATCTGAACACTGAACTTGTTTTCTGGTCCCTCCAAAATTTTGCACGGAAAGAGACGCTTTTATTTAACTGCTGCATGTACAATACTGGTGGGATGTAAGAGTAGCAGAGCTTGGCAGTAAAATATGGAAAGTAGTGCAAAACAGCAGTGAAGGCCTCGTTACAGCTCGTTAGACTGGTTTACTGTCACTAATGGCTGGACTGTGTAACCGTTGCAAAATCAGCAGTATTGCTGTCTGCTGTAACCTCCTGGCACTAGAAATGGGAATATTGGTGACGAACGGTGTGTTTAATGTGTGAAAAATTATTTTTAGCTTTCCGCTTGGAATAAAAAGTCTAGTTTGACTCTAGTGGGTTAAATATTTTCTGACACAGTAATTAACAGCCTTATTGACAAAAGGATTGCATTGCTATTAATAGATAAGTATCTCTGTTTCAGTCAATTTTAGCCACCTTTGTTTTGAGCTGTGAGAATTCATAACGTAGCTAATGTAAGTCATGTGCATGAAGATTGCTGAGATAGGCAATCCATCCATTCACGCCTATGGTAGTATATGCTGGATTAGATGTTGAAGAGAAACTGTAACCATTGAGACAGAAAATTATGTGAGGGAATCAAAATAATGAAGTAATAGTTGCTATGTTTTAACAAAAAGTGAAGAATTTGTCCTTTGATGTTACAAAACAGAGTTGCTGAAATACCTCTTTGGGATAGCTCTGGTAAACTGACCAGGCTGCTCTTGGGAATTTAGTTCTTAGTTCCAGGTCGCTAACAGTAACACTGTGTTGCACTGATGTCTAGATGCATCTGTTGTATGGAAAAAGTGATTTCTCCCCCATGCCCTTCCTTCACCTAAAAGTTGTAAAGAGTCGAAGAAGTGGACACCTCATCTGACAACTCTGAAGCAACCTCAGAGCTTCTTTTAATTCGCACTGGATTATGTTAGCATAAAGCACTGAAACTGAGGTCTAGCGTGCGGAGCGGGAGGCAGATGTGCTGGCCTCTGGTCCCCAGCCGGTGCTGCTGAGCCAGCAGGGATGCCGCTGGGCTTTGTTCTCATGACAAGACTCTGCACAAAGCAATTAAGCAGTGTCAGTGTAAGCACCGTGCACCAGAGGAGAATGCAATTACTGCTTCACTGTGGGGCTGGCAGGGCAAAGTGTACATGGGGGTATAAAAACCGCCACGGTTTCCTTTAAGTAACTCTTTCCCAACTAATGAAATGTGTCTAAGGCTTATCCTTGAACATTTAAAACTCCTCTGAGAGGAAGACTTCGTTTTAATACACACGGAAATGTTTTCTGTCTTTTAGTGTTTGTCCTTGGGTTTTCAACAGAGGAGCATAGGAGTGTAAAAGGAATTGGTGATCAGTCATGTCCATTGGTCCTTATATAATGTCTTCTTTATATAGTTTTCTCTCCCCAGTTTTCACTACTAAAGTATGCTTTGGTTTAGGATTTAAAAAAAATAAATAAAATCTGTTAGCATTCTTTCTGGACCACTTCTGCTACTGAATCCGTGGAATCCAATTCTAGTTTATTGCTATAACTTATTTCCATTTCTTTCCTTTTTAACTCAGTTTCTCACATTTAAAAAATTTAGAAAAAGGAAAGGATTTATTTTTTAGGTGAAGGCACATGTCCAGTCTTTGAAAGTTATCCAGCCTGGTAGATTCCCAGAAAAAAAAAATCCTGGGAAAGGGAGAATCTGCTGTGTTGAATTCTGCATAATGTAGCTGCATTGTACTGGGGAATGCGTTCAGTTTTAATGACAGTTAAATTCTGCAGGACTTTCTCATGAGAGCAAGAAGTCCCTCTGTGACTCCCTGTTTGCTTGCCAAACTCATCTCAGTCGCTCTTCCTTTTGATCAGCTGCCTGCTTCACTCCGTCCTCCTCTTCACAAGGGAGAAGCTAATGGGAGGGAAAATAAACCAGACACAAGGGGTTTCCTTCCTGAAGATGTGTTGGCACATAACTGACATAAAACTACCTTCAGATTTGGATAGTCTAAACCTGCAAGTAAATAACTGACCTTGAAGAATGATTCATAATAATGCACTTGTGGAAATTTTTCTCAGTGTTCAGATCCACTTTATTTTTTTTTTATATTAAAAAAAAAATTTGATCATTAGTCCTGTAATATTTTCTGATTTAATGGACACCTGCTCTGCAGTAGTGTAGCTGTTTACATACATACAATTAAAATTGGAATTGGGGAAACTTGGTGTCAAGTGAAGGAGAATTAAACAGTTTAAAAACAAAGGAAGTGTTCTCTTGAGTGACGTATGTTGTATACAATTACTGCGGATAAGCTGTTGCATTTTTTGTTCTAGTTCCTTATTAAAATTGTCTGTCTTGCTTAGGGCTAAATTTGAATATCGCTATTTCATGGTAACACACTTCCAATTTAATCTAAGCAGAAAAAAGAAAAGCTGGTGGTACATGCTAAAAATTTTATATTAAACCATACGACTAATTTTAGTTTTAGATTATTCTTTTTTCTCTTTTGTGCCATAAGAGGCTTATATTTTACCTGACTTCAGACTTCCCCCACAAACCTAAGTGAGATTTACCTTGCATGGTGTGGAACAGCTTATTTTAAGGTGGAAAAAGTCATTAGCTGTCTCCTGCTGAGACCTTGTATTAAGAAAGCTAAATTATAAACCACTGAAGTTTTAGCATGAAGAAATGGTAAATTACTGTTTATTATTTTACTGTTTCCTGCTTGGAAAACTAACAAGCTTTCAGGCTTGTTAGTTGAGCATGTTACATGACCTTTTTGAGGTGGTTGGGAATGAGGCAAGAATTGAACTGAAAGAAGAAACTTGTTAGAACACTTAAATAAAACACTAGTTTCTTATTGCACAGATTGATAGGAAAACTGTGCACCCCAATCTATTGAATCCTCTTGCTACCACTGCCTGCTGTAGTGTTTGTAGAAGGAGTCAAAAGCAAAATGTTGGCTTTGCTGCCTTATCTTGGGAAGTTTTTCTGCGATTTTTTTTTTTTTTTTTTTTTTTTATTTTCTTGCAGCAACTGAACATCCTTAACAGAAATATCTTGTGGGCAGTTTTAGGCTGAGCAATACAAAATGCAAAGCCTTTTAGGGTTTCTGGAAGGATGCCATGCCTGCCTGAGCAAATAAGATGTTCCATGGAACCTGAGGAAATAGATCAGTATTCAGTTTCCAGGATGATATCCCACTACAATTAATGGTTCTTTATTGTTTTTTACAAGCCCTATCTAATTATAAATGTCTCAGAGCTTTTGGGAATATTTCACAGGAGTAGTTTCTGCAGATTTTACTAGGTTAAACGTATATTGTCCAGCACAACAGAAGTAGTTATATAGAAAAGGATGTTTTAAAAAAAAAAGACTGATGACTCTTGAAAAGTTTTCACCGAAGAAGGAGGATTTTTATTCATAGGAACTGGGGAGCTTGTTGATGTTAAATAGATTGTATCTTGACAGTTTTGAAAACTTCACATTATTTTTCTTGTCTTGTGGAGGGCTTTAAGATGGGTGAGGGCCTACCTCTCATGTCATGTCACTTTGCAAGAAGCAGGAGGAATACGGCTGCAGTGTTTCATATGCTTCATCTGTCCTATGAAGCCTTTTGTTTACTTCTGAACTAACCTCTCGCCCATGAAAAGATACAGAATGATATAGCCCATTTTAAAAAAAATGAAAAGATGGAAAAGGTGGTAACTGCATGCCCTCTGGAGTACAGCATCCTGCGCTGCAGTGTGGGGCTCTGGTACTGTAAAGGTTGAGAGAGAGAATAGAAATAACTGAAACAATTTTCAGAATTTAAAAGACAGAAAGACATAGAAGTTCAGTCTTGGTTGATAGGCTGATTATTTCAAGGTCAGTCTAGCAATCCTGAATTGTTCCAGTGTCACTCATTACATTAATAATTCTACCTTTAAGTAAGGGTTCCTCACTCCCCTCATAGCAGAGTTCAAAATTCAGTTATTTATCCTCCAAAGCCTCTGCATTTGTTCTCATGGGGCTTCAGGGGGAGTGTGCAAGTCCTGTACAGCTTTTACAGAAATGCCTGATGCAAAGGAAGGGGATATCCTTCTATATGGGCCTGGAAAGAGGTGGTTAGGAGGACAGATCCATGAAGAGAACATGAGACTAAATTTGGGAACCTGTTTCCTGTTGGCAGCTATTGGAAGCCAAGGTACAAATACAGATAGACCTGTAATTGAAAACCTAGTTTTGAAATTATATTAAATTCAACTCTGTGTCCTTACTGTTAGGAGAATAGGATAGAAGGGTATTGCATATATTGAAATAAGACATACGCATATCAAGTTAGGAAAGCAGCAAAGCATAATTTTATGTTGAATTACCACTTTTTATTTAAATGGAAAACACTATTGTATATTCAAAGGTTTTTTGCCAAGACTTTGTGCCTTGTACAGTAGTAAGAGACTATAACAACGAAATTATAATACACAATAAATATATTTTCATAAACTAAGTTCTTGGCTTCTTTAACTGTAATCTTAATATGTACAATATATAATTACAATGCCTTATAAGCATTTCTTAAGAAGACATTTTTTTGAGCAGTCACTAAAAAGCAGTAATCGGTAATAAAAATGAGGGCATTAGCACTCAGACCACAGTAAAAGCATCATTAAAATGTAAGTTCTAAGGTACACTACTTTAAATTTGCCTCATTATGTGTGCAGTTAGGGAATAAACAATAAAATGACCATAACTTTTCTGTAATTTCTTATCCTAACTGCCTTTTTAAAGTTTAATTAATGTTAAAAAAAAAAAAGAAGAAAAAGTAGTGGGATAAGCCAAAGTTTAACAAGCACTACCATCCTTTAGAGTGATCAATGATCACTGCCTGCTCATGGCCCTGCAAGTTGCTGTTTGCTATGGCAGTAAAAAATGTGTTGCTACATTCAGATACTGCGTGTGGTTTGTCCCCCTCACTCGGAGAAAGAACATGCTTGTGGAGTAACGAGGGAGCGATCCTGCTTTTGCTGAAGTGAACAGCAGTGTTCCCGCTCCTCTGGGGAAACAGGAACAGACCTCTAGAGCTAACGCTGTGCGTTTTGTTCTACTAAGATAAGATGTTAATTAAGATAGCAGTCACTGAAGGTCTTGATTTTAATATATATACGCTGCTATTTGTGTGTAAACTTTGTAATCCATCATTTTGGTTTCATCTGGACAAATACATTAGCTGTGGGTTTGGCACTGACAAAAATCAGCAGGAAAATGTGTTATGGAGCCAGAGCTGTTCTAGCAAGAATAAATGGTAAAAGTATCTTTCTTTTCTTTCATATCTGCTAACCCTCTTCAGTATTCATTTGGAATACCATTGTAAATGTTCCATTTTAGATATTTTGATGTTAGTTATTGCTGGTAACTAACATTTGAAGAGATACTAGGTATTAAATAGACCAACCTATTGACTTGGAGAGCTTGCCTTCCCAGCTGAAAGAATTGACCTGTCATCTAACTGGCGAGAGAGCTAGAAGGGGACAGTTTGGGAAATAAGAGATGAGCTTCCACAAGCTTGTCCTTCTGTGTAATGGGACGTACTGAGGTTTTGTTTCCCTTAAATGCAGTCATTCCAAATGTCCAGTGTGCTTCCCCACACTGAGTGGAGAGGTCTGTCTCTGTGGATGCAGAACAGTCACACATTAACTCCACTTCTGGGGTGTCCGTTGTGTTAATGTGTGTGGGGTACAAACATCTCACTGCTTCATCTGCCTTCCTAAGTTTGCTTTGTGCATGAAGGTAATTGAGATACCTCATCTGCGATGTTAAAACAGAGCTATTCAGGTGCATAGTACTGACCTGTCATTTGAAAAAAGGTACATTAGCTGGAGCTAGCTGGGGGCTGTTACTTCTGCTGGGACCATGCTTTCCCGGTAGTCACGTTATTTAAGGTTGAGGGCACAAAACATAGGATCTCTTAAATTGTTGTTTCTGATCCACAGCTTACTGTTTATCGAGACAAATACCTACGGTAAGGATGCACTGCAGAGTTTGAAGCTGGATTTTCTGAACTGATTCTCATGAAAAATAAGCTTCTGGTCAGATGTTACTTAATGAACCTCATCATTCAGTGTATTTAGGAGGCTTGAGGCCTTGTTGACAGGAAAAGTCTTTATTCTTTACTGGTGTTTAATAAGAAGTACAGGAAGGAAAAATCTGTGTTTATTCATTTTGCACATATTGTGTTACCGGGATTTGCACTGGTTGAGAAGCATCTGGAAAAGAACAGGACAAGGATAACTGTGTGGCATCTAACAAGTGTTTTGAGGAGAAATCCACTTGGGAAGTGGGACATCAATTTAAAGCTTTAGCAGAAAATCATGAGCTATGAAGATTAATGAAAGTATGGCATAGAATGAGATCGTTTTTTGACATTGCATTGTTAGTTAAGCAATCGTTACTGAGATTTTGGGCCTAGGTTAGAGATTTCATAAATGCTGAAGATGAACCTTACAGATTGCATCTAATAACTTTTTGCCAGTCTGCAGGAAAAACAGACCTTGCAGCATTTAGTGTCTCCTACGTCAAACTATTGGGTATGTTACCTTGATAGCGACCTGAATGCATCAGCCTGTAGCTCATTTGTGCCCAGACTGTCCGGCGCAACATGGCTGAGGATCATATTATCTGGGGCGATTGCCACTGCAGATGCTCTTTCTGCCTGTGTCCTGCTGTGCTGTGGCTGGGTGTGGCTGAGGAAATCGTACGAACCAGTGCTATAGTTTGGAACAGGAAGCAAATGACACACTGTTAATTGGAACTGCAAAAGCAAAAAGGAATTCAAAGTGGAGGACAAATAATGGCCAAAGCTAAAATTGGGCCATAAGATGGTTAACGCTGCTGATAGAAAAGGCCAGTGGAAGATTGTAGAGTTGGAAATATTTGGAGAAATGTTCTCAGTATAATTAAAAAGATGACCTAGGTACATTATTTTGAAGTGATGGAGAAACTTAGGTGATTTCTTTACAGATAACGAGGTAAATTTATTTTTCCAGCTAGTCATGTTTCCGGGAGATTTTTATCTAGTAATTGTGTTTGTCTGCAGCGTACAGATTGATGGCAAACTGATCCTGCTTAGCTTGTGATGTCTGTCAGGATCATGGTATTAGAAGGTATGATTGACATGCTGATTTTTCAGGTATTACCTTCAGGAATCCCAGGACCCTGAAACAAGGAAATAAGAGATATTAAACAAATGTGCAAGTTTGCAAATACAGCGTGAATGCCAGCTTGAGAGTATCAAGCAGCTGTGCAGTGAGGATATTGTGAGATATTTTTCTGTAGCTTGGTTAAGTATCCAGATATATCTAAATCTTCACGAACTAATATATTAAGCCTCCTTCCTAACCCCTAAAGTACAGAATGAGGACAGTGAAGAAGGAGCTATTAAACTAGAGACAAAAATACCTACTTGTCACAGAAAGGGTTCAATAATTTTGTTTCTTTGCTAAGGCGGGGGGGGGGGAGAAGGATGTAAGCTCAGGTACTAACTTTAAATTAGTTGAACTTGCTGATGCCTTAAGACTGGGGATTAGTGAATTTAATTATGGGAGCCAGGAAGCACATTAAGATAACGTTGGGCCTTAAACTAAAACCCACAAAGCAATGAAA
The DNA here is from genome assembly GCF_964195595.1 of Calonectris borealis. Taxonomy (NCBI): domain Eukaryota; kingdom Metazoa; phylum Chordata; class Aves; order Procellariiformes; family Procellariidae; genus Calonectris; species Calonectris borealis. Next base: position 2,520,143 of record NC_134321.1, read on the forward strand.
TTAAAGTTGGTGGTTTGTGTTCCATCTTTATAATGTCCTATTCTTATTGCGCTGCCTCACAGGAGGCCCTTCCTGCTCCACTTGCCTCTTGGCGTATGCTTTCAGGTACTTTTTTTTTTTCTTCTTTCTTTTTTCAATGAATGAGTGACCTTTATGAGCTTTTCATGATGTAGGGAATGGTCTGCTTGATTGTCACAATTGTACATGGACTAAAATCTGTTTTACTCAGTAATGACGCAGCTGGCATGGTCAGGTAGGTCAGGTCATCTTGTCGTTCCGCTTTGCGCTGTTACAGTCCAAGTAACTCTTCAGCGTCTCGGACGTGATTGCAAAGCACCAACTTGGGTCAGATTGCAAGGGCTCCAGCAAAGAATATTTGGCTCTCTGGTGAAGACAAGTTGTTATTAGAATATGCTGTCACAATGTGTGAAGAAAATCTGATGTTATTCCTGCTTTGCTTTTACCTGGTCTGCTATTAATTATTGGGTTTCTGTATCTGGACTTTGTATTTACTTTTTAGTTTTTAAGAGAGATACTCAAGATTAAAACCTTTTAAGACAGCTTTTATGAAAAGTCCTAATTCTTAGTCTATTTGCTGACAAATTACATAATACTGACCTTTTTCTTGCCTACACGGGATGATGATTTTTCTTTCACTTGCTGGTATTGGAAGTTGCACATCCCTTACCAAGCATTTTTAACTTAAAAGTGATAGAGTTTTTGGTGGAAAAAGGAAACCAATTTACTTGCCTTGGGTTATGTCATCCTTTCTTGGGCTTTCTGTTTACTTAGTGTGATTTTTTTGGTATTTATGATTTCTCTTTTACCTGATGAAAATGCAATAGCCTTTAAAAAAGGCTGCAGTTTAGAAGTACTGTGCTCTCCTCCTTCAAACCAAAGGAGTTGGGAGTGTTACGTCTGTGAATCTGGAAAGGTTTTGAGGAAAAGAAAAGGTTTGAGTCCCCTTGAAAGACTTAAATCAAAGAGCTTGAGTGTCAGAGAAATGTATGACTGCATTTATCAATAAGATAAATGCTTGAGACACCAAAGTGGGGAAAAAAAAGTATGCACAGCTTTTGAGTTTATGTATTCCTTGTTTTATGGATCATTGGAAGATAATTCTGTTACTTTCTATGGAACCTTAGTAAATAAATTGGGAGAATTCTTCTGGTGCTGCGAAGTCCAGTATCCAGCTGGTGTATCAGTTCCTGTCAAGTGCCTTGGTATCTTATTCTTTGTTCCAGTGATTGTTTATTTCCATGTTGGTTTGAATCATTAATCCTGACCCTATTTTTCACAAAGTAAAAATAATTGCTTAAAATGTGTACTAATAGTGGGTTTTTTTTCTTAGATCTTCCATACCCCTTCTAAAAAGGTGATTTAGAAAGAAAACAGACAGACCTCTTTCAGTTCCTCTGAGTTCAGTTTATGTAGTATGTTTTCTTTAAACCCATGTGAGCATTTCATACCTTGTATGACAAAACAGCACTGTATTGCAGGTACCCAGCAGGTCCTTTCTGGAGAGACAGCTGGATATCCAAACCCTCTTCCTGCGTTTGACAAATGTGAAATTTATGGTTTGGGGTAACAGATCTTTAGACTGACTTGGGAATTAAAGCGATTTTACCTACATTATGTACTGTCCTTCAGTTTTCTGGATCACACAGCACTATCGATACACATATTTGTAGCAAGGTGTCAGTACGCCCTCAGAAGGAAAGAATTTGCCTGTTTCTTAATGAAGTAAACTGACATACGGCATTTAGAGGCCTGTAAGTCTTACAAGCTTTCTGGTTGAGTTATGACATTAAAATTAGAGAGTTAAGTTGAAACTTGGGACAGTCCCCCCTTCTGGTAGCATGGGAAATGTTACATTACCTTGACATCCGACTTCTGATTTGCTACAGATCTCGAAAACAGGTTCAGAGCCAATATTGATCACTTTAGTCTTCCAAAGATACGTTATTTTAAGATCTTCTTTCTCCATGTTGTTTGCTAAAATCTTCTCCTTTTTGTTTTCTGCTTGGTATCCATCTGTTCTTATATCTGTCCATTTTAAAGAATTTCCTTTTCCAGTAAATACTTTATTCCCTTTCTGGTTGGCGTCGTCTTAAGGACCTCATGGTCATTACATGGTATGCAACTTTATTCTCTTGGTATGCAAATTTATTCTCTATTTTAACTGTGTATTTCAGGGTAATTCTCTTGGGGTTTGTTTTATTTTGTTCCAGATAATTAAAAAGTGTAGAATAGCTTAGTAGTTAAGGTGGTTGTGACAAAAACACTTGGGTCATTCAAAAAAAAGAGTTAGTCAGCCTGGCAGGGAGTATGGTATAGTGAATGGATTGTCCCATGCTGGGCCAAATGGCTTTCCCTCTTCCTAGAAGCACTCCTGATTTTCATTCTGAGTATTAAACAATGCAGTTAGATTCTGAGGTTCCTGTGATTTAAGCTTGTTTTGAGATGCTCGTATTTCAGGGACAGTGCAATTTGAGAATGAATAGGTATTTAACACAGTGTACACTAGAAAGCAGTAAAAGTAACTTTTCCTGAAAATAGTGTGTACAGAATCTCACCTCATGAAAAAATTTTATTCCCTAATTAAAGACACAATTAGAAATAAAAATGAACTTTCAAAGCTTAATATCATATGTTTTAAATCACTATATTTTTAACATTCAAACATCCTAGCAATATAGTGAATGGCTCATCGAGCAGTTTGGTGTGCAGGCTGTTTGCAGGTGCCTGGTCTCCATCAACACGGTCACTTGTGCTTTTCCTTACAGGTATATTCACATCCTGTTGTCCAATTTCCTGTCGGGATCTTTTTGAGTCTTGAGTGTTGCCATTGTCAATGTTTGGATGAGTTGGTGTCTCATTTTTGACACTATAGACATTCCCTTGTCACTGCCATGATGGCCTTTTCAGGATTTTATTGTTAGCTGTATGTCTTGGAAGTCTGCTAGTTAAAAGCCTGGAAAATTAAGTCTATTTTAATGTCATGTAATTGCAAAGAAAATGGAAAATTGATATTCTCCTTATTCAGTACTTTCTTCAAAAGGAGTCCTTGTTGATTGTTTTGTTAATACCAATTCTGATTAATGACAGGAATTTGCTTACTGAATGTGCAAGAACATGTGTTGCATCTGTCATCACGAGGCAGCCTATGATGTCAGGCACATTTTCTCCTGCTTGCTTGTAATTAGAGGTGCAGTGTCGCATACAGCGGAGATGCGCTGTCTCTCCGGAGTAAGTTTCGCTGGTGCTGGCTTCTTTTCTTGCTTCCCTGCCCCAGCCAGCCTGTCACTGGTGTCCCTCTGCAGCGCAGCCATCAGCTCCAGCTCAGGCTGATGCTGAGAGACGTAGGTGATCCTCGGCCGTGTGCCTCCTAAAGCTGTACTCCTACATCTAGCTTGCAGTGTTGGAAACCACTGGCTTAGAGGTTTGAACACTGGGTGCAGGTGGTAGGGCCCTACTTCTGAGTCCAACAATAAATACTGACTGACCTTGCCAGGCCTACTGACTTGTTCGTCTGTCTTCATATGGAGTTTGCATGCATACTAAATAGGTTCTTTATGAAAAATCCTTGAATTCCAAAGATATTGTTCACAATAATTGCACTTTAAGAAGGAAAAAAGGTATTGCAATTTTGTTATTTACAGTGCTCTCTGCACAGCGTCTTTTGTAACAAATAAACAAAGCTGAACTATTTATGTTAATCCTTAGCAATGCTTTTTCCTGGTTTTGTTTTTGTTTTTTTTTTAAGGTGTTACTCTTGGTCCTCAGTCTCCACAGACTTTTAAATCTGTGAAAAGTTCTGTATAAAATGATTAAAGGCAAGGATGATTAGAAATAGCAAAGGGTGATATTAAAAAGGGACTTTTTAATCTGAAAAAAAAAAGGGATAGTAAAGCTTTTGGGTAGAGGAGAAAAAAATACTACTAATCAATGAATCACTTGTTTCTCTGTCACTTCTCTGTGAGTGAGATGAGTTGCCCAACTCTTTCCTGTCCTATTTTTTTATTTGGGCTCATTGAGCTGATGACTGTTAGACCTTTACATGATCCTGTTTTTAAAATAACCAAGGGATAAGCCATTTCTCTTCTGGGGTCATAAAGAGCAAGTCACAGAGTAAGGTGAAGCATTGGCAGCAGTGTACTGAGGTGAGAACAACAAGCAACGGCTGTTTGGTGTGATAAATAACTTCTGTACTTTACCTTCTGTTTATTGCATTGTAAAACAATTTAGAAATACCTGGCTAAATAAAGAAAATAATAGTATCAATGATGGGACAGTGCAATGCACAACACAGTCAAGTAATCTTAAAGAGACAAGATGAAGCTATGTGAAGTGCAGAACACTTTTTATAGGTTTTTGAGTGGAAAGATTTCAATGCAACAATTTTGTGATGGTCTTTTGAGCTGATATGAAAAGTAATGTGGCACTGATTTAGCCACGTATGTGCCAGCTGTGACATAATTGGTTGGCAGTATTTGTTAATTGTTTCATTTATTAAAAATTTACTTAGTATTTATTAAAACATGTAGTAGTGCTAGGTATTTTTTGAAATTCACTATGAATAGCCAAAAATCTGTCACAATCCTTGTGATTAGCAATTGGTCCTGCATTACTCTCTTGTTTTCACTTTCTCATTTGACGAATCTTGCTTATTAAAAATCCAGTAATGTGTGACTGGTTTGTGGAAACCATGTGCAGTAATTCCTTGGCTGTATTTAGTGCTCCATCCAAACACATCTCCTACCATTTATTCTATAGATATTGATAAGCCCTGTGTTATAGTCCTCAATATTTTACTGAGGCAAGATAGTAAATATGCCAGCAATACTCTCTATTCTGCGGTGCTTGTAAGTTCTGGCAAGTGTTTTTCAGCTGGGAAAAGGTGAAGTGGTAATGTCTTTCCCTTTTCCAGCAGGCTAGTGGCTGTATCATTTATCCATCATGCAGGCGCTGGGCTCGACCTTTTCCTCTGGCAGAGCAGGTCTAAGCAGTTAGTGCTCGCAGGAGGGTGTAACTCCCAGGCTGCTGGGCTGTCTGGACAGGTGAGACTACTGTGCCGTTGAAGAAGTTGTTCTTGGTGTGAAGTCCCACGTTCCTGGAGCAGGACTGAAGCTGCCCCATAGGTGTTACCACATCATCTGTGTCTGCCTTTGCTCAGAAGTATTTTATAATAAGTGAAGCAGTGCAGATGCAAGAGCGGAAAACTTTCTGGTTTAGGTGAAAAGCAGTAGTTCTAGCAGAGGAGGAACATTTTTCACACTTCAGATGAATGTCTTGACCATTAGGCTGTTGGATAAGAGACTGCATTTCAAGCTGGATCTCTTCATTCCCTTTCCTTATTTAAAAGAAAACCCCAAAAAACAGCCAAAGAAACCCCACCCTACCACTGGGCTCCTGTTTTGTGCTGGCAAGTGGAAAATGGCTTTGAATCTGCCTTGTTTGGTGGTATCCAAACAACTGTCCTTGGCAATTCAGAGCAGTCCCACTTGGCACTTTCAGCTGTCCATGCTCAGGGTATTTCCTTGGACTTTTCTCTGGATACTGAAATGCCTGAGTTAGCCATCGTTGCTGGCTAATTTCAAATTATATTTACAGCAAATTTTAGCTTTCCAGTAAAATACAAAGCTTGAAAGGAACAGTCTAAGTATGACAAGGTAGTGAGTTAAAATATGTTGGACTGGGGCACTTCTACTGTCTCCCGTTGCCGATTTAAAGCTCTCTCTTGGGGCAGCTAATTTGGCAGATGCAGCTGCTGAACCTTGGGTGCGTTTGCCTGCTTCTGTGGTGGATTTGTTAAGGATCATCCCGTGCATGAGAAATCTTTCAAAATTGCTTCCTTAAATTAGACTTAGCATACATGTCGCTTCTAGTATGGTCTATTCTAGAGCAGGTCTTCCAACTTTCCTTTTTTCCTGTACAAATTCTGTGCTTTCAGGCATAGGAAGTTGTTGCTATTTTTGCCTCATATGTGAGGCTTAAGGTTGACTTGCAACAATTTTGTACCAGTTGTATTTATCCTATCTCGCTAAATGCACTTCCATGATTTCCTGACTGTTGCAGCGCTTGCTGTTCAAACTTGACGGAGGTGGGAGGTCCCCTCTGCCGATGTCAAACCACAGGCTCGTCCAGCACAGCCACACGTCTCCCGCAGTGGTCAGCAGTGGACGCCTAAGGAATTCAGAACAGGGCAGGCACCTCTGGCTGTTTCCTCAAAGCACCCTCCCAGCCTTCAGCAGCTTGTAGCTTCCCATCTTCCTGTGACAGACGCACTCCCAGGAGGGAAGATGGGTAGCTACTTGTCATCTCCAGTGGCAGCAAAAGAAACGGCTTGTACCGGGTATACAGAAAACCTAGATTTTCCCACTGCAACAACAACATCTGCATAGCACACTGTACCTCCCGTGTCCTTTCCCTGGATGGCAGTTTACTGATAATATATTGCTAAGCCTTTTTTCTTTAGTTTAAGATGGTTATTTATTGATCTGCTTTTGGCAGTTGGTAAAATGCCAACTTTTAGTATTAGCTACTGGCCTCCTTTTATTTAAACCTTATAAAATTTTATTGTTTCTCTTCAATGCTGAGAATGTGTAAATGTTTCACCTAGAATGGTTTAGAACAAGGCTTTTGGTATTTTCTGCCTTAACCCTTAAAACTCTCATTGTGCAGATTTCAAAAAGGGCACATGAAAGATTCCCTCATCCATTCTTTTCCAGCATTTGAAAACGAAACATTTTAAAGCCAATGACCTGTCTGTAAGAGCTGGGAGGGAGGGAGGCAGGGGAGAAGAGGCATGATGATGTTCAGAATTCCTGCAGATATAAACATAAATTAATAATAAACAAGTAACAGCTTAAAAACAAGAATCGGCTAAGAATTTTGTTTAAAGTATTGCAACAAAACATAATATTAGAAAGTAAAAGATAAAGTTTTTTTCTTATGAATATCTGGATACTAATTGATCTTGTAGTGAGGAAAAAGATGCAGGAGAACATCTGGCCTGGGGATTGTTTTCCTGCCACGGAAGTGTTGGAGAGCACTACAGGGTTTCTTGTACCAACAGGAGAAATGGAGACAGATGTGGTGAGAATCACAGAACCTATTAACAATCCATCTTCCTGTGTTATTAATATGCAGCTGCCACGTATAGGTGTCTGAGTGTTGATAAAGGGAACACGTACAGAATGTTTTAATAAAATATGTTGACCCTTATTACCATAAACAGGTTTGTTTATAAGAAGTCTCTTGGAAGAATTTCAGGAGTGTCACTTTTCAGGGCTGATACATGACTCAGGAGTTCTTATAGATGAGAACTTTGAGAATATTTTGCAATCAGTTAAATGTGTTGTCATTTTAAGTTGTCCAGCTATTCCGTATCTCTTTTCCTCATATTTAATCTGCGTTATCTTTATCATTAAACTGTCATTTAAATTTTTATTGTCTCCTTGTTATTCAGTTAGATTGATCCTTGTTCTGGTGAGAACACTCCTAGCAGAGCTACGTAGAATTTGTCCTGTTGTAGCCTAGATGTATTGCTGAAGACTTCTCCTATTTAGCCTGACCTGTTCCTTGAAAAAACTAAACATTTATAATTTTAAGACCAGAGGAAGCAGTCATGGTAATGGTGTCTTACTTTCTGTGTCACAAAAGCCATTACCTTTTATTGGGTGAAATAATTGCTTTGCTTGTGTTCTGTCAGAATACTGCCATATTATATGGATGAAAAATTATTAGTGAAGAAATGGAAAATAAAGGGCTTGAAAACAGTTATTTATATAATGTAAGCTGTTATTCATTATTTAAATTTTGGTTTTGAGTTTTCTGTAATTATTTATGGAATAGTTGACTTCCATAATCTCAAGTTGGGTAATAAAAGTTTAATCAGTTGGCAAGAGCATAAACTACGGGAAACAAAAGAAGGTTGCCACAACGTTGAGAGGAAACAGCTTACTCGAATTTCCTAGTATTTTTGTTAGAGATTGACAACTTTTTGTATACAGTTGTAAGTTTACGGTGTCAGTTTAACTTGCAGAGAGCTAGTTTTGTTTAGCTCCATGTAGATAACTGGGAGAAGTTATCTACATGGATAGATGTAACCTATAACCAGAGGAAGACCTCGTTGCAATATCCAGTGGGTTCAGAAATGTTATACAATGTGGGTCCTCCCGAAGAGTTAAAAAAACTGAGAGAATGCACTTTTCCTTTCTGCACTTGTAATAGAGATAATATTGATGACTTTCATTTTAATAAATCATCTAGTTAGTATTTGCAGTGAGTTACTTATGCAATTAAAATTCCAATCTAATTCAACTTGCATGTATGAAAGATCATAGTAAACCAGCAGACTCTGTGCCCATTCCTCTGTTTTGTGATGCTTCATATTTCTCTTGGTGAAGTTAATTGTAGATTTCATTTGGGTTTTACTGCTGAAGAATGCCACCGCTTTGATAGCATGTAACAGCCTTAGAAGCAGATTGTGAAAGCAGGGGGTTTTCTGCTTTATTTTTGTTTTAATTTTGCTAGGCATTTCACTTGTCTCTAAACCCTGCAGTATTGCAAAAATGGCACTGTAATTCTTTGTGTGGAAAATACTGGCACCAGATCTAACGTTAGCCTTTTCATTACTCACCTTTATGGGAATAATTGGAGAGACCCAGAGAAAAGGGGTTGTATAATGTACAGTAGCAGATTTCAGCTGGGTCTAAACAGATGGAAGCAGGAAATGAGAAATGGTGACAAACATCACATGCCTTGTATTCTTTGTAATAAATTCATCTGAATGCTGAGTTGCTGTGTGTATGTGCAAAATCAGTCCTCATCTAATTTTAGGAGCACAATTTGTTTTATATTTGGCATCTGTGTAGCCTTTGGCTTGTCCCCTGTGGCAGTAGGCATATAATTTTTCTAGAGCTCTGTTTGCTTTTGTGTATTTCTTTGCAGCAATTAAGTGTTTTAATTTCTTATCTCCTAAGGATTTGTTTCTGGTTTTAGTTCTCTCTTGTCTAATCCATTCTGCAAATGTTGTCACTGCTATTCATAGGCAAGAAAAGAATTTCACTGGTGCCACGATAGAAAGGCTGAAAGATCAAACTACTTCATTCAGTCTTGCGTCTTGTTATACCGCTATCAGGTAAAACGCAAGTGTTACGACCAATACTGCAGGGTGTCCAGGAGTCACAGCCCTGAAGTTTGGTTTGATTCCCAAGGCTGTAACACAAGGACCTACAAAATTCTTGTGGCTTCCAGAACTACTTGTTAGAGATACAACAATGAAATTCAGTGATGCTAATCAAGGTCAAGAGTGAAGTACTCTCATTCTGTATATTACAAGCAGCGAAAGATTAGAATTAGAAAAAAGTCATGGCCATAGAAGAAAACCAAAAATAACATGAATTAAAGGTAGTGTCTGCCAGCTGTGCATAATTATTTGCCCAAATTCATCTAATTAGACAAAGCAGCCCATCTGAGTTGTGACCCACCAGAATTGGCATGGGTGGTTATTTTAGGCAAATTAAGCAAGTCTGACAATAAGGCAGTAACACAACGCAGATCTGAGTAGGGATGAAGACGCTTTTTGAAATAAGTTGTTATCTGAGATTGTTAATGTAGTCCTAAAGGATTTTCACACAAGACATTTTTCATTCAGTCAGTTATCATTGCTGAAGAAGCCAGTGATGAGAAAGAGGGATGTCAGCTCCAGCAAATGAGGAGATTTGGAGGCACCAGCCTGGAGGACTTTGCTGATGCAGTTACTCACATGGAGCTTCTCAGCTGCTGCCTCAGCTAAGCAGCTCCTGAAAAGATCATATTTAAAGTTGGTAGAAGGAAAAGAAATGGCCAAGGCATACACAAGGTATCCCACTGTAATCCCAGGGGGCTTGTACTGATGGGGCATCTGTACAAATGTACGTTATCTGACTTCTTTAAAAGACCTTAGGTGGAGTTGGAAAGCCACGGATCTAAACCATGAATTGAGGCACGTTCAGTGTTCTGGTTCAGGCCTCGCCTTGTGAAGAAGTCAGTGGTTTGACGTGACAAGGTATGCTGAATGTCAGAGTGGGTGTGCTCTGCTGTCTGCAGAGTGCAAGAGTATGGATGTGTAGCAGGAAACTTGGGTGGTAAAACAGCACAATTTATTCAGAATCAGTTAATTCTACATTTTGTTGGTACAAAGTGAAGAATACTGCAGAACGGGACCATGTATTCATACAAATAAGATCTTAAATTATTTGTCTCCTTATGCCACCTGTTCTAGCAGCTAAAAATAATACAGAATTTTATGTTGTATTATTACTTGAAAATGGAAACAAATGAAACAAAGCTGCATAGTAGTCATTTTCATTCTGTGCTATCCATTCCCATGTCAGGTCTCTATTAGTCATGATCAGTGGCAGTGCAGGCAGGGCTGCTGCTTCTTATGCTTGTGGGCAAATGTTTGCATTGTAGCTCATTGATTCTGGGAAATCATAATAGAACTAAGACTGTGCTTACTCCTATGACTATTTGCTTACGTTAAGTTTGCAGAGACTGGTTGAATCTGAAGATAAACAGCATAATATTTCCAGTAGAAGTATTGGATTCATAAATCTTCAGTTCGTCCCTCTCTTCAAATTTCATATTCTGTAAAGAAAAGATTGTAGATGGAGTAACCAAATTGTGGAACAACTTGCTCAATCATCCCTTCCACTGATTTTCCTAGTACTGAATTATCCTTTCTTACAGTAGTGTACGTGCCTCCATTGTATGTGACTCCCACTTACCAACTTGGGGATATTATCGTTAAGGTGCAGAACTACTGTCAGAATAATTTTTGATAGAAATAAGACATTTATTCTCCCTTACAAAAATCAAAATAGTTCCTTGCACCTAGGGGTTATTGGAGGTTTTCAGTGTGAATTTAATTACAAATATGGCAATTCTCATGTTGCTTGTTGGCTTGCTGTTACAGTCTTGACTCAGCATATTGGCAGTTGATGTCTGTTTTACCGGGTGCAAAGTTATTTAAAGGTGGACATTAGCATATTGGAAAAAAACCCCAAACATACATACTGAAGCATAATATTTTACAAACCTGTGTCCCCGAGTGGCTTGTCTGTTAACAGTAGTTAGATACAACCTTACAAGACATTGGATAGTTAGGTATGAACTTATCTTATAGCTGGGACTGAGGATTGTAAAAGTCAGCAATTAATTCATGTAGAATAGAGGACTGCGAGAAGAAAAAGATTAGGAAACAGTTTTGTGTGAGTTGCTGAAGTCAGATCACGCTCTCAGGCAAATGGCTTGTAGGGGAACTTGTAAGAACAGCCAGGTGGGTTTAGAAATCCCCAGAGAGGTATAGAGTGAGGTTTGAATTGCTATACTGACTTTTATATGTAGGAAGAACAATAAACCTGGCGTATTTAGAGAAGAATGTGACAAGAAGCTTTATCATTCCGCCTTCTGAGAGGGAACTAGGCCAACAGTCTTCAAAAATGATGACTTTAATAATATATGTAGTTTTGTAGTTAGTAGTGCTATAATTACTCATGGTGTGAATTATTATAGGTGGGTACAAGAAGGAGGACTGATCATGCACGAATGTTTTGAAATTAGCACGGTGAGAGTATGTGCTCTAACAGAAGTTAGAAATATTTCTTGGTTGATCTCTTCAGTTATGCAGTGCTAGGTATGAACCATGCCATTCTTCTATTAAAAATGCAATATGCTGAACATCATTTTTGTACCTTCTTAAATCATTGCAATATCTTGGCAATGTTTGTACTGGATTCTGTTTAATACTAGAGATTTATCAATGCTGTATGAATACTTAATAATAATAATGCTCCTTCTTGTATCTATATGGCGTCTTGGTCTGAGAAGTTCCCTTGCAAAAGAAGACAAGTCCAAGGCTAATATTTCTTGGAAATATTAATGCATTTGTTCTTTTAGGCTATGCTTTTATTGCACCTTGTTAATATGATGAAATGGAAATTTTCTATTGTCTATTTTAGAGACAAAATCTTGTTTAGAAGACCTGTGGCTGAGAAGTCTTGTGGATAATTAATAAAGGAACGGATTTGTCTGATGTTCCACTCACAGACCATGTGCCTGCAAGAGACAGGAGTTTGGAAGGATAAAAAATAGAGGACTCCTAATTCTCTGGAGTTTCTAAAGAAGTAGATTTGAAAGCAAAGTTTTGACTGCAATAATACAAGCAGCAAAAGAAGCTGTATCAATAGGCGGACTGACATGAGAAGAATTTGTCTTAGCTTTCCAAGCTCACCAACTTTGAGTTAGTACTTTCACATCTCTGACTTGTAGGCCCTCTGTTGCATCTAGCTCTAGGTCTTGTAGTCCTTACTACTGCAGGTAGGTGGTACCCATCAGTTTCACGTAGTCATGTAGGTAAGGATATTCCATTTAATGTGCCTGATGTTGGACTCAGGCACTTGAAAAACCTTGGCCTGTAGCTCTGGCAGTGTAAAAGCTGCTGTACACAAGTGAGTAAGGAGAGCAGTGTTTTTTGAGCAGTGGCTCAGGAAAGCAAAGGCCAGCTCTCCTTTCTCAGCCTGCCGCCTCCTGTTTCAGATTGGGATCAGGCGTTGTGCGTATTCCTGCAGAACCTGTGTGCCCCCTGACCTTGCAGCTGCTCGGTGGCATGTCAGGTTATCCCAGTCAATAGCCCTGGCCATTACATGGCCTTTTAATGGGAGGAAGAGTGGTCTTGGGAGATTGTGAATGGTATAAGGTTTTCCATCTCGTGGTCTGTCTTTCAAATCTTAACACCTGTTTTGGTGATTGAAAAATTGTCAACAAAAGTTGTAACCTTTTGTACTGCCTGCTCTTGTCCTGCCTAAGCCAGCAAAATAGAAACTTGCTTTGTACCAGTTCACTAGAGAACAGCAGAACACCTCACACTTTTTTTCCTCTAAATAAAATGCACCCCAATAATCTCCTTCATATGGTTTTGAAAACGTGGAGCTCTTTCTGTAGTAAAATTCTGTGTATAAGCCACATTAAAAACAATATATTGCTTTAAAATACAATCCTTCAAATCTCTCAGAAGGTATTCAACACTGCAGCCTTAGTTTATCTCTCATCAGATTATATTAGATTTTCTGGCATCTGTTGCCTACGCATTCAGAGAAATGAATCACTTTCATCTTGTGCTGGGCACAGAGCGTGCACATACGTGCTGCCGCTACATCCTGCACAGCGAATGAGGAATAAGAAGGTCAGTTTAGGATGTGGAGTTTTTCAGAAGTAAGTGCGCACTTCTGTTGAAAATATTCCATTTAGGTGGAAATACTCTTTTTTTTTTTTTTCCCTCCCTTCTTTTTCCCCTTGTTGAAACAAAATAGCTCATCAAAATCCAGTATATGCTATAGGAAATATCTGGCTAAGTTAATTTCTTAAGTCAAAGGTTGATGCATATAAAAATTCTCAAATGTCTTATTTTCACCTATTTTAACTTTTTCAGTCTGAAAGGGACCTTTTGTTCAAGGTTCAAGCTGACTATAATACAGATGTTTTGGAAGAGTATTATGGGAATGAAGCATTTTGACTCCTCTTCATACCTGTTTCCCTTTGGTTTTAACATGCTTTTTTAAATCCCTGATAGTTTGCTAAAAATGAGAAAATTCTCATTTTCCCATTTTTGTGACGGGAATTCTTTTTAATACTCCTCCTATAAATGATTTAGTCAAGAAAATCATTTCACTGCACAGAAGTAAAATCTTCCCATAACTTCATTGAATAAAGGTCAGGGTTTGGTGTTGATGTTAACGGAAAAGAGAAAGGAATTGTAAAATCCCTTCTAATATTTGTGGCTAGTCTCCAAAAGGAAAGGTTTAAACTAGATATACTTATCATTTCCAAGTATTTGAAAGTGCTTCTTTCCTCCATTTGTCTGCCTCGAGTTCCGTTCTTTTTCTATTTATTTATCTGCAGTTGAGCATCCACCAAAACAAACTTTTCATGCCTGGTGTTGAGGGCGGGGTAGACTTCCCCTTAACAACGCTGCGATGGCATGAAAGCCCAGGACAAGGCAAAGGAAATAATGTAACTCTCTGAGACGAAATGGCACACCAAAACCAACATTTCTCAGTTTAGAGAAATAAGGCCGTGTCACATTGTCTGTGGGGCACGTGATTAGAGATGACAGTGCAGAAAACGAGAGCAGGGACTCTCTGCATTGTACTTCTGTGCCAGTTCTTAAATCCACATAGGAGGCAAACGGTAATGCTGCTGCAGTCCTTCTGCCGAGCCAGTGCATCCCGGCAAGCCTTAAATAGGACATTTCACACTAGGAGAGAGCTGTGTCAATCACGGCTTGTCGATTGTTAAACTTCTCTGAGCTTTCAGACTCCTGCGATTTGAGTTGTGTGTATCTTGGCAAAAGGACACACGTTATCTCAAATGCCATCTGTAATAGCTTACAGACCTTTTTATAATGTGCCCAATTTTCATCTGTCAAAGAAAGTTAAAGGAACAATATTTTTAAGTGATAACCAGAATAATTTGAATTCCAGTAGGCACAGCAGAGCAACCTTCAAAAGAGCGCTATGTTCAGAGATGTTCAAGGTCTGGTCTGAAGTCAGCAGGAGTTGATGGTAAGATGCAGATGTCGGTGAGCTACTGAAGAGGCCGTTGGACAAGGGCAGCAGTTGAGAAAGTGGCTTAATCTACTTTCCAGCTGCCCCAGATTTGGAATTTTTTTTCATGAGCCTTCTTGTGATCTCATGTGTTCATTTGAACATTGGCAGGCTTGATGAAGGAAGTTGGCATTAGAGAGTCAGGAAGGTCTGTGTATTTAAATGTCCCCCAAGCTGTGCTTGCTCCTGCATTTGGGAAGGCAGTGGTGCTGCGGAGCAGCACGTCTTCGTGCATCTTTGCTTCACGTGTTCTGTCCTAGCACAGTGCTTTAGCCCAGATCCTGGAAATAATCAGCATTTACTAAGGGGTGTTCTAACATGGAAATGTAAAGGCAGCGTCTACACTGTGTCGGTCTCTTCCCCCTTTCTTTAACAATGAGATTCACACTGGCTGGAAAATTTGAGTCACGAGAGTCTTAGATTGTAGATTCGAACTTGAATTCTAAACCTGCCAAATAAGAGACCAAATTAATGGGATTTAATAAAGTACAAAGTATTTTTGTTTTGACCTAAACAACATCTTTTGGATTTGTTTGGAATCCATTTCCCTCTGTAGTTCATTGGGGAAAAAGGTGCTTATTTTCAGGTGTGACACCATATTTCTTTTTTTTTTGTTGGTTGGTGGTGCAGCTGAAAAAAATATTCTTTTATTGTTATAGCAAAACTTGTGCAGCCCTTCCTTGCATCAGTAGTCACAAGGACAGCAGCAGAACAAATCCTGTATTTGAGCATAAGTGTAAATCCGAAGAAAATCCTTGATGACTAGACGATTATTCTAGCAGGAATTTAGTGTATATTAAAGACTGAGCACATGGGACTATCAATATCAATTAAATTGGTAGCTAAGACAGAATTGGATTTTATTTCAATTCCAAGATAATTTAAAATAAAAATATTGATTTTATTCAGTGGCCAAGACCTGCCAGTTGTGTTCAGAACATTTTTTCCTACTTTACTGAGATCCTTCACCTTAGCTGGTACTTCCCAGCTACTGACGTGCTTTATTTTCAGTATGGGCTTGTAGTGCATGTTAAAATGTCAGATGAACTGTTTAAATAGAACATCACAATGACGTAAAATTTAGTGCTTATTGTCCTGATTATTTCATGATGAATGATGCATTGAGAAAAATAAAGTAGGAAATAAGTAGAAAAGCAGTGATAAATTCAGTACTGAGCAATAAAATACTATTGGCAATTATTTTGGCAATTATTTTTTAATATGAAAAATGATTAAATTCTAAGAATAATTTCTTAATGATCTTTAAGAAAAGATACTGGATGATTACAGGTGATTATTTTTATCGAACAGTAACTGCAAAGTATAAAATCATGGAAATACTGATACTGTTCTACCTGTTCACCAGTCTATGCAACTTGTTATACACCAAGCTCAATATTATGAGGAGGGGAAAAAAAAAGTAGGGTGTGTTTAAGATATTTTGGGTACTGCATGTTTAATATGAAGAATATACTAAAGGAAAACCTTCATTCATTTATTAATTTAAACTTAGAATCCAAGCTAGTAATCCAGCAAAACCAAAAATACTGGATTTAGAACTAATGGTTTGCTTACTTAATATTCTTGATCAACGTTTTTCTTAGAAAATAGTTTAATTTTAAGAAAAAAACAGTCAAAGTCTCATTTCATTGCCAGTTTTCTTTTGCTGCCTCATACATAGTCTACTGTTGCTTTAAAACAGAGAATTGTTTTGACAGTGTCAAATACCAGGGTTGGTACTGAAGTTAAACTGGATTTAAATTCTTCACTCTGCTGAAAGTTAGCAGATCTGTTTGTTCACCAGCCACTTAGCATATGACCTTGAGCAAGACAGCAGCAAGGGCTAATTTTTTTTGAAAAGTGGTCTCTAATTAGAAGAATTTCTATTCTCTGCTGTGTGCCTTGCAGGTACTTGAATCAGGATGCTGGAAAAACACATTTGTTGGGCCTTGCTTCTACGAGAAGGAAAGCCGAAATCTCATGAATAAAGAAACTCTCCGACCTTGGCCACTCACTTGAAAAGAAGCACAAATAAAATTTTCAGTAGATGAACTTCTGTTTATAGGTTACATCCCAGAGTTTCCATGGAGCTCGCAGAGCGGTGGTAACATCTTCAGCCAAACTGTGGGGCTGATGGGAAACTCCGCTTAGGAGCCAAGGCAGAGGACTGTAGTGTGCGCGTTTCCAAGTTCTGTTCGTGTTTAGCAGCTTCTGGTTTTCTCTCTTTCCCCACCCAACACACCTTATAAGTAGGTAATCCTGCTCCCAAAAGAACTCGGTAGCACACGCGAGCTAAAGAGATAGCTTGATTCCCAGTTTAACTGAAGAGGAAAAAAGTAGTAATCGTGAACACTATCTATAGCGTGTTGGCCAAGTAATTTTGAAGATATACTCATGTGAATGAGACCTTCAGCTGAACTTGCCAGCGTTTAATTTCTTTGGAAAGAAAGCCAGAGCACACCACAGTCCTGCCTGTTTTAAAACACACAGTTTTAATGAATTGCGCAGGACTTGGCTCTAGGTACCTAGCATATCTGTCTATCTGTCTGCATAGAAATATTACTTTCTTTCATCAAGTTAAAGCTTAAGAAATTTCCTAGAGTTCAAAGGAGTGCAGTGGCGTGACTTTGTTAATCTGAGTAATATGTGAGCTGCGCTGTGCAAGGCCATTTCAGAGATTTGGAGTCTAGGAGTAGGTTACTCGCTTCTTGTAGTGGAAGGTGCAGGGCACAGTCTGGTCATCTGTCCTTAATGCAGTTAGCTAATCTGGATTTATTTACATCCTTTGCTGGATCAAGGCCAGCATAGGCTACGCGTTGTTAAATAAGTTCCCCAAGTTGGTATTCTCCAGAAATATAATCCCTTCCCAATAAGGACATGTATTTGTTTTTTTACCATCAGTGGCCACTATAATATCTGTTCCCTGTTCTCTTAAGCACTTGGTGTGAAAATAGAGGCAAAAAGTACTGAAATAGGTAAGAGGCCTAGTGTGTTCTTAGTTTACATTAGCATGCGTCTCCGTTTGTATGCTTTATAAACAAAGAGATTTGCCAGCAACTTGTTACATCCTCTACAGGCACAAAGCTGGAAGGTAGCTCTATGCAAATTTTTCACGCTTTCTGAAAACTAAAGCATAAAAATACCAAATCCTGATGTGGCAAGAAAAACACCAGCAAAATAAAACCAAGAAAACACCCCAAATGTTTTTACTTCTTCCATGACTATTTAAAATTTGGAAAAACAAGACTTGCATGCATTTTTTGCGTGTCTCAGGGATGACCTGTGTCTCTAGTATTTAAAGCTTGTAACCAGTGGTTTTGCTGAACAATGAAAAGGGTTATCTTTTATTATTATTTTTTGTTTGCAGGTTTCTCAAATGCAGCAATTCATTCTCGTTCATAATTGCTTGAATAATCTCACCTCATTGGTTTCCAACAAAGCCTCCTAGCTTGACGCTTCAAAAAATTGAAAGTTCAGTGTGGAATAAAAGCTACTGACAAAACCTGACTGCGTTGTATGGAGGCGTGAGATTAACAGTTAAAATTATTTAGCTGCCATGCTTAGCCTCTGTGAAAACCGAGCATAGAGTAATACCTATCTGAGCTTATTTTGCACCCTCTCACCCCACTTCTAAATGTTTTTTTTTTAGTTCATTCTCTTTCTTTTTACTTTCTCTGGCCGTAGTTTGCCCCTCTCATGGTTTATTTGGAGATGCTGTGCCTGAAGCACGGGAAGCCCCAGCACCAGAAGCGTGTCCGGCCAGGCAGTCTGGGGTGGATGTGGTCTGCTGCCCTCCCAGGCGTGCAGCTTGCAGTAGTGACACATTTTCAGGAGGATGTCAGAAAAGTGAGACCCTCAGGGCCCGCTGATATGTGCAGCGTGTTGTCTTGGGAGGAATGGTGAGTGTTTATTGGGAATGTGTAATTTACTGGTGCAAGGAGACTCTCCTTACAGGCTGTCACTGCAGAAAACCAATGCCCCTTTTGTCTAGGGTCGTCGATTTACCTCTGGTGATGTTTTTAAGGCTTTAATGTAGTTACACTCT
Organism: Calonectris borealis; assembly: GCF_964195595.1. Lineage (NCBI taxonomy): Eukaryota > Metazoa > Chordata > Aves > Procellariiformes > Procellariidae > Calonectris > Calonectris borealis. The sequence continues at coordinate 2,538,839 of NC_134321.1, forward strand.
GACGTGAAAAATTACATTTATGAAAAAAACAGTCACACCTCTATTGGGCATGTATAGAGACCTGTCCACAAACCTCTTGACATGTATTCTTCATAATTGCTTTTGTCCTTAAATCCCTAGGCCGACTTAGTGACTCTGGGTCCTCTCTCTTGTGTCTTTGGGCATCCAGAAGCCTTCCTCCGTAGGTGCGTTATCTGCCGATATCTCAGCTGCCATTATTTCCCATTGCACAGGCTTAAAAACTCTTGTACACACACTGATTGGGGTTAATATTGTGAACCTGCTGTCTGGTGGGTCTCCTTATTTTTATGCATGTGGAAGTAGCTATTTCTGAATAACCTTTTGAAAAAGTCTTGGAGAGTTAAATGTGGCTGAAAAATCTATAGGTGACTATTGTAAGGACATAATAGAATATGGCACAAAAGTAAGACCTTCCTCCAGGGCTTTCTAACCTAATTATGTAGCAGATATGTAACTGTATCAGGGATTGTTGTTAAGCTTTTTAAAATTCTGTAGAAAAGTTAATATTTTCTGTTCCATTAATAGCAGATCGGCGTTTATGTGTGGTTGCCAGTTTTATTGGCAGGTTTATTAACTTCCTTGCTACTATAGTTATGGCTTAGAAAGAGACCTTTTTTTTTTTCCTCTTTAGTGTGTTTTTTGTTGTTGTTTTTTGGGTTTTGTCTTTGTTTTTTTCCTTAAACCAGCTTTACTTATTTACTTGCAACTGTCATGTCTCGGAATCCCCATTGTTCCCTAGGGCTCAGTTTTGGGGCCGGTCCTGTTCAATATCTTTATCAATGATCTGGACGAGGGGATCGAGTGCTCCCTCAGTAAGTTTGCAGACGACACCAAGTTGGGTGGGAGTGTTGATCTGCTGGAGGGTAGGAAGGCTCTGCAGAGGGACCTGGACAGGCTGGATCGATGGGCCAAGGCCAACTGTATGAGGTTCAACAAGGCCAAGTGCTGGGTCCTGCACTTGGGTCACAACAACCCCAGGCAACGCTACAGGCTTGGGGAAGAGTGGCTGGAAAGCTGCCCAGAGGAAAAGGACCTGGGGGTGCTGATTGACAGCCGGCTGAACATGAGCCGGCAGTGTGCCCAGGTGGCCAAGAAGGCCAACGGCATCCTGGCCTGTATAAGGAATAGTGTGGCCAGCAGGAGCAGGGAGGTGATTGTGCCCCTGTACTCGGCACTGGTGAATACTGTGTTCAGTTTTGGGCCCCTCACTCCAAGAAGGACATGGAGGTGCTGGAGCGTGTCCAGAGAAGGGCAACGAAGCTGGTGAAGGGCCTGGAGCACAAGTCTGATGGGGAGCGGCTGAGGGAACTGGGGGTGTTTAGTCTGGAGAAGAGGAGGCTGAGGGGAGACCTCATTGCACTCTACAACTACCTGGAAGGAGGTTGTAGAGAGGTGGGGGTCGGTCTCTTCTCCCAAGTAACTTGCGACAGGACAAGAGGAAATGGCCTCAAGTTGTGCCAAGGGAGGTTTAGATTGGACATTAGGAAAAATTTCTTTACTGAAAGAGTGGTCAGGCCTTGGAACAGGCTGCCCAGGGAAGTGGTGGAGTCACCATCCCTGGAAGTATTTAAAAGACGTGTAGATGAGGCCCTTAGGGACATGGTTTAGTGGACATGGTGTGTTGGGTTGACGGTTGGACACGATGATCTTAGAGGTCTTTTCCAACCTGTATGATTCTATGATCAGGGCCAGCACCCTGTTGCACTAAGTGCTGTGCATTAAAGCAATGATATGTAATGTAGTAAATAAACTTGCTTGAGGCATTGATAAATCTGAAACTTTTTTTTTTCGGGTTCAGTCTATTGCATATGTATTCTGCAGTCTATCTAGCAAGGAAACATTAGATCCGATTCGTCAAGGTAGTTAAAGACAAGCTTAATTCTAAGTAGGTGAAAAATCCCACTGGTTTCCTTGGGCTACTCATTTGTTAGAGGTAGACAAGTGCTAATATACAATGATAAATTGAGTTCATAATGTACAAATCATGCATATGCTGGTTTTGCAGGTGAATTTAAAGACTATCATACACTTATGATAAATAATCTGGAAAAATTCTTACTTAATCACATGAGTTATCCATGCCTCTCCAGACACAGTACCAGCAAAATCCCCACTTACTCAGTGATACCAGCAGTGACGTTTGGGATTTCCAGTGTACCATCAAAGAGGTTTCAAGAATGGGTATACTGTCAGGGTGAAAGCTGACCATCGATGGGCAAAATGATTACTTACTTGTTAAGGAAAAAAAAAATTACCTGAAACTAAAGGCTGTTGTAGTAGCTAGTACAGAAATGCTCATAGCATTATTTGATACATCTAAAAGCTTAATAATAAAGATGTTCCCAATAGAGCCATTGTGTTCTGAGGAATTGGTTGTGGTTTCACTTAATAAAAGTTTTACAGATTATTAGGAGGTAAAAACAGTTTCAGTGCCCTTGAAACAATACGAGAAGAAAATAGGAGCTGAATGCCAGGCGTTCTGGCTTCCAGAAAGCTTGTAGATAGTTTGCAAGCAAGTGCAAAGTGCGTTTTGTGGAGTAGGAACTGAGGCCTTGCAGTGGGCAGGAGATAAGGATAAATGCCAAGAAACAGTTTCCTGCTGTGTCATCCCCTGCAAGGATCTTGGTGATAATCAGTGCTGTAAGCATATCATCTGCCGTCATTGGAAAGGGGACTAGAGTATGTTAAAGGGAATGATAACAAAAAATTATTTCCCGTTACCAAGAGAGTTATGACAAAACCCTCTGAGATCACTTCCCTCCTGGTAGTTACTCCAAAAGTCGTAGATTCTAGGTTTGTTATGCAGGCCCACAAGTTGTGACATATTTCAGACTGTTTTACCTGTTTGCGTATTGGAGAAATATTCCCCTTGCCTTGTTCTTGTACATGTATGGAAGCATGTACACACGTGTGTGCTCACCTGTACGTTTATGAACACACAGAAAATAGAAATCGGTGGAATTCTACAGCTGCATCCAAAGTTAATTGACAGGAAATTAATGAATTTCCCTTCCTTCAAGAATGAGCTTGCAAAACATTACATCTGTAGCAATAAGGAAGGTGAGTTCTCTGTCTCTTTTTTGTCTCTCTTTCTAGATCCATAGCCTGTGGACAAAGCAATGTTAAGTTTGGCTAGAGCCAAACACCCTTGTTCTGTACTCATCCTGTGGACTAGAAAGGTAGCCAAAGCTGCTTGAAATGTCTGGAGGACTCATGGCACATAGTTACAGACCTTGTTGTCATCTGCTGTGAAGAGCTGAGACCAGCGCTCTGTAGCTGGCTGATGACCAGAAGGGTGTATAGGACTTTGGGCAGGCTTTCTTTACCTGAGCTGGTTTTACCATGTATTTTTGGATGACAAGATAAAGCGTAGAAGATGCAAAGGTTAAAAAGAGAACCTAGCAGCAGCTGGATTTAACGTCTCTGATCTGAAAGTAAAATACATTTGGATTGAAAAACATTGCACTGAAGTTTTTACCAAATGAAGAGGAAATTATTAGTTTATGCGAGGTTTTTACAAAATGAAGAGAAATTATTAGTTTAGGCACCCATTTCCGTAACATTGACATGCCAAGAGCGCAGCGTGCTGGACAAACGTTCCCTTTCATACCAACCTGTGTCATGTTAATCCTCTTGTCAGTGCAATTGCTAGTTGTGGCCATTATGTATGATGGTGGTGCAGCATTTTTCTCCCAGCTGTCCTGAAGAGATGATTAACTGACGCACTTGCCATGCTTAAACGAAATGGGGCATGCAGAAATAATGGAAAGATGCCGTATTAATTGCTGTGACCATCACATAAATACTTCATTGAGAAATAATTATCCTGATATTTAGAATAAGGTATTCAAAATGTCTAGGTAACCCAAAATGTTGGGTTCAGTTCTGCATTCACATCAGCAAGTAAACTTGTGATGACCATTTGCTAGTCATAGCTGTATTGATCACTGTAAATAATAGAAGTCAAAGAAAATGAAAACTGACGCTCCCAAATGTAAATGCTCAGAGCAGCCACAAGAAAAACCCATCAAAAAGCTTTAGGGTAGCTGTTACCAGTGGAATCTCAGAAATGCTTGGAAACTTAAGTCTTAATGAATAGTAGTGACTGATATCTTGGAATTTTCAACACATATTACTTTATACCTTGCTGCCCTTAGGACCTTGCATTATGATATGACATTAATTTAAATCTGGTTCTGCAAACTGTGGTTGGTTCCTGATGTGACATTGTAACACAGACAAACAAGTTACCCAGAATGGTAAAGGATCTGCTCTTGTGCAGACTATATATAAATCTAATTTTCTTTAGCATTCAGTTCTGAAATGAATTTCAGAATTACAATTTACTAATATAAAAATTTGGCAGAGGTATGGATATTAAAAATAGTTATCACCCAGGCCAAGCCATATCTCTAAAGCTACTGCTTATCTTAAATCTGCACTGTCTACTTTGCCAGACAAGCGCTGTGTAATATGCTGCAGCTTACTGTGACCATGCGATGCATAGCGGACGCACTGGAATGGAGACCCTGGCTCTGTGACCTTCATTCATGAGAAGTTCACTGTGTTTTTTTTACTTTGTATCTGCGTAAGAGCTGCACCAAATGTACAATGAAAGAAAATTTTATTTATGTAGTGTTCTGCCTTCCATGGGAGTGAGGGTGGTTTTTCTTTTCCCCTTTCTTTCTTTTTAGCTTCTCTAAGAACCTTCGTTCTCCTCTATAGAAAGAGGAGAAAGGGAGCAGCTTTGTAGCAGGATTAGAGAGGAGAGACTCCTGCCTGAAGACCAGCAGGATGGTGGGCAATCGGAGCGATTCGGCTAGCCAGAATGCTTGCTTTCTGCTTCCTAACATTTCAAAGCTGGACTGCAACAGTGTTAGCAGAGGGACTATTTGTGTATGCAAATACTGCTCAAGTTAGTAATGATTTCTGGGATCAGTAACCACTGGAGTCAGTAGAAACTAATTCTTTCCTTCTGAGAAGGATGTATAATCTCTTGTTACCAGTATTATGTGATTGGAGCGTGGAAATTCATCTTTTGACAAGCATGGCAGTGCTTGTAAATATTGCTTGTGTAAGTGTTTGTACATGTATTTGTTTTGCATTATTATTACATAGGCTTTTTTCAACAGCTGTTAGTGAATTACTGAGTTTAGGCAGCAATAATCATATTTACTTGGCATATCTATCTTTTAAAAAAAAATCCTGCTGTGTCCTTCAGAGTTTCTTGAGTTGTCATCTCTTTCAGTGCTGTTATGTTTGTAGCATCTTTCTAAAAATGTTGTTGAGGTATGAACTTCAATGTAGAGAACAATAGCGAAAGGGTTGGTTTTGTTCTTTTTTTTCCCTGAACTCAGGATAGAGTAATAGTAGTGAAATGATTTATGTGCTCTTTTCCTAAACTGTTTACAGGTGTTAATCTGTACCATATTGCTTGTTAATCCAGCTGCTGGCAAACCGAGAGATTGTCTGGCAGGGATGGAGTCAGTGGCTTTCGCTTCCTCCCTTGTCTTGCCCTGTTCCTGCTAACTCTTCTGTTTCCTTCTCTAAACAAAAGGAGACAACTTCAAAGTGATTGATGGTCATCTCCTTTTTTCTTTCATTAACTACTAACTACCCTAGAAAGCAGACTTGCTGCTATAACACCTGACCACAGATGGTCAGATGAAATAAAATAGATGAGAAGAGCTGGAGTCCATCAAACCAATTTATAGAATGGATTGTAAAGAAGAACAAATGGGATGCTTCAAGAAATAATACTGGGCAATCAGAGACTGGTGTTTTTGTTATTTAGTAATTTATAAGCCAATGGCCTTAACTCTTGTTTGAGGATACTGAATTGTATCTGGATGTATCTGAAGCTCCCTGACACTGTCATCAGGATTCCCATAAAATACATTCATTAATCTGCAAAACCTAAAGTGTGCTTATATCGATTGCCTGCTCTCTAATGTCCAATCAAGAAGTTTTCACCAATTCATCTTGTGTGTGCAGCATTGCTTATATGTCATCCTTTCGAGAAGGATTTGCATTACACTGGTGTTTTGCACAGTGGGGTTCTTCAGCTGGGGAAAAATCTCATCTCCTAACAGTAATCTCTTTTGTATAATCAACAAAAAGAAATGCTCCTCTGCAGAGAACAGGTCAGTAGCAATGTGGGCACCTCCAGCTGTGGTCTGAAAGCAGCCAGCTCTCCCTGTGCAGTGGGGAGGGAACATAGAGGATCCAGTCTCATCACTTGAGCACCTAAAAATGCCTCCCCTGAAGTTCGTAATTAGAGAAGTGATCTTTCATTAGATCTACATAGAAATGTTGTCGTACTCTTGTGGAAACCCAAAAGATAACTTGCGCTTCACAAGGATGTATCAGGAGCAGGCTGAACTCCTCAACCATTTGTCTTTGCCTAAATATGGTTTGAGCTCTTAAAACTCCAGAATTCTTTGAAAGAAAATTTCCAGGCTAGAATCTGATTTCGGATCTTCTAGAAAGAAAAAACTTGTAGAGATGTTGTTTCTGTCCAACCAAATCTTATTTACTGTCATGGCAAAGTAGTAGGGGAGAGTTAGTGCTGGCAAACTTCAGTGTCTGCTCTCTTTCAGCTGGGTAATTAATCTCTTTTTGCTCCTTCACCTTCACGACTGAAACTTTCCTGTCTAGTATGGAAATATCTTTCTAGGGAGCCGAATTACAAGACATAGCAGACCACCCTTGATGCATTTAAGGAACATTTTCCTTCAGGCTTTCCATGGAGAGCGCTCTAGGGCCCTGCGTGTGCCATCCTGCCATCTGAACCTTGTTAACGATTCCACCAGTCTGTCTGATCAATGAGCACATTCTTTATGCGCCTCATTATCTCCCTCTGGGATGTAATGGATATTGGGGAGGGGGAGGGGTGTTAGAAAAGCCTTTCCAGAGTGTTACTAGAACAATGAGGATAAATGTACTCATAAAATGAGTAATTTCATTTTCTCACAATAACTCAAAATTCACAGTAAATAAATGGTCTGTGCCTTTAGAATGATTTTAATGATAACACATGGCCTAATCAAGACCATCAATAATTAGGATTTTTGCATAAAGGCAAGATATTTTAAACTGGAAGATTGCTAGGAACAGTCCTGGCAGAAGTCACGCTGTGCCTGCCTAGGCTGTGGAAGAGCTTCCTGAGCTATTCATTGCTGCCCCGTGCCCAGGGGCCATGCTTTGGGATCAAGAGGCCTGTCTGCCTCTTTCAGAGCACTGGCTAAACTGCAAAGAGCATAAAAGCTTCCCTTCACCTTTTTTTTTTTCCCTTGGTGATGTGGAGCCGTTGAAAGCTGAGTGAATGTCTGAATGTGTCAGAGGGTGCATCCCCGAGCCTGGCGAGGCAGCTGGGCACAGAGGGCTGATTCACAGCAGCGCCAGCCCCGGCTCCGCTTTGTTGAAGTCCTTGGTGCCGATATGGAGGGAGGACAAAGTATTTTCTGTGAGGCAGGAGGAGCTGGCTCAGGCTCCTTCCATTCTCCAGCTGCACCACATCAAACTTCTTAATGCACTAATAGAGCTAGTCTAGCCACATGGCAGAAAAATGGGGAAAAATCCACATTTAAATCACTTACAGGCACATCTTGCAGCTTTTTGCAACTTCTCTGAATCTGGTTTTCCCAAAACTCTCCTGTCTCTGTCCAAAATGACATGTCAGCTTTCCAGCCAGGCTTCCTCCTGTCCCACCCGTACTGTGGGGGGAAGAGCAACAGGGGGATGGACATGTGGAGTGTCAGTCCAAAACTGGAGAGCTAGAAGGAGGTCATGTGAATCTTTTGGGACGTGATGGTAAGAGAAGACTTGAACTAAAATGCTGTGTTACTGAAAATAAAATGTTTTCTGGTGAAAATTACTGAAGTGATACCCTCTTTCTCTGGCTTAATTTGTATGTTTTCTAGAGTAGGTCTGCCTCACTGTCATCTTTTGCTGTCTCCAGTTGTTTTTTCTTTTGCCCGTTATTTCCTGATCCTGCAAAAGCTGAAGCACATCTCCAGTGTCAGGTACTGGGAGTAGTTTCTGCTTGCAGTCGGGCACGTGTGCTAGGGCTTTCAGGATTAGGGCTGTAGGTTTCCCCTGCCTGTAGGCAGAGCTGTTTTGTCTTGCACCTTTGTTAGCCATGCAGCTGACTCATGTTTCCAGGTGCAGTTGTAGTGTCTATAATGAGAAAATAGTCTTTGCAGTACATTTTCTTATGCTATCTAGCTGTTTATCCAGATTATTTAGAAAGGGATGCACTTGAACATCTAAATTGCATGTTGTTTGTGCACAGATTGGGGGATTTTTGTGAGTGCGACAAATTATGACCTTGACACTACTCAGTCAATTTTCTGGGGTTTTTTTTACACAATAGTTGTGCACATAAATTCGGTACACAGTGGAGTATCTAACTCTTAAGTTTAGAACGTTATTGAAGTGTTATATGAGAATCTGTTTCCAAGGGCATTCTTTATAATTAGACATTGAGCCAGGCTTTGGTGCAGGAAAGGACTAGGGCTAGCAGGAGGTCCTTTAACATCATCTTCAGGCTGGCTCTTTCTGATGAACTTAATCATTTTCCTGTTTGAATCTTCCTCACAGTTACCAAGTAACTTGGCTTCCACATGGTGAATTGAAGACATCTGTGATGAAAGGCCACAAATGTCCATTTGAATACTCTGCTTAGGGTGATGCTGTGCAGCTTCAGCACAGGTGATATTTCATTTTCTGTAGCTGCTTTGCTACAGGGAATAGAGACACTTTCTGGTGACTGTTTCCTGATGGGAACCTCTTGGATTGCAATTGAATCACAAAGGGGAGTTGATGGGAGTGCTGCAGTGAGCTCCAGGCACCGGTGGCCTGGTAGTGATCTTTGAAAATGAGTGAGGTCTGTGGGGCTTACGGTCCACCCAGCACAGGCCTGGTACGTGGTCCATCCCTGCTCTAACCTGTTCTCCCAAATCCAACCACTGACAAATGGAAAATGTTACAGATCATTTCTTGCTCCCTAGCATTTGTCATATTGCAGGAATGTGTGGAAAAATTCATTAAGGGGTGTTTGTATTCTTCAGCTGCCTTGTCTTGGCTTAAATCTGTGTCTTACTGCTGCAGGTGTCTCTTGCTGCAAGTCTGTAGATGGCTTGCTTTTCTTATCGTTATTCAGTGATGGGGAACTGCAGAAAGCGTTAAGATACAGGTCAGTTATGGCCTGCTGAAGGAAAGTTAAGGTTGCTGATGGTTAGATGACATGCTTTGGTACTCTTTTCTGATGCATTTCAAATTTTTTTCTTTTAAGTCTGAAGAAATTGTTGCCTTCAGATATCCTGCAGTTTGGTGGCTTCCTTCTGGCTGGTTTTGGAAAGTTGTGATAACTTGGTTCCTACTGATGCGACGGGATTCTCTTGGCTTAACAGGTCTAATAGGTGCTAAGGTACTTGACAGATTTCTCTTCTCCCACTTTGGAGAATTGAAATCCCATAAACAAATCGATCTCATTCAGGCCCTCTCTTCAGGGAACTGTTTTATTAATTCAAGCACACCAATTTAGGCAAAATCCTCAAGTAAAACAAAGCAAAGCTCTTGCCTTGCCCAGCCAAAGCCACGTGCACCTTGTTCTTTGCCTCTGTCCCAGGCGCAGGACCCACCGCTCCCCTCTGCTTGGTCTTCCCCAGCTCGGCTCAGCTCCCATTTCATGTCTGATTCTTTCTTTAAGATCCAGCAACCTAACAAGGTTGCTTGGACATATGCTTCAGACATATACACATAAACCAAAGCTTGTTGCACTCACACCTGCCACACTGGCTTTGCCAGTGGAAACTTTGATCCTTTCTTTTAGACTGTATCTTACGGTAGATGTAGTGATTTTCTTTACTTTCAAATCTCAGACTCTCATCTTCACCATTTAGATATGTTGTTCACTGTGTTTATGGAAAAGTTATGAGGTCACGTAAGGTAAAATATCCACTGACAGGGAATTCCTTGGAAGGCTTTCACGTTTGGGAGGGGGAAAGAACACCTGCTATCTGCTGTCTTAAAAAGAAATGGGAAGATGATCAAATAACTATTATTTTGAAAGTTAAGTTCTTATTTTTATAAATTTGTCCTGCAAAGCTTTGTATTCCATTTTATAACTGAGCACAAACCACTCACACTCACTTTCCGTAACGGAAGTGCAAAAAAAAATTCACTCTAAATTGTACTGATAGTGGAAGTACAATATAAATTCATACTTTTCTGTGTAGACATATACATGGTCATAATATCATTATGGATGAGTTTTTTTTGAACTCTGATGGCCATTATTGTCAGGGCTTTTTGACAGATGTAATTTTAAAAGTGTTTCTAGAAGTTTTGTTCTGTATTTTTGTTTCTGTTTTGTTTTGACAGTTGGTAAACATCACAGAAGAAGATCCAGTAAAGAGACAGATGCTGACTTAGTGGGTACACAGTTTGAATGACAAACCAAGATCAACAGATCATTATTTTTCACAGCAAGCAGAGAAGAGCTGAGAGAAATGGCTGATTTTAGTGCCAACCTGTGCTGATAGTAGCTCTTGCGTTCCAGAATGCCGCACAACAGGAGAAGCTCTCTCATGCACTATTATGAGGTTTTGCTCTGTTTGATTGCAATTACATTTTTTACATTCAGGCCACTACCAGTTTGCTCAAAGTACTGCCATTACAAAAAGGAGGTTGGTAACTTCATCTGCCCTAATTCAAATCAGAAATACTAAGTTGTTGCATGTTGTCAAATATTTATTTTAATTTTCTGCATTTCTACCAACTTTTGGGCTTTATTCCCAGCTTCATTGAGTTGATGCTTTGAGCAGGTCAGTTGAGCATAGGCAATATGGTCTTCTCGCTCTCTTTTGACGTCCTTTATTGTTGAACTAGCTTAACTCTAGGCTAAATCTTGATGCAAGTCAAAGTACTCTGCTGCAGTTGCACATCATCTGGTATCTTCAGAAATCCCACTATGTCCTCAACTTAAGGAAAAAAGTAGATGATTCAGGACAAACTCATTCAGTGCTTGCGGAGAGCCGCTTTGGGGACTTTTCACAACATTCCAGTGGTTCAGGGGTGTATCAGATGTTTTCTATTTACCATTTTGTTATATATATGGATACAGTGGTAGTGTAGTTCCAAATTCTTTGTGATTGTTAAATGGATTAAATTAGTAGCATGTGGAAATGCCAGGTAATATTTATTTTACATTTCTGTGTTCGACTTTTGAGGTTTTTGAGTGGTAATTGGCTAGAGGGAAATACTTATTTCTATTTCACATTAACCATAAGTTCATCGTCATCAAATATGTTCATGAGAGTGTTTTTCATCTCTTAGTCTGATTTTTCTTTTTCCCTTCACAGCGTTGTACAGCTGCACGCACTGTCTCAATTTTAAAACCAGTTTTTGACTTAATTCTTCCAGATAGGAACTGAAGAATTTGCTCCAACTGCTGTTGCTGAGCAGCTGGTAAGGTAAAAGCTCTTTGAAAGCATAGTCACAACCCGCCAGTAATTCACAACTCAAAGAGCTTGGTTCTGCCTGTAAATATTTGTCCTTCAGTAACTGCTTTATTGCTCTCTTGGATAGCAAATGGCTTGCCTGTAAATTTTTTTACCCAGTAAGGGCTGTTTTACCTGACCGCACTTGTGTTCTGCTCATAAATACTCCAGTCACTCGGGATTGCTTAAGTTTGGGACATTCTAATAAAACGAGACTGTACCATGGGACTTCATAAATTCAGCACATTTTTTGGGCACTGCTGCACTTCTACGCAGCTGCTGTTGATCTGCCCAACACCTTTCCTGTCCTTGCCCTTGGAAGTTTTCTCCGTAAACGGCATGACCACATAACAAAACATTAGTATTGTCCATGTCGCTGGAGCCAACCTGTACTGTACAGACCATTGGGAATGCACCACCATGCATTCTCAAATGCTATGAACAGAGCGGTTGTACTGCCCTGACAGTAATGGTGAAGTCATTTACTTATGGTAAGCAAAAGGATTGAGACTGATGCGTTATTTAAGAGAAAATGCGCAGAGGCCTGGTTTTCAAATATAGCTGATAAATTGTATGGGCAAGTGAGGGATTTGGGCCCGCAGATTGCCATGTTGGTCCATCAGATGATAAGTTGATCAGTTAAATGGCAAGAGAAACCTGAATGTTAGAATGGGAAGACTCTATCTCTGGCAAACAGTGCTCCTGACACCAGTGGAGTAAGGCATCTCTCACAAAAGTGGCCGTGTGCTGTTGGAGGCTGCACCCATGTGAATCCAATTGATGCTGCAAAAGGTCACAGTTTTTCCTCAATCTCTTCTTGCTTTTGTTCTTTGTAAGTAAATGACATTTAACTTAAACATCCTTAATATTTGGAATTTAGCAGTAATTGTGTGAGCTACGTAGGTGTGAATGTTTAGCACCAATCCCTCCTAAAGTGAATGAGCAGTCACTCACGATCTGTCTTCTGACCTTATGCCATTGGTCCTAGAAGGTAATTTCTTCTGATAAATGGCTTTGGGGCAGAAAAATGTGTTTACTGTGGTCTTGATACTGTAAGTGGCCAGGAGCGTGCAAGAGGATGGTCAACCAAGATGATCTCCAAGTCATTGCTGCTGAATCACTCCAATCATTTTCAGAAAGGTCAGTTAAAATCCAGGAAAAATGAATGAAAAAATTAATTTCTTATTGTAGGTTAGATGACAGATTGTTGAAGATGTTTTGAAGAAGCCATAGATCTGGTACTGATACTTAAACCTTTGAACTGGATGGTTGGGTTACATCAATATAAATCAATGGCCAGCTGGATAAATCATAAACATCAGAAGCCTCAGAACTGGGAGGTAAAACTTCTGAGCAGCTCATGAACTGGGTGTGCTTACATCAAATCATCTCCAGAGCTAGAGACACGAGGTTACAGGCCAGCATGCTGTGCCGTGACTCTAGCAGATGAATTGTTCTCTTTCAGTATAAAAAAAAGTGACTCCCTGCTGCTGCTCTTCCTCCTTCAGTGAGATCAGCCATCCCCAGGCTGAGCACTGAGCCTCCTCACTTTGCTTCTAAATCTGCTATTTTTCTCTGTGGTAGCATCTCTGAGCAGAACTGCATTTGCTGAAAGTAAGGAATAAACCAGTGTGTTCTCAGTGTCTTAAATATCGTGATTTCAGGCAACAACAGAAGGGTGTAAGGAAGGCTATTTTCCTGGTACATGTGAGAGGAGAGTAACTCTTGTCTGGTTGGACCTGTTTGTGAACCTCCACAGGGAATTTTCATGACAGATTGACAACCTGTGAAGCCATGACGTTGGTACCAAATCATCCTTGTGACCTTCGTACATCTTTCCCACTACCTGCTGCTCAGATTTCAGCATGGATGTAGCAAGCAGTGTTTCTGTAGGTTGCTAGGTTTGGAAATGACTTTCTAGAAGTAATCACAGTTCAAAAATTGCATGACGTTTTGAGAGAGCACAGAATTTTTTTTAATAATATTTGTAAGACAATATAGTCTTTCAAAAGAGAAGTTGTTTTGTCACCTGAAATATTATAAAGATGATGAAGAAAACTGGCGCTGGCTTTTGGAAGAAATTTTTTTTTTTACAGAATATTGCCCGTTTCAAGATCAGAGGGGAGTCCTAGTGCAAAATGAAAAGATGACTTCAAAATGGTGTAGTAGGAAGGAGATGTTTTCTAGTCTTTTGATTATGGTGCTGATCTGAATAGAAACACCCAAATCCATTTTGACGTGATGATTGGAAACAAAGCTAACACAGTTTCCAGAAATGTCAATCATACTTAATGAAAATTTATTTCCCTCCGTCATAAAATTGTACCACCCACTGAAATTGAAACCTTTTTTTTCCTTTGGTTTGCTGGTATGTAAGATAGAAGCACACATTTAGCTGAATTTCAAGCAATCTTTGTCTCTTTCAGTATTCAGTTTGAATTTCTTTAGTATTAAGATGCACCGACAGTTTCGCAGTAAATTCTCATTATAAATATGCATGCTAAAGAGCCTCAGCATGCACAGCTAGAGCCATTACTCGCGTAGTGTATTTGTTTTCTATTTTTTTAACCTACTCTGATTCAAATGTAACTCTGTTCTTCTTGCTGTTTAACTTGATTTCAAACAGTTCGAACAATATAGCTGAAGGCGCCCGTTGTAACACAGAGTTGAAACCATGTCTGGAATTTGTTAGAGGAAAACCCAGCTTGGTGCCTGTTCTTTAAAGGCAAAAAGTGGAGTACTTTTTAAAAGTTTGCAAAAGTTTGCTGTAATCTCATGTTCAATAAAAGATGAGTACTTTGAAGCCAGCTAGCAGCCCTGGTGAAGGGTTCACCTCTGGCAAGATGATGTACCTGTTGGTGTTCCTCAGCCTTCAACTCCTGTTCAAACTCCTGCGGCACTTCTGGGCCACTGTAAGCAACACAGATATGGGAAATGCAGATAGAGGCGTATTTACACATGGTCAGATTCCAGTTAAAGCCACGGATCAAAAATAATTGGGTCTTGAGATGGGCTTTTGTTGAGGAGGCACAATTCTGGTTAAAAGATACAGGAAAAAAAAGAGGGTTGGATCCGGTACTGTGCACCGAAGAGAGGGTCATGCTGAGAAGAGAGGTTTGTGGGAAAACAATACTGATGGCAGGAGAAGGGCAGACTTGAATTCTGCTGCCATAGTATTGCTGAGGAAGTGAGGATAATCTTTAAAGGGTTTCCTGAGATTAACAGCTAAGAACAGGGTTTTTGTTGGAAATAGCACCTCCTGCCATTCCTTAGGAATGATGGAAAAAGTTCTTCATGTGTGAATAGCGCCATGTACAAATCCCTGGTAAGAAATGCTCTATTTTTGCTCCCACCAAGCTGTACACTACTTCTGTATTTTGCTTTACTAGATTCGTGCTGGTGATGGACACTGTAAAATGCATTTTCCTCATTTCCCAGCAAGAGATTTCTTTCCTTCTGTAGCTTGTGTTTTTCTTTCGCTTTTATTGAAGCTTCTCTTCAAGTGTTTTGAATTTATTTGTTCCTTAGCATGTTCTCCTCCTAGGACAAGACATACGACTGGTAGGGACCAGCCAGATTACTCAATCCATTTTCCTATAACTTGTGAGGGAAGAGAAAAATGAAAAGAAATCATTTTCCAAGTTTCCCTGATCTTGTGCTGTGAGGGGGGGATCTGTTTTTTTGTGTAGGAGCATGGTCATCAATATTTTCACTACTGAAGACCTGAGTAACAATAATAGAAAGCACTGGTTTTCTCCTGATTAATTTCCTCATATAGTGCTTTTTTTTTTTAAAAAAAAAAAGAGTTCTTTTTCCAGACAGAATCAAACTCTAAACATAGTAGCTGTGCTTTTGTACAGGTCAGGTGGATGTCAAATAAGATGGCAATGAAATAACAAAGTGCTTTAAAAGAAGTAAGTGCAGCTCCCAGTGACACAGAGCACAGCGAGGAGGAGAAATTGGTTGGGGAACATGTAGAAAAATCTGAACGTACAAACAATTGAATGCAGTAATGATGCTAAAGAATTGCTTATCAGCTTGGTGAGTTCTGGTGTTTTGTTCAGACCAGTTGTAAGTTGGAGAGGGAAATTGGGACATTAGGGAGAAGTAAATCGGCAATTCCTGTGGCTGTCAGAATAATAATGGTACAGATGCCCAAATCTGTCTCTGAAGTACTTGAATAGACCCTCTCCAGGTCCTGTCTTAGCTCATAAAAAGGCTCGGAGGGGTTCTCTGCTTGGTGTTGGGCAAGGGAAATGCACGTGGGATTTTTAAAGGCACGTGTAGAAAACTCCCACTTTCTAATTTCTGATGGCCCTTTATGGCTTTGAAATTTTTTGTCCCAAATCAATAACTGCAAGAAAATAAATCTGATGCCATGAGCCAGATCCTGAATAGCTCCAAGTCAGCATGGCTCTGTTGAATTTAAGGACTGCAGGAGCTTTTCTGCCATTCTGGTATAGAGAGGAACCTTGACAACTTGCCTTAGTCCTCCCCAGTATTTCAAGGGTTAATTCTTCTTAGAGTACTAGTGTTTTAATGTCTGCTGACATCTAGTTGAAATGAAAAACAAGATAACAGGAGATTTCCTAAATCAGAATGCATCTAGGTTGGGGAGTACTTAATTTCTATATTGGAAATTGCAACTTTGACCCTGAGTTAAGCCGAGTTAAGCTTTGCTTCTTATTTATATTAGAATGAATCAGTTTCTAATTCTGTGGATTTTAAGTCCGATACTTTCCAGGTGAAGGGTTTTTTTGTTTTGTTTGGGGGGGGGGAGGTGTTTTGGTTTTGTGTTGTTTTTCTAAAAGAATAAGGAATTATGGGGGAATATTCCACTGCTTCCCTAATGTTCTGCTTCCCCAATGTTACTTTAAGTATAGTTTCTATGCATTTGTAAATAAACACATTCTCCTGCAAGATGTTCCTATTACTGCTTAAATGTCTCGGTATAAATTTTGATATGTGCCACACTCAAGTCGAAAAGCATCGCAAATATTTTTTTTCTCCCAACAATTACCAAAGGTTACTCAAAGAGCAAAGGCATTATTTAATTTTAGAACCATTCAAGAGAAAGTGCACTTGTTGCTTTTGAAATTGTCTGATGCTGCCTTTGCCTCCAGCCAAAGAAAAAAGGATTTCATTTTCCTCGCAGAAGGGTGCTCTCGTCAGCTGTTATCACTTTATTGTTGACATTGTACCTTTTGTATTACTCTTAGTTCAAGGATCATAAACTTTGTCAGGTTGATTACTCACCAATTAATCTCAAATGGATTTCAGTGTCTAATCTAGTTACTTGTACTTCTGTCGTACACTGCTGTATACCTCTTGTAAGACTTCCAGCAAAATTGGCACTGGCAGTGTAAGCCCTTGATTTGGAGAAGCTATGCATGGCATTTTTAAATGTCAAAATTGGCACATGGTTATTTCAGCCTGGACTGTCTTTGTCTCTGTGGCTGTCCCAGTTACAGACTAGTCCTAGTCTAGGTGGTGGCTCATCTGAGTTGTTACATATTGCTCATATACATGTTATGGGGCAATAACGCTCTGTGCTATCACTCACTAACTCCTATTGATACCAAAAAAAGGAAGGGGGGGAAAAAAGCGGAACCTCTTACCCTAATTAATAGGCTCATGAAATTCTGAAGCATGCCAGGTTGCCTCAGTGGAAAACCCAGGTAAAAGGAGTAGAATTGCAAATATTTGTTATTGTAAAGGACAAGAATATATTAAATACAACTTCAGAACTCATAGGTGAACAACTAGTATTAGAGTTCAGCAGAAATTAGCCTTATTTACAGGGTTCTCTGGTTACTGGTACTTTATGGAAACTGTTCTGAGAAGTTCACTACAATTGGAAATCAAGGAGAATTATCCTTTCTGCTTTTTTTAATGAAAAATACATTGACTTGTGTTTCCATCTTCATTTAAGTTCTGCTTCTGCTTGCTAGAGCAAATCTGTAGCTAAGTCATTGGTCAATTTTTCTTCAGTTAATATCCATAATTACATTGTAATTTCATCCTTGTCAGTCAGAAGCCTGTCATTAGAGTTGAATTCTCTTTAACAACCAGTATGTCAGGATTTTTTTTTCTTCCCATGCCACAAGACATTGGGGGGGGGGGCAGAAAAAAAACCACTTTAAAAATTTTAACTACTTTCCTGTACACGTATTTAAGCATCGTGTGGTGGCCGCACAGGCTGCTGTGCCTGCGCAGTGCTGCAGTTTGCAAGTCCCTCTTCTTCGATATTTTGCTAAGTCCAGCTGCATGTTGCAGTTATCTGAGGGTAGATGGGAATACTACACAATCATTATTTTCCTTAGAACAAAACTCCTTTGACTGTACTAAATCAAAGCTTTCTGTAGTTGGTTGCCTGCCAGTCTTGTATGCCAGCAAATATATTGGATCGAGTTATTGCATCGTTGAGTTTGGGTTCGGCACCGTACCGCGTTCTGGCTGTGCGCTCCTCCCTGTCCCCTTGGATCCTAAGTGCACCTCCCCGTGCTGACGCCCCTCAAATTCCCAGCGTCAGCTGGTCCTTTCTGCCAGGTTGTCTGATAGATGAACTTGGGACGATCGTCGGAAATGGGCTGTTCCATCTTTAGATTTGAGAAAGGTCGTTTGTGCTCCACGCAGGTCTGTGTTTCCAGCCGCACCAGTGAGCCGGTGAAGGATACGAGGGCTGTCCACGCCAGCCCTGCGGAGACTCTTAAGCATTCACCAAAATACTTCCCACTTGTGACTTTGGCTAAACATGCTCTGGGAAGACTCGTATCTCAGCTTTTTGAATAATTTAAAAGGCAGCTCATCTATTTCGAACTTGCTCATACTAGGTTCAGACTTGCTCATCTCCTTGCTACAGTAACATTTGGGTGGCTTGATGAATTATTCATGTCACTTTGTGTAGGGTCTTGGTTTTCTTTTGAAGGTTATCAATACAAATAGCGCTGCCAATTGATACTGCTTAGCTTAGGAGCTGTGATGAGACAGGAGCCTAAAATACATCTAGAAATTACAAAATTACATTTTCACACACTATTGTCATAAAAATATATTCAGAATTAGGTTAAAAAAGAGAAAGCTGAAATAGCGATATACTACATAGCAACACATGGTTTCAGAAAGAATTCCTGGAATTATATCATGCAAGTGTGTCACCACTGTGAGCAGCTATGTTTCAGCAATACATTTATTCTTGTTCCTGAAGACATCAGGCCCTTAGGAAAAAACAAATAAAGCGAAAAACGCCATAACAGTTTTCCCCCCAGATACCTCATGCTGTGTGCGCTCCCTTCCTAACCATTTGGAATTTTATTTGATATTCAGTGAAAGCTAAAGGGTTTAAGGACGCTGCTCAGTTTAGCTGGCAGGAGATGTTTAAGCTCGATAGCCGGGTGTTAAGTCCTGACAGTGGAGGCAACGTGTTGGCCATCAGTCGTTCAGTTGCGCGTGAAGAAGGACTTCCACTGGAGAGAGCTGGGTACGTAAATGTGCCTTGAGAGGCAGGGAGCCTTGTGAGAAATCAGCCTGCTTAGTACGTCTGCTCCTGCATGTCAGACTAATACAATAAGAAAAGGTGGCAGAAAAATAATTGCATTCTCTTTACTAATGAAAGAGCACTTCAAGTCGCCGATAGCTTTACTGGCTTAATTACTTTGCAATGGCAATATTCAGTGCCTTTGATTTGAGTTTTGTAATAGCAGTTACATGGACTTATTAGTTCCTGGGTGAACCAGGCAATTTTTTATGCAATTACATTTGAAATGTATTTAAGTGCATAAGGAAAAGTACAGAAAAAAGAGGGAGGTGAAGTAATTAGTGAGCAGGATGAGTGTGCGGGGGGGAGGTCCCAGAGGAGGCCAGAGCTGGGTTTTCAATTCCTGCTTGTTCCTCTCGTGATTTCAGTCCCATGGTGGCTTCAGCACCTTGAGGTCTGCTGAAAATATATCCATTTATTTAGCATTAAATTTTATGTAGAAATAAAATCCCACTTGGGTGAATGGAAGAAAATTAAAGAAAAAAAAAATCAGCAACATTTTTAAACTTTGTTGTTTCAGACCCCTTCTGTATGGTTTGTAAAAGGTGGTCATGAAACTCCTGTTCTTGTTTCTTGGCTGAATTCTTTGAATTCAAAGCTAAAAACGAAGGTGTATGTTCAGCTTAACAAATAGTTTTGCCTTTGCTAGTTTTACAGTTGTATGTAGAAAAATGAAGAACAACAATTTTAAAAGGCTGATGGTCTCAGTGGTCAGAAGCTTGTTCCAGTGGGCTCGGGGGTGCTGTCTCTGCTTGTCCTTTGGCCATTGTCTCTGCTGCTGGAGAAGAGTGTCAGGAAAAAGATGTCTTCTCGTGTTGCTACAGACAGTTGCAGTGGAGAAACCTGCTCCTGGGATGGGGAGGGCTGGTTGCCCTCCAGCCCTCCTGCACTGGGGCGGCCTTGTGTTCGTCCACTTGCGTGAATCCCATCACAGTGCAGTTCATGATAGCCCTATCGCATGGCCTGTCGCACCTACCGCATGGCTCAGAAGTGACACGGCTCTCGACTGGAGAAATTTCACTTCTCTGGCAGCTTACCGCTGTGGAAGGAGCATCTGTCAGGCTCCACATGAATGTGGTTTAATAACATTCTTTCTGAGTTTGGCTTGATACCACTTGTAATACGAAAGGCATTTCACACATTTGAAGCCATATAAAGCTGTGTGTGTACATAACACATCTGAAGCTATCAGGTAGGTGATAACGTATTCTCTGCATTCAGGGCTGCAGAGCATGAGCTGTCATCTTCTTTTTAACTTGATAGTAAAGTGATTAACCACTAATTCTGAAGTGACTGAAATACTCCCTTTCTGGTGACAGCACTTTTATTCTTCTTGGAGTAAAACATTTACTCCAAGCAATAAGATGCCATGACAGACAGCACAAGAAGGAAGGTGCAAGAATCTGAGCAATTACATTGCAGTAAAGCTGTCTTCATGGCTGGTTTTTATTGTAGCTATTATGGCATATTACTAGCCGGGTACATTATCTGAGTTGCATTAATTATGTATATATGGCTGTGTATATGTTAGTACAGTATGTGTTCTGTTTAAATGTTTTTCTGTGTTCTGCTATTTGCAAACATGAACAATTTTTAAATCTAGCAGGCAATAAAATATATAACCCAGAGGGAAGTACACGTGATGCAATGCAAATATTCGAGCCAGCAAATAAGGATCTATAGGGTAGACAAAGATTGATGAATGAATTAACCATCTCACACTTTTGCATGCAAAATGAACAGAATGTCCTAAGAGACTCTTCAAAGGCAACAAAAGCATTGTCATGTTTTATGGAGGAAAGTTAATATTCTCATGTCGCTGTGTTTATCCTTGAGTGGTTTGCATTGTATAGAGAGATAAGAGCCATGCTGCATCATATGTGAACACATGACATCAGAATTAATTATCATGTTACACTTAAAAGTTTGTGAAACAAGGCCAAATTCAAAATTCCCTTAGATTAGTACTTGTTTGTTGAGTCAGACCCTACATTTTTCCCTGATAATTTCAGAGGCTTCGGTCAATAGAAAAGTAATCAACATTTTGGAATAATGTATTGGTAAGGGTAAAGTAATCATAAACAGTTGTCAGAACAGGAATTATATTGACACTAGACTTTTGAATACTTTTAAAATTTGAATGCATCTTTTGTGGCAATATAAAAAAACTACTGTTTTTTAGACAAGTTACTTGTCTAGACCCAAAATCTTACTGTACTCGTTGACCCAAAATCTCAGTGGAGTATAGAATTCTGATTTTAAATTCAAATTGTTGGGTTTTCTCCCTTTTAGAGCTGCAAGACAGCACGGTGCGGAGCAACTAGACATGTTCAGTTACCTTCCACAGGGTAAGTCTGTCTGCCTGTGAAGAATTGAAATGGTTTGCCTTGTCTTAATGCACCGAGACCCTGTAATTCATTGCTGAGAGCGTGTAGTGGCGCTGACAGCTGAGGGTGCCGAGATGGTGTTTCTCAGTGCTGTGGGGTACGATCAGCTGGGATGATCTGTGCCAGGGTAAAGCCTGATAATTTTTTATTATTATAAGATCATGAATTGCGTAGTGTCTTACCAGGCTATACCTTTCTGTCTTGTCTGGCTTCTAATTACATATTCTCTCTGAAACTGTTTTCTCATAAAGCGGGAAGGCTTTTATTCAGCTGCGTTTTGTTAAACTGTGTATAGAACCCAGATACAAATGCAGTCTGTGCATTTTCAGTTGTTTCTTATTTCTTTCTGTGAGTCTCAAGGCCTGTTTGAGAGATCTGTTAGTGTGAGATGGTATCATGCCAATAACGAAATGCTGGGTTCAAAATGAAAGGCAGTCATTCCAAAACATTTTTATTTTTAGATCCTCCTTTTCTTAGTCTTGGATGCTGTTTCCCTTTGCCCTCCTTCAGCGTGATTGCTTGCCAAGCCGTGTGAGGCAACTTAAAATTGACATCCAACCACAGCTTGAAATGTGCCTTGAAATCTGTTTTAATTAGATATGAGCCATAATAATTTAATTACAGATCCACCCACTAAATTGTCTGTTTTGAATTGTAGCAGCCACGTTGTATAGAGAAACAAAAATGTTTGGAGTAGATATCTCACTGATTTCTATCAAGGGCGTTCAAGCTCGGAATTAAGTACCAGAGTACTGTGATTGTTTAACCTCTAGCTTGCTAATTACCAACATTACTTGTAAAATCTGCCAGATTTATCTAGATGTAAGTCAGCTCTGGCTTAACTGCTTGCTCCTGGGGGATGAGATGCCTGGTGCATCATGCACTGAGGAAGCACCTGAGTGCAGGATCATGCCTGGTAAGGCGCATGTGGCCAGCAACAGATGACTGGAGCTTGAGAAATGTCTCATTGCTTTGTGGACAGACCTTTCAAATAATTACTTCCCATAAATTTGAATTAAACACATATCACACATTTAAGATGGAATTCCATCCTTCTGTGTAGATGTATAGAGGCTGTTGTCCAAGAGCAGTCACTGCTGGGGAATGATGTCTAGGTTGCTATTCAGTCATCTGGAAATGTATGTGAGTTATTGCTGTTTAAATTTGCAATTGACAGAAAGACTGATAGAGTAATTATTACCTGTTCATCCATATTTAATATGTAGAGTAGGCTAAATCATTTGGTAACCTGGGATCATTCAGTGATGTGTGTTGTAATACAGCAGGAGGGAGATCAAGGAGGGAAGGCCGTAACTGAAGAGGAGAGACCTTATCTGAAGAACCAGCAGCTGCAGAGGTAGGAGCAGGCAAGTCAGTTAATAGAAACTTCTTGTGCCGATTCTGTTGCAAAACACGACTTGCAACCCTCAGATGGATTGAATCAATCAGTCAATCAATCTGTCCGTTTACCACGGATACAAACAGGTTGTTAGAGTTAGTGTGAGAGCAGTGGAATTGCCTTGGGGGAAAATACCTGCAAATATGCCAAAGCTACTGCATGAATATACCTAAAATATGCAGTACTGGTCAAACAGGAAAGACTCATTTCATTCATTCTAAATTATCTAAAATAAGTCTTTAAGTACATTCTTGAAGGCCTTTGTATGTTTTAATTCGAATGTCTGAAGAAGTACTGCTGTAGAAAATACTGTGGTTGATAGCACAAATTTTATTTAGTTATTGTGGCTCCTACCAATCTTCTCGTCAGCATTATGGTGTGATGGTTCCTTTCACTTTGCTAACATGCAGATTAAAGGTAATGTTTAGATTTGGAATGGTTTGTATCTTCATATTCACAGATGAATAATTTTCAGTTTGGTGATTTCTACTTATGTCTAAATCCTTGAGATGTTTGATGGATATTTTTTCCAAAATTGTTGGACAGTTATTCTGATGAAATCCTGTTCACGGAATTTCTTGGTGGTTAGCAGTTAAAGATGGAAAGCTGTAAAATCTAAATTAATTCTGCTCTTGTTGTCACGGGTATAAGTTCACATTTAAATCAGTGAAATGACATTATGAAACCTGAGGGATGGGGGTATACCTACATGTGGGCAGGTACTGGAAGGCAGCTGGTGTGCTGTGATGTAAGCCAGCGTATGAATGAAAACTTAGTTGTGTGTTTAGAAAACTTAAAAGCAAAACATTGTTGAAATGAAATTTCTCCATAGAAGAGGGGCTGTGGGCCTTGGAGAGAGTACTCATGGGTGGAAAATCGGGGAGGCTCATGGTGCTGCAGCTGGGACAGCCCTTTGCTCTGTGATAACAGCTGATACCAGTTCTAGATCATTACCCTCCTCTGGAAGATTTCTCTTGTGCTTGGGGATAAAAGGCTGTATTCTTCTGTCTTTGGCTCTGCTCCAAAGGAAGATGTTTTCCATTGTTTCAAATGGTAGTTTATGAACAATTCTTGTTTTTAAAAGCTTGTTGCAAGTCAGCAGGCACCATTCTGATTGAAGGCCTAATGTTCTAAGAATTAATTTGGCCATCAGCTGTTGCAGGATTGGACCAAACTGCTCATATCGGCTGCATCTGCAGGAGAAGGCTGAGGGATAATACTTGTCAGGTGCTTCTCTGTTTCCTTGGCTACAAGATAATTTAAATGCCATCTATTTTATTGGCATTAATGAAAATCTCCTGGGATACACATCTTTGCATGATATGCAGTGATTTCATTTGAATCATAGGCTGTGTTAAAACATTAGCTGTAGGGATGTAGTATTTTGGGTACCAATCTAATCACCTCTCCAAAAGGGTGAAAATGGTTTAGGAAGACAGAAATATTAATAATGTGTATTTCTCTCTATTAAATATCCTCAAATAGCACCAAGAAATTTTTTTCCTCAAAACTCAAGTATGTGTTTCTTAGCAAACACCTATAATTAGGTCAGAATTTTATAAAAGGCTTTCTATTTGCACAGAATAGCATTAATTTTGCATTCTTCTATCAAATGAAACACAGAAAAGGAACAAATAATTTATTCATGCAAAACCAACCCACATGAATCATTTATTCACCTCTTCTGGTAATTTCACAAGCTCACTTTTTATGCATCAAGCTGCAAATTAATCAAAATTTTCTAGGAGTTGATTTTGTCCAGAAAAAAGTAATAATGACATAAATAGCTTCCCCTGTATGGAAAATCATCATGTGAACTTGGGCAAAAAGTCCATACAGGGTTTGGTTTTTTGTTTGTTTGTTTGTTTTTTTAATTAAGTAACTATCTGAAAGAGCAGCTTTAAGAGAAACAGTTTTCACTGTTTTTAACCTTCAGAAAATACTGTTAAACAACAATTTTGTGTTCAACCCTATCAAGTTAATCCATGGATTCAGAGCAACTCCCTTCAGTTCGTTAAAGTTTTTGTCAGTGTGAATAAAACTAAACCTGATGTAAGGGCTTTAATCTGTAAACGCGTGTAGAAGTAAATGAGGAATGCACTGACTTCCTTGAACTGTGCTCCATTTCCAGCATCAAAATTTAATGGAACAGATTCTGCTCCTGCTGAGCCCAGTGACAAATGACCTATTGAGTTCTGCAAGTGCAGTATTTGGCACTGTTTAAAATATACTCTTCTGGGTCAGTATGGTTCTGAATTAGATGCTGTTTACTGAAGCACCTTTGGGGTTCAGGACTGCTTTTTGTATTTTGTTACTGTTATTGATGTTTCGGTTAGAGCTGAAAAAGGCTGTGGCAGAGTAGGGAACAAGTGCTGCTTGACACTAGACTGTATGATAACCTACATACCCCCTGGCTACACTGATTCTAATGTTTAGATAAGTACCAAAGTTTGACCGATGTTTTACAGAATTTTACATAGTGTCTGATGTCATGTTGATCTGTGAAATGTTTAAAAAACGCACCATTAAACAAAAAAAAGGTATACAACTGGCATACTGTATTAAGGAAACATATGGTCATTGATTCCGACATACGCTTAAAGAGAAAAGTATTCTTTGGAAATATCTTTGATATAGTGACCAAATTAGGTAAAACCAACTTTGTTACCGTTGGAATTTGCAAAATCATTAAGAGTGTCAGAAAAGCAAGTAATGATTAGGGTTTCGGGCTTTAAAGGATTACTAACGACTGCTGTATTGGCCATCTTCTCATTTACTTTGTTTTTTCCTACTTGGCTAGACGGGCAGTTGGTATGTCAGTCAGAAACATTACTTTTCCTAATTTAGTAGAGATTGTTTTGCATGTCAGTAATTAGTTTGTTTTGTAATTATGTGTTAACTAAAGTTTCATCACAACGTTTCCCTTACCTGAGAACGGGAGGTCTGCTGCAGAGGTTCCAGGGTGCCAGCCTGGCCTCTGTTCTGAAGCAATCCCTGCTGAAAGTCTGCGTTTGAAATGTATGTCATGATGAGGAGAAGTTAATCATGAATAGGGCGCTGTGAAATTCAGGAGATTTGGTCTTATATCTGCTAGTTCTTTTGTGAAGCATTTGCTGTGAATTAAAGAATGTAAGTGATTAATGAGCTGGCCTTAAAACTCAGCGAATTTGGGTTCAGTTTTAAGCTTTGCCAGACTTCCTGCATGAGTAGGGCAGTTCGTGTGGCCCGAGTGTCAGATCGCCATTTGTGAAGGCAGGTTTGGTACTTCTCAGTCTACTCTCCTCTCTTTAAAGCATGAAAAGAGCTGCTCTTCTCGTGAGGAAGAATTCATCTTGGTGAGAGCCTCCATGTCTGCCAGTAACAAATTCAAAACGTGACTGGGCACAGTACTGAGCAGCCTTCTGCAGCTGACCCTGCTTTGAGCAGGAGGGTTGGACTAGACGATCTCCAGAGGTCATCCTCCCTCCCCGACTCAGTGATTCAATGATGCTGTCAAATAATGAAGTGGAAGTGCCCGGTGAAACGATGCTAGGCTATGTTGTAATTGAGAATTACTCAAGGCTATCATTTTATCCTGTGCTAAAAGCTTCACAATTGCAGGAAGATTATCTTAACAAAGACGAAAAGTAATTATTGTGCTGCCATTTTTTTGCCACTATAGTCAAGAATCTGTCAGAATCTCCATTACAACAAACATGGTTATAAAGGCTAATCTAACCTTACATGACAGATATTTGCTTGGAATTAAAATCTGGTAGAGCAGTACAAAACTGTTTTGTTTTGTATTCTAGTTAACTTCTTTATTTTATTCTAGTGCATGGATAAGCTTTTGAGCCTTTCATTGATATTTTTACATGAGCTTAGTTCAGGCCACTTAAGCAAAATGCAACCCAGAATGGTAGAAATTACAGACGTTACTGTTTGATGGATGCTTCACAGCTCTGGTAGAAATAAGTTCTCTTAAAATGGTGTGGATTTATGTCACAGACGTCACTGCCGTAATTGCAATTACCATACTTTGTTGTCAGCAGTCTAGCAGACAAGCTGCACACAAAGTATGCATGGTGATGAAATACTTTCTTGCTCAGAGAGGACATTCCTGGTACTGTGTAACTACAGCGTGGTGCAGGGTTTCCTTCTCCAGTCTGTCAGTTTAAGTGTCTCAATATTTAAGAAGTGTTAAAAAAACCCCAACCATTCAAAATTTATCTTGAAGAAGATAGCTTTTGGTCAAAAAAGTGTTATATCCATAGTGTCCCACCTGATTTTTGTGTGTTTATTAAGGGTTCGGTGCGGCTGACCAACTCATCGTTGGTTTAATCCCTTGATCCTTCGTGAAGGCACTATACCAGGTGTACAGGAAGAGAACCTACACTGGAGGGAAGTATGGATGGCACATGTGCTACACGCACGCGGGAGGGGAAAGGCTGGGGAGCAGCATGCACTCAACACTCTCAAACCAGGAGAGCCCAACCTACCTTTCACAACTGATACATATTTTTAAAAATGTCATGTCCATTGGCCAGACGTGCTCTTCCGTCTCCTTTGTGAAGTGTTATTTTTTAAGAACAGTTTAGATTTCAGCCGCTGTGGAATCTGGTTCTTTTCCAAATGTGCACAAAATTCAAAAATCTCTTGATGGATTGGCACTTGCTAGTCCAAAGGTTTAAAGATTTTGCACTAATACAAAGATCATGGTGTTTATTAAAGATACTACTGTACAATCCAGTTTTTTTTAAAATGCAAACTTACTTTCCTCACCACTGTCAGTTGGCACCAGAGATTTGCTCTGTAAACTGGAATTTTGGTTCTGGAGGATGATGAAGGTTTGTGGATCTAGTGGCATTGCTTCTGCTGTGCTGCACTCCAGTGTTTTAGGGTTCAGTACAAAGTATTTTTGTTCAGTGGTTTGGCACAGGGAGCAGTAGAGAAGAACTATTTTATATATTCTACAGTTTATCAAGCTTTTCTTGTTTCTTTTTAGAGTTAGGACTGAGAACAGCTTCAATAACAACATTTTCAACACTTCCCACTGCTGTCGGGTTTGAAGTGCTAAGCAAAGGCCTTGGAGTGTGAGAGCATCTCCTGGCCAGCTGGGAGCCGCAAAATGAGGGGAAGAGAAATGGAAGGAAAGTTGGTTGGATCGCATCTCCGTCAGCCTGGAGGAGGGGTACTCCAGGGCATTTTGGGGAGGGAGCAGTGCTGTTTTTTCTGGAGTGGTGGAACAGCTCCCTGGGCAGGGGACGGGACCACAGGGCTGCAGACTGAAGGTTAGAGAAATGGATTCCTATCTTGGCTTGATATCCTACCTTGCCCGTGGGCAAATTACTTCACTGCTTTCTGGTGCGGTTCCACAAGTGAAAAATTGCGATTGTATCCTTTTGGCGGGATATGGAGAAACTTGCAGTGTTTTCAGGGCTTTTTGCATTCTGAAATGAGGCGAGTGGGTTGGCATACAATTCCCTCCTGACATGACAGCTTCAGAGTTCTAGTAAGCATAAATGTTTTCTCCAGAAATCCTGGGGTCCTTTGGGAACAGCTTCTCCTTACTTGTGTTGGAGCAGTATGGTCATGGTCAGCAGAGAGTGGGACGTCGTGTGCTTGGTGCTGCCAGGCGCACTGGAGACCATGTCCTCTCTGAAGGGCTTTGCTTCTGGCAGGTAGGGAATGATGGGAGAAAAACTGAAGTTTCTTTAACATTCTCCACTAGGTTAATGGCAAAATCTTTTCCTTGCCCTGGTGTCCTGACTGTTAGACCCTTGTACGTGGGTAATGCAAACAGTCTGATGTTCTTTATGATAGTTAATTTGATTGGTAACAAAAGCAGTTTAAAGTTTATTGGATCTTCACAAGGCCTAGTTTCAGGGTAATTAAACATCTCATTATATCTGGTGATGTTGATTGCATTTTTAATTTTATTTGTTCACTGACATTTGCTCTGGCTAAAAATAGTCTTTATAAATGGGACTGAAAGGGGGAACTAGAGATAGATATGTACAGGCTTGTGAATTGTAAGTAAGGGAAGAGCATGGAGATATCTGTCTCGGAAACAAAGCTACCTATAGCGATGGGCCTTTCTGTTAAGTTCGAAGTGTTGGTGGTTCAAAAAAAAAAAAGGGCATTTTAAAATGTAATTAAACTGATCCAAGCCACATTATGGTTATTTAGATTTAAATATGGTTAACATCATCTTTGGGTAGAGGAACTCAAAACCAGTAAATATACCATATTTAAATCTATCAATATGCCTTAAACTGACATCAGCAGGTTCTTCCTCCTCCTCTGGAAAGGTGGTGTTTGTGTTGTTGAAGGCTTTAAAGTTCTAGGTTTTACAAATATGACTGAAGTCTTGCAAATCTTACAGGTGAGGCAATGATTTCTGTTCCTATCTATATACTTCCGTAGAAGAGAAAAAAGCTGAATTACTGATGCTTGGTAGACTTGAATTTAAAAGGAAAATTTTTTGAAATGTATTTAAAAGTCACACGGACAAAATGAAACAGAAGAAAACGCAAGCTTGAAAATAATTTACTTGCTTTCTGAATAATTAAAAAGTCAGTGTGAAGCACATGATAATACATGTCAGTCCTCAGCTTGTTGGCTATGCTAATTTTTTCAGTATATTATAGTTGGCAATTAATGTTCTTCTAACAGTACGCCAATTAAATATTCTTGCATTTTGTTAGTCATTTCTCGTAGTTTTCCTTGAAGACAAACATTACAGTGCAGTTTCAAAAGCACACAGGTAATCCACGTGAGGTTTATATATGAATAGTAGCAGTTTGCCCTCTGGGATGGCTGGTGGAAACGGCTTTTGAAAGGTGAGTACTGATAATTCTCAGGGGAAATTGCATATGGCCCCCTACATCACCCAGCATGTTCATTTGCAAACATTTAAATTATATGCCTTTGCGGACACTTGTGCTTATCCCTTCCATGAATGTCTACGCAGTTGCTGGATGCCTTTGATTCGTGGTCTTGTGTGTGTTTTTGCCAGTGAGTCTTGGTGAGTCTGTTCTTGCTTTCAGGGAAGTTATCCCATCTTTCAAGATATCCAGACATTTTCAGATGACACAGACACTTCTTCTAACACGTGTTTTGTAGACCAGCATTAAGCTCTGCTGATATCTAGGGGCAAATTAAAGCCTCTGGTAGGTGAGAATTTTTTTCTCCAAACCAACAATGAATTGCAAAATGAGAGCTGAAGCAGATTTCGTAGTAAGGCAGCCTGTTGAAGTAACAGTAAGGTAGTTTTAATGATAGCTGTTCTGCTTTGACTTGCAAAATGATTCATCAGTTGCCAGAAATATTCCTGAAGATGTTCCCATTAGATTAAGAACGTGGCTTGAAGTTGTATCGGCATAGATGCTCTCAACCTCTCTCGAAATAAAATAGCACAACTTCTGACTCCGTCGTCATCAGTGACCTTTGATCATTGCAGTAGCAGTGCAAGAGGTACGCATGGTTTCTCTTTGGAATAGTTCAACCTTTTGCATATATCAGGCACTCGGTTTAATAGCTTTATCTCAGCAACATCTTGAAAGTATAATGAAAAATGACTTTTCTCTTGTTGCTGTTTGATAGCTTTGAAGCTTGCATTTTGAAGCTGTGTTGAACGTAATAGACTTTTCACTGGATAAACTTCAAGACAGGTCATTCTTTCGCTGGGAAACGGAATTGTACTGCTCTGCCTTAGCGCTGAGAGGTCCTAGCAATCAGCATTCCCCTCTTCTGAAGTGATGGAGTGAAAGGTGGTTTCATGGAAGCATGGGAATAATCTTAATTGACATAAATCATTTGAGGTCCTGTCAACAGAATATTACTCCTAATCTGCTTTTTCTGTTTCTTTTAGGGATTTCTATTTCTTTTTAAGGATTAATGCAAATCACACATAATTACAGATTTTGTAGGTGGAGGCTAGTCCTTTTGATATATGAAGCAGTGTCAGATTTACTCTTTCACATAATCCGTAGGCTCCCATCTACGTGAAACAGACTTAGGGAACACGTTAGATAAGTTTCCAAGTTCTTGCTCAACCAATTTCTAAAATGCGGTGTATTTCAATTGTAATTGCGAGCATGGTTCTCAATGGTAAGTCATCACTAGGAGAAAGAAAAATGCCACGCTGGAAGATTTATTATCTCAGCGAATCTAGTATTAGAAACATGAGCAATTGATCTGCTGTCAAACATGTCCAAAATGACAGTTAAAATGATTGAAACACAGATGAGTTAAATAAGTTTTGGCCGAGTAATTAACTGTAACTTCTTAACACAAAATCTAAACAACGGAGCTCGTCAAGGATGTGACAGTGTCACCGGTAGAACCACGCAGCTCTCACAGATTTTGTGGGGTTGTGATGGATTTCTGGGGAACGTGTACTAAATATGAGGCATCTTAGATGTTCAATAATTTACCATCTTGTGTACAGGATAAACTACACCCTTGAATAGCCTCTGTGTATGTCCAACTCTAACACTCATTTTTATAGCTGTAATTTTGAAGCTGATGTGGACTTGAAAAAAAAAATTAGAAAATACCTTTTCTCCTATTCTGAAAACTGCATTAATATTAAATAGGAATTAAAAATCTTTATATGTATGCAGAGGAACATCATGAAGACATTTAAAGAACAAAAAACATCATAAAAAAGAGGATAGCGTACTTTGTATCAACAAGCTTGTTCCATTAAGGAATGAGATCTCTTGGCTTTGTGCCAAGGCATACAGCATCATTTATTGCAGTAATTCAACCCAAAACCCAAAAAGCTAATTGTGTATCTTGGGCCTTGTGATTCACGGTAACACTACTGCTTTTTAACCTGTTCTTTTTTCTAATGGGAAACATTCTGTCTGGTAACAAGATCCTTTCACAGTTTGTTCCTTAAACCAACTAATGAAGGGGGAAGTACATCGTACACATTCCTTAATAAATATTCCCTATTCCTTTTATGGAAATTCAGGATATATGTAAGTAAATAAATATGTATGTATGTCTGATACCATAGCGTTTAAGGCTTTGATCTCACAGCTAATTTGTGGGGAAACAGTGGAACGATGTGTAACTAAAGGCCTGATTGTTTTAATTGCTCTGCAGCGGTGACACCTCGAGCTAGAGCCAGATAAATTCTGTCTCCCTCCAGTGTGTAAGAACTGTAGCAGTCACAGCGCGCTGCTTTCTTGCTGTTAGTGCAGCAAATTCTGCTTTTATTTCAAGGTTGCAAACACATACTTAAGTATGTTTGTTACTAGGGGTCTTAAGTTACATCCAAATTCATGTGCCTTACACCTGCATGTGTTACCTAAGTGTTCAGACTTTGGTCATCATATTTATTGCACATGATAAAAAAACTAATGTACAACTGCTTTGTGTTGTTAACTAGAGAAAAAGTGTTCAGGGAGGATTTTTGAGGAAATGGATAAATTAGGCTGCTTTGGTACAAATTTGTTGAGCCACGATTTGTAGCATGTTAGTGTGAGGATAAAATTTAGGAAAGAAAATCTAAGTCCTCTGTAAAACAAGTTAAGACTAATTTCTTACTCTGAATTGGAATAACGTACTTAATATTATACAAATATTTCTAACTAAATGAAAGATTTTATAGAGCATTAAAAATTTATAGCACATCAACTGCCTTAAAAATGCATTTCCTTCCTTTCTACTCCTGTGCATTTTAGTCAGCTTGTCATTGACTGTGACTGGTTTATTATGGCACTCTTATTTCTGAGCAGTCATTACAAATGGCCTTAAGTTTAAGTGAATGCATTTGTGGTGCTTGCTGTGTGATGACTGTTTTACTCTGTAAATAGACTATAAATTATGTATGGAGAATTTATGAATTAATCTATAGTATATATCTCATACTCATAAATATTGTACAGTACCTTGCAGCCTCTTTATAACTTGCTGGTGGAGATCTTGAAGTGCAAGGTTTTTCATGCCGTTCTCTTGTATCAGAAATAAGTAGTTTTGATTTTCTGCAGTACTATTTTCGTTCATCTTTTAGTACTGCACTTTGCAGTGTGCAGAGCAAAATTGTCAAATGTGTACAATGGAGCAAGAGACGTGCCTTGCTTCACCTTTCTGTTTTGGAAGGGAGATAAATCACGAGTTCCATATCTGTGGAGCTATTTTTTCTTTCACCTGGGTCCTCTGAATAATACACATTTTCCCCAGGCAGCTAATTATGGGGTGAGATTAATATGGTAGCAGATTGTAACCACAACTGAAGATCTCGGTAACTAGCTATTGAAACACTCTACATGTCTGTTCAGTGCAGCGCTAAAACCTTCTGTTCACTGAAAATAAGACTTAGATGCAGTGGTATACGTAAAGGTGTATTACAGGTAGGTTGGTGATACTTCAAAAAACCACACTAGCTAGTGTTTAGCTAGCCTTGCGTCAATTTTCTCTTCAGTTAATTGGGCTAAGATAGTTGTAGACCGTAACCTTTTAGGAAGCAATTTAGGAGAAATTAGTGATCTCCAGAATAAATTTCCATGCAACATTCAATCCAATATCTGCTGTGATAACGCCCTGTGTAAGTTACAGGTCTACTGTGGTTTATAATCATTGCTGAGGTGCAAGTCGGTAGCCGGGCTGGAAACTGAAAACAGCAAGAAAATACTTTCCTTGTGATGTTTTCATGTTTGTGTGATGTGATGCTGGTCCTGCCCTCTGTTCAGTTCCAGGGCTGGGAAGTGGTACTTGCAGTGATTTAGTGATTGTTACCTCACACTCAGCACTTTCTGCTGCAGCAAGTTGAGGTTGGGGAAATGGATGCGATGCCTTCCTTCGCACAGATGAGAAACCGAAGCAGAAAAATTGAAAGAGCTTTGTGAAAATTTGTGGAAGACCCAAGAATAGAATTCTAGTTTATTGACACCCAGCCCTGTGCTTTGGCTAAAAGGTGACGCTTCCGCTCAGGATGTTGCAATTTGCAAGCTCCACCATTGAGTTCTCTTACTAAGACTTTCTTATCATACACCTTTAGTAAGACTATTTTAATTAGAGGAAAATACTGACTAAATATGCTCATAGAAACACATTCAGGTCAAAACTGAAGGCAAATATTGGAATAATCCACTTTCTTGTCATTTGTGGTGTTCAGTCCCTTTATGAATCGTTTTGGTGTCGCATCTTTGAAATACCTTGTTAGTCCCTTTCTGTTCTCGTCCTTCTCCATCTGACAGACATCGATATTTCCGCCTCTCCCCCCCATATGTTCTGGATCACAGATCACCACAGCACTGCATTCTATACTTGTGTATGACTGCAACCACTGATGATCTCAGTAACTGGTAAGTGATCTCAGATACTATAGTGGGGAGTTTTTATGAAATTGCCCATAAATAAGCCCCGTTCTCCGAATGAGACTGGTAGTTGTTCTGTGTTCTTATTTCTGCTCCAGAGGTTGACTCTGTGAAAGCAGCAGTGAAAAGTACAGGGTTTATTATAGAATTGTGCGTTAATGGTGATGCTTTGTGGTGATCTTATTTTCTGGTGAATTATTGTTAGAAAAATAGTGGGTAGACCTCAATTCACTTTACTGCGAATACATTAACTCTCTAGGTACCTTCTGTGACTTCATGCTCGTGTCTGAGAGTAAAATCCAAACTATATGCAAAGGAAATTATTTATCCTGTATGAAAGTATTGCATATTGAGGTATGTCAGAAAAAATAACTAATTTGGGGAATGTGGAAAAAGCAAATATTTGAAGTAAAGCTAGAAGGAACACAAGATACTCTCTTGAGTTTTGCTGGATGGACACACTTTGTTAAGGCTTCTTCAGCTGATCTGCCAAGATGGAAACTAGGACCAAAGGTAGGTGGCTCTGCAAGAACATTTTACTTTGTTGGTATTTTCTCTTATTCATCTCAGTACTGGTACAAAAAATGAGTGATTTGATGGTATTCCCATAGTGGATGGTTAGAGCTCATTGGATGTGTTTCTCACACTCCATCTCTTCCTGACAACCTGTGTTTTCCTATCTATTTCTTTTGTTGGCTGTGTAACCTCCAGCTCTGTGCGGCTTTCCTAATTCTTCATACGCCAGAGTTTGTCATCAGTCTGACAGTTCTCAGTTAGAAGACACTTCATTTATCCCGCGTAGCAAAAATGCTGTATGCTCTGCAGGGACACTACTGTGTGAGTTAGTCCGTGGAGCGGGAGCAGGGGTCTGCAGAGCTCTGCAGGGAGGCTGCTGGGGAGCTTGCCTGCAGGAGACAGGACGGGTCACCCCAGCATCCAGCAAGTGCAGGAGCTCTCCTGTGCATCAGTACAAGAAGTAGGAGGGCATGAGGCATGCTTTTTTGGGGGAGCTGTATACACGAGAACCGTACTGTGGATGTTACTGTACTCTTCCCGTCATCACAGTAATGTACAAAATCCCTCCAGGGATGCATATTGGAGTAAGTGTATTGATGCATGCTAGGTTACATATTCATGAGTGTCACTGCAAAGATCTATCGTACCCTTGACTCACTCAGAAAGTTAGTTGTGAAAATGGAGCAAGGCAAGTACTAGTAATACCATGGGTTTTTGGGGTTTTTTGCAGCACTGGTAACTAAAAGGTAAGCCTTTTAGAGGGATGTGGTTTGGCGATGGTGTTAGCAATGACTGTGTTCAAGTCCATATGCTTCCAGTATAGAATTTCTTCAACGTATAGAATGGTGGGGTTTTCTTCTGGTAGATGGTATAATCTTTTGAATTTGGCACTTCTTTAAATCAAGCTCCTCGTTCTGCAGTAATGCCTTGAATAGAGTGATTGTTCTTCATACTCTTTTCAATTCCAACTGTAAAATTGATCTTTAAGTAGTGCTTTTCCCAGTGTTGTGAATTAACCATTAGTGCATAATGGGGGAAAATGCTTCTTGAAATATAGGGGGTTTTTTTATGGCCATTAAGCGAGAAAAGAAAGTGCAGAAGGCAATTTTTGTGCCTTGGATCTTCAGTTCTGTTCAAGAAGATGCCTTTTGGTAGGACCTAAGCCTATTGTCAGGAGACCCTGTTATTCTGGCTGTGCAAATAAACGGTGATGTGCCTTTGTGAGATTTGCACTAGGACTCGAGTAAACTTTCATATAAATGTAACTGAGGCAAATTTGTCTATTTTGCTTTCAGCTTACTAAACAAATCCTTTGGTTGTTTGCAGAAGGCACTAATTTTGCTTCCAGCATGTCTGTGTACTAAGAAATAATAAACACTTCTGGGTAGGTTTATCTTGCCATACAATTCTCTAGGTGCCAATTTTTTCATGTAATTGGGATCTTCTGATATCTTTACTTAATTTCTAAAATGTTTCTATTTACGTATCCTGAAAAATAAATTCCTACGTACAAGTTCTGCAAGGGACAGATTTAATCACCAGCGAAAAGCGGTAAGAAATGGCAAATCAGTACTTGTGTTAACCAGGCTCAGGAGGAGGGGCTGGGTGCATCCAAGACAGATTTTCCCTGTAAGTCTTTAAATCTGTTGGTGCACAAAGATGAACGTACCCGTACCAGACCCGAAGGAGTGCCGTTAGAAGGCAATACAGAGCAGTTGGTCTTCATACTGCAGAACAAATGGGAGCAGCAGAGTGACAGAGAGGAGTGAGGATGCGTTTTCAGCTCTGTGCCTCCAGACTTTTGGGGGAAGGATGCTGGATAAATGCATAACCTCAAGCTGAAACACCGTTTTCCATTAATTCCTTCCATCTAGCTTTAAACTACATTTCCAACGTACAAGATAAAATCCATTTCAGCTTTTTTTAAAACTTTAAATAAATACTCTAAAAATTGAATGTCTCCTTAGAGATCCATGGAGAATAAAAATCAGCAGTTCATTTTCAAATAATGTGTTAGCTTCGAGTTTTAAAATTCTTACTGATTCTAATTAACTATAGCTATTTTTCAGAGTACAAGTCAAAACAGAGCCATCAACTCCGTGTATTGGTATTAGAGACAGGTTAAAATGGTAGAGTAGAAGATAGAGGTTAGATAGAGAACATGAACCTAGATTTCTATCCTGAGGATAAGAATTTTCAGAAATTCTTCCACTGTTAGAAAAAGCCGAGGGATTAAAAGGGTCCATACATACTACATGAGAATTTACCCACTGGGATAAGTGTGCTTAACTTTGGACATCAGCCAATATCGTGTATTTGGAAATCAGTCTGTTACTGGTCTATGAGAAAAATGACTGCTCAACCCTGAAACAATGTTTGATGAATCTCGAAGCATGTTGAGTAAAGAAAGCAAAAAAAAATTCTTAGTCTAGTATTGATGAAATACTGCATTTTTATTTTTATTTTTTCTTAAAACTTACAATAATGGTCCAAAGCCATGCTGTATATAAAATAGCATTTCTAGCAAAAAGGTTGTGTTGGGCTGTGTTCAGAGACCACTATAGTATGTTATCAGAGCCACCTTGATCGTGCAGAACGCTTTTGCATAATAAGCATTTCAGCTCTGCTGTTTCCATTGTGATTTTGTTGGCATCTTCAGAAGACAATCTTAGAGGAAAAACCTTTCAACAAGCTGCAGTCCAGAAAGAGAATAAATAGCTTGCTCTCGTTATGTGCTTGCTCTTTCAGTCTCCCTGTTGCCCTGCAGCTGGAGAAAGCTTGAAGGTTGGAATTAAAAAACAGGTGCATGTTGAGTGAATATGACTGGGGAAAACAGCAAACAGTATGTTCTCAGGGTCTTTCCTGACCCCAGACTGAAGCAAAAGAAGCAATAAAACACAATTAAATCATGTATTGATTTGTGTATAAGAGAGGAGTTTTGTCTCGAGCTACAAGCATGATTTCAGACTCATTTCTCTTGTAATTCAACATAGACTAAGAGAGACATGTTTTTCTAAAACTGTGGCGTTCTGTTTTTAATGCAATCATACTTTTAAAATGTTATTTCATTAAATGGCATTTTGGCTTTTAATAATAATAATGTAATGAATAATTTAAAAAGAGTATTTCTCATTTTCAAGGAATATGAAGGAGAGGTTATTCACATCCTAGGCTTTTGTTAAAACGGAGAGAATTACTGTGTGGGTGACAAATTCCAGACAGCGTGGAAGGCTGAAGGTCTCTCTGTATTTATAGAACAAATGCATCAGCGCAGAGGGGTTCGAGCTTCCCCAGAAGGTCCCATCAGTGTCGCCAGGGGTGTCACGGAGGAGAGCGAGTCACTCTAATGTGTCTGCTGGGAGGCAGCAGGAGCCCCTCGCAGTGCCGGGGTGCTCTGCTGCCTTTGAGATGGGGATGCTCACCACATGGGCTGAGCCCATCCTTTAGTTTCACAGATGACAAGAGGTACAAAACTGCAAATACTCAGTTAGTCCTAATATAAAGCAATATGGTGCTTAAACTATTTCCCTGTCCGGTTAACCAGCTCTTAGATCATCCATCACCAAGTGCTTGCTTTTAATAGCAGCGGTAGTTGATCAACTGCCAAACAACTTGGGAAGAAAATGAACTGCCTGAGCTGCAAGAACTATTTCTGGAGGTGAAACCTAATACCAAACTTGATGCCAGTTCCAGTTATGAAATCAAAAGACTTCTGCTGGCCTCAGTGCACTTTGTGTCAGGCTACAGTATCTGGAGATGTTACAGCAAGGAACAGCTCTAGCAGGCAATTCCTGGCCACGCTCCTGTGTGTGATTAGTACTGGTGGTGGCTGCAAAACTGGAAACCCAGCCTGTAGTGGAACAGTGTTTGACTCTTCTGTGAGCGGCAGTTAATGGCCAGTCTTACACTATTTGTCCTGGGGTAATGTAATGTAGTGTTGGGTCCACGGGGTCCTGACTCCTGCACAGAAGCTGGATGTGGTGTTGGAAATGCATCCACCTAATCTGTGCTTTCCAGAGACAGATAAGATTGTAAGAGAGCTGAACATAAGGTAACTCCCTTTT
This sequence comes from Calonectris borealis, assembly GCF_964195595.1. NCBI lineage: Eukaryota > Metazoa > Chordata > Aves > Procellariiformes > Procellariidae > Calonectris > Calonectris borealis. The sequence goes on from NC_134321.1 coordinate 2,577,579, forward strand.
CTTCTGATAAAGCTTTTGAAAAAAGTTATTTTCTTATGGAGAGATTGATACTGTATTGCTGAGAAAGGGGCAGTGCTAAGTTTAATTATGTTTTCCCAATTACACATAAATTTAAACTGCATGATCTTTTCTTGCTGCAAGACCGTTGTGAAGCTGGTGTTGGTCAGGTGACCATCTCTGAGTCACGGTCACCTTTTCTGAAGGCAGGGATGCATCACTGATGCAATTCAAATCACTGCAACAGAAGATGAGACAATTACCCCATTCGATATCAGAGTGCTAATAACAATTTGGAGAAATGCAGTGTGGTTGAATGAGAGCCTGGGGCTGGGAGGTAAAAGTTTTTTCATAATCAGAGGACCTAAAGGAATACAATTTTCCTAACTTTGAAGTTGTTTTGTCCCACAGTGTCTTGCCATGCATACTAGGGAGGAATACAAGGCAAGGTGTGGAGAATGATGGGCTTTCCATTGCTGCAGATGAAATACTTCAGAGTTGACGTACTGTTTGGCAACATGAACGCTTTCCTCTTGGTGTGTTTCTTATCCATAGCACATTCGTTTAATGAAGCTACACATCGCCTTCTCTTTTTGGACTTGAGAGTTTGGACAAATTCAGCCCAATCCATCTTTGGCATTAGAAGATGAATTCCCAGATGATAAAAGTTTTGCAGAATGAAACCATGGTTCCCTTGGCCTAAATCCAACCAGTAACACAGCCAGGAGGTGGATGGCTATCTGTGAATGAAAGACCCCAATGAAGAGCAGGCCGGTGGACCAGGCTTCCCCACAGCGTGACGTGCCCCGGGCGACTGCTGAGCTGCAGCTCGGCGACCCACCGTCGGCACTGGGCTGGGCCAGCGCGCCCGCGCCGTGCCGGCAGGGAAGGAGCGCGTCTCTCCCGTGCCCTGCCGCCGCGCAGACCCCAGCCACCCACACTCTGTATTTGGCCCGGCAACTCCATAACACACACAGCTCTCTGCTTGGCAGCACAAAAAGCAGAGTATCAGTAATGAGCGCCTATTTTTTAGCCTGCGTTTAGACCTCTTTTGCTTTGAAGGACATGAGTGTAATGAGGCTTAATGTGCTTACCCTATGATGGGAGGGTTTGTTTTATAGTCTTTAAAATGAAGACTCTTTGAGGTATACTTTTAATCCAACATCACTCTACTCCAGGGAGAGAAATCTAACGTGATTTTACCACCAGACTTCTTGCTATTTAGCATACTATTTTCTGCAGCTCAGAAAGTAAAATCTGAAGGTGGCAGACAGAGATTGAAGCATATGGTATACCAAATAAAATACTGCTTAAGGTTAGTGTGAAACAGATAGGACAGACAGTTGTCCTGGGATTCTAGCAATTCTCTGTATTGGAAATTCTATTAAAACTTTCCCTTTTAGAGGAATATAAAATACAAGTTGATGACACAGGAATTTCTTTGTGCATATTTTTATATATAATTTACACATGCAAGTGACTTATTGAATATAAAAATATGGATTGGTAGGATATTTGCATGTCTTATCCGGCGTTGGCCGAGAGGTGCTGGTGATCTGCACTGGTCTAGAAAAGGTATATTGATGGAATGGAAACACTTGAATTTAAAATATTTTTACTTCTTGAAAACTTTAGTCCGTTTATAGTACCACATTAAATTCTAGCCATACTTACGTTTCTAATCATTCTTAATGAAACTTGATAATAGAGAAGTTCTCCACTATAGCATTGTTGAAAGTATTAAAAAGAAAACGCTGTTCCCTCTTATGTTATGATTTAAAAGTAACTCCTGTGTAGTCCACTAGCTTTCTCCTTACTAAGTTATGTCAGGATATTTTTGCTGCAGGTGCTACTGGTTTGGGCTTCTGTGACCACGGCTTCAGTCTCTTACATTTCTTAATAAATAAATAAATATTAGTCAATAGTTAAATTGGGTAGTGTCATTGAGAGGAGTAGCATGCAAATCACATCATCTGTCTCTGAACTGAGCTGCAGTCTGTGTAGTGGTGCTGTTGCTACAAATGCCACATCCCCAAGTGTTTAGCTTATTGTATGTGATGGTAAATTATTCCACTTGCACAATTGCAGGTGCCTCCAGGGAGTAACAATGATAGGATGAGCGGCTGCTCATATAGATAATACTGGAATTATGAAAAATATTAAATGCATATGATAAAATCCTGGTGCCTTTGAGATAAAAGCGGCCAGTGTAATGATGAGGCTATTCTTTTTCTTCACAACCCATTTTTATTGTCAAAGAGGAAATGCAGTAATAAAACTTAGATTCCTCTTGTATTTATTTAGAAATGTTACATTGTTGTGCTCTTTCCTTCTAACATTTTCTGTCTGCTTATTCAAGAGCTCTTTTTCTCTGTGATCTAGAGTAACCTATTTCTCGGCTTCATTAACTATGTTTCACTTAGGATCTTATCTAGAAAAATTAATTTCTTGTTTTATATTTCAGCTTCTTCCGTGCTTTATATTTTATATTAACTGTAACTTACTATAATCTAAAATATTTGCCCATTGCTTTCTGTGAAAGATGCCGTTCAAAATAACTGTATTCTTTCTGCCCTGTTCCATCTGTTCTTTTATGAGGATGATGCTGAAGTTAAGTTCAAGGTCAGGTTGGACGGGGCCTTTGAGCAACCTGATCTAGTTAAAGATGTCCCTGCCCATGGCAGGGGGTTGGACTGGATGATCTTTAAAGGTCCCTTCCAACCCCAGCATTTCTATGATTTGGTGATTTAATGGCTGGTTTTGGATATGTTTCCCTTCCAGCGGTAGGGAAATACAGGCTGTTCGCTCCTCTCCTCACCCACGTGTTCACGCAGCACAACTTGGCTCTTTCTAGAAGAACGGATTTTGCTTCATCTCATTGGCTTAACCCATTGCAAAAAAGTTTGATCTCTGAATAGTCATAATTCACTGGAAACCTTATAATCTTTGATCAAGATCTCAATCTCTTTTAATTTGCAAGCATATTTTTGATGCAAAAGTTCTTTTTTGTCTCCTTTTTGATTAAATATACCTCTTTTCACTTCTTTTTGCTGGTCTGCTGTACGTTGGAGGAAGATTAAGCCTCCAGTCTCCATCCTGACATTTAACCTTTACTTATCTCATGCTAATTCCATCAGCTTTAACAAAATTATCTTATTTTCCCCCATGCTGGTAGACAGTGGAGGCACTTCAAATTATTAAAAAAAAAAAAAAAAAGAGAGAGGGGAAGAAAAGAAAAAACTGATGACCTTCAATTAACTTTATTCTGCTAAATTTTACATTGAAATGATTCATGTATGCCACAGGATTTCGCTTGCTATAGATGTGGAAACTGGCTGCTATTAAATGTATTTCTACATCATCAAACAAAGCAACTTGAACAGATAAAATAGAACTGAGATTTTAGGTGAGTCCCAAGGATAGTATAATGAAAGTATGTCTTATATTTCCTGGTTCATTTTCTATATGTGTAAATACATTGAGAGTTTTGTTATAAATATACAAGATTATTAAAAGATGGAAATGTTGCTGTTCAACCCAGCAGAGGAATGGTAAATGAGTAAATGTTTTGTATAAGTCGGAGAGAGATGGAATAGCACCAAAGAGTAGAAAAATGGAACTGCTGCATTTTACCAATGGAATTGGTTGCTCCGCTGAGATGGGAAGAGAGCACCAGGGAATTCAGTGCAGGGCTTGTCCATGGGGCTGGTGTGCAGGATCGACTAGTAATACTGTGCACCATTAACTTGAACAAAGAAACAACTTCTGTAAAAACATTGCTTTTTGTTAATTAAGCTGCTTTGCACCCTAGGAATAGTGAATCGTTAGCTGCTCATATTCCCCTAAGGACACAGAGCTGTTTGTGATCTCTGGGGTTGCTAGAGATAAAGGGCTGTTTATTTTCCAGGGTTCGATTCATCCGATTGTTTCAAGTAAAAGTAAAAAGATAAAAAGATCGCGAACAGGCTCTGAAGCCAAATAGAAAAATGAAGCAGTTGTATTGTCTGTAGTATCCTTCTCTCGTAATGAGTAGGATTAAATTCACACAGACCCTTCCCTAGGCTTTCATTTTAATGATGGCCAGATGCTCCCAGTGTTACCAGCTTTGTTATGACCAGCAGAGTCTAAAAACTTGCCATATGTATTGCTGGGTATTATGTACCTAGTTTTGATGATTGACTTTCAGCCATTTCTGCAGCTCATTTGCTTGTAGCTCAAGTCAGCCTTCAGCGTGTTGTAGACAATGCAGAAAACTTCAGAGCAAAAACCATTACAGTTGTAAACATTTAAATGCTTAGTTTCACGGTTCACTGATCTCAGGCAACCAGCTGCTCGTTTTCATCTGCTTTTTTCTTTTGTTCTGTATTTGCTCTGTATTGGGAGTGACTTTTGTATTGATTGCATCAGATGGGGTGAAATTTTTACTTTAAATTCTAACTAAAAGTTTAAAATGACTTCACTATTTTTTAATGGGATTCTTGTCAATTATACTGAATTATTTATAGAACACTTAAGACTAAAAAGAATTCCCTTTGAGACTTTCTAGGGTTTTCAGCAGATTTCCAATCTGCTGTTTCATTCAGCCACAGGTCCAGTGTACAAACAAAAGGTTGTTGCTCCTTCCTTAGGAAGCCACGTGTTTAACGAAGCTTTGCATTCGTTTACTATGGCCTGTTTTACCGAGGCCCAAACTCGTTGAGTCAGTGAATACCAAGTTCCGTATCTTCTTTTTCCTGTAGGCCTTTAATCGCTAAAAGTCAATTGATTTGAGCATAATTCTCACTTGATCTCACTTGATCTGAAAACAGATGTCTCGAAGTCCAGGCCTCCTTCCCAAATAGCCTGATCCTGCGAGGTCGTGAGCTAAAGAGAAGGTAATGAAATGTATAATAAAAAATACCTAATTTGTGCCACATCTCAGAGGCTGAATGTGGCAGACTCTTGCCATGCTGTCCCTGGCACTGCGAGCCGGGTCAGCAGTCACTGGTGTCACAGCGAGTCCCAGCTCTTACTGGGAAGGAAGTTTTGTTCTGCCTGGAGCTGTTGTTACCCCTCCCGGGAGGGAAGGCATCAAAAAGTGTGAGGAATACAGCTCTGGAGGAAGGGTCCTGCCTTTAGGCTTCAGATTTCTTGCTGCCCTTTGGCAGGTCCAAACCTGGAGGGTGTGAGCGGCCTCCTCTTGGGTCCTGCAGTTGATGATACAGTAATATACAGCCAGAAATGCTGTTCTTCGCAGTGAAGTTACAGGGGAGGCTCTGCAGCTGTACCTGGAGGTTGCAGTGGCTGTGCCTGCTCCAGGGCAGTGGTGAATTCTCTATTAAATGTGCAGCAAGATTATACCAAAAAATAAATCATGATTTCGTGAAAATGACATACTTCTATTAGATGCACCCAGCTTTAAGCAAAGCTCTTTCTCCTCCCTCCACCCCCCATGATCTCTCTCTTTGTTTTCAGATTGTTTTAATAACCATTCGGATGTAGCGATTTCTCTTAATTGCAGTGGTTGTGCAGTTTTGAAGATCTGTGGAGCTTACGGGTCAACATAGTGCTCCTTCGAAATGTCAGTGCAGCAGAATTATAAAGTCAGTCCAGTAATGCAATTCGGATGCCCCAATCTATCATGTATTATTACCTTTAAGGTGCAAAAGAATGAGGCCTAAAGGAGCTGTCAGTATGTGCATGCCTTTAATTAGAAAATTATCCCAGCGTCTGTTCCTGTGAAGTCCCACACGTTAAACAGTGACGTGAGCGTAAGGTGCCTTTCCCCTGCAGATTTCTTGCATGGAAACAAGTAATGTGTTGTCCTGATTCACAACCACAGCAGGGAAACCTGCCTGTTGTTATATAAACAGAAGATGAATGCCCTTATAAATGAAATAGTGGTAGTGACACAAAAATAAATTTCTTCTGTTGGATAGTTTCTGATCTTTATGATGCACAAACTTCCTGTCACTGTTGGAAGAGCCAAAATGAGAAGGCACCAAAAAATCTGGGATGCAGATTGCAAGACCTTGAAAAATACCACGTAAAATCCTCTGAGTGTTTTGACAATGGGGTTTTGATTTTACTTTGCAGATAAAAGATCCTGTCTGGTTTTGACCCATCGCATTTTGGCTTTATTATTGGATTGTTATTAATGACAGAGCCGGGCTACTGGTCCCTTCAGCTGGCTGGGAAGACACCGGATGGGCACCGGCGTAAAGCCGAATGGGCAGCTTTTGTTATCGCTGGTGCAAGTGAAAGCACTCTGATCTGTAATGGAGTGCAGGACAGAAATTACATAGATCATTATTACTTTCATCTGCGTGCCCGGATGGCATGTGGTATCTATACACCACCATCTTCGTCATTCGAAAGTTTGTAAGCAGCATCCAGGGAGCTCAGTGTGATCGCTTTGGAATTCGGTAAGCTTTGAAGCAGCTGCCTTCTGTTAACTGCTGATCTTCAAACCCGTGTTCTGTAACACGTGGTGGCTTAGTTTGAGGGTTACCTGAGCCTGTGCCTTCAATGCCAAGGACAGGTGACGCGCAGCACTTGGGTTTGTGCATCGTATGGATTGTGTACAGGAGGTCTGGGCATCCGCGTGCCACCGCCTTGCATGTATATTGTATATTTGTGCACTGAGGCTATTAACTGTTTTCTCCTTCGGCAAAAAACACTCAGTTCTTCATGGATAGGACATAAATCCTTCATATATGAGAAGGTTTATTTGTTTATTTTGCTATAATAGTGCATGCTTTTTTGTCAATCCACTAGTGGTGCTGTAAAGGGCACGTTTACAGATAAAAGAAAGGAGATGGGGTTTCTCTACTCAACTTTCAGTTAGGGTTTTTTGGGGGTTACATAATGTTGGGGGCAGTGCAAAGCCCTATTCCTTTTATACATCTCTTCTTTCAGACTCATTTGAGCTCTGCACCACCTAAATATAACAGAGAGTGGCCAACTGCCCACACAGCAGTGAGAAGGATGTGGAATTCAGGAGCACGTGCGAGGTTTTGTTAGGAGTTTGGCAGTTCTCCAGAACAGCAAGTGTGAGTCTTTTCCCCCTTTGCATTTGTTGGTAACTAAAAGAGCTTTGGCAAGAAAAGCCGAGCAACAGTAGTTCCAGATCTCCAACTGGTTAACTGTTATTTTATTGATCAGATAAAAAGTTCCAACAAGTATGCAAAAAAAGCTTACAGGAAACAGGATGAAGACAAAAATCCAACCTATTTGCTGCTGCATCCGTGTAAAGGAATTGAATTTTAAGTGGAATTTCTGGCTCTCTTACCAAATATCTGCAGCGTCCACTTTTTTATGAGAAGGAGATAAATACCAACCTGTTTCAGATGGAAAAAGGAAAGTTCAAAAGATGCTGCACATACGTGTGTATTGGGAACTGCAGCATTTTGAGCAAGCGACGTGAGTAACCTTGGCTTCAGGACAACAGAGTGGGCAAGGGAGAGGGAACACGGAGGGCTGGTGCTGCAGCAGCGGGCAGGGGAGCAGGGCAGGAGCCTGGCAGCAAGTAAGGAGAGAGGCAGCAGTGGGTTTGGCAGCCTGCCTGGATGGGCGAGAGATGGTGAGATAGTCCGGACAGCTGCTCAGAGAGTCAGATCCCGCCCTCGCGAAAACTGCTGCAATTAAACCACACTCTGCAGCGTCACTACAAAAGCGCTCTGAGCGCTGAAGTTGTACTGTTCAGGACTTCCGTTCTGAACAGCCTATTGTGGTAATTAAAACTAGCTCTGACATGGATGTATTTTTGAGTTGATACATCTGCGTTAGCATTGCAGTTGGGAGCAGGAGTGCGCTTCTGGAATGAATCTCAGTCCTCGCTGCCGCTCCAGTGGGTGTGCAGGAGGCATCGGGAACACATAGACCAAGTTCCTTTCAGATGGAGCTGAACGGGATCTGTGCTCCAGGAGCACGGCTCATGTGCTGTAACCACTTACAGGCATTCAGTCTGCAGGTCAAAGGTAGCACTAGTTTGAAGGAAAATCCCTTTGAAATGTGTGTGTTCTGGATGGCAGGACCTCAGCACCAACTGTACCGCTCTACAAATCTCCTCCTGGTCTGCACTGCTGGCTACTAAAGACAAAAGCCAGTGATGTGCATGGGTGAACTGACCACTTTTCTCTCCAGAGTGTCAAGGCTTTGCAAGGGCAAAGCCCGAAGGCAGACGTAGTTTAAATGATCAGGAGCACTTGAATTCAAAGCCAGCTCTGCCAGATCGTTTGGGGCTGGGGCAGGAGAGTTGTGCTGAGGCTGTGGCCCTGCCTCTCGTCTGCTCTCCCCCAGAAGTCCGCCTTGCAGGAGAGGAGCTTTGCTGGGATCTCACTGCATGCTGTTATGACTTTTATATTCAGCAGTAAATAGAAACAGAGCTTGATATTGAGCACCAAGGAAATGATCCTCAGAGAACTTTCTTCACTAATGTCCTATTTGTGTCAATATCCCTCTGCAACCTCCTTCTTTTTCCTGAGATTCCCAATTACTTGGGCTGTGCCTTGAAATTTTTTTCATAAATTATAGTCACACACAAAAACAAGTTAAGAAAAATATCCTCAGCATTCATTTGTTGTCACTGTAAACTAAGAATAGAGCAATGCAACAATTGAATCAGATCAAAAAAGTTTGTCTCGGTTTTGGATTCAAGTTAATCAAACCAATACGAAGAATATAAATCTTCATAACACTAGCGAAGTTCCTCAGGAGGTGGCTGTCAATTTGATAGTAAACCACAGCCAAATAATGTTACCACGTGGCACAAAACTCATATAAAAATAGCTGCTTGCTAGAGTTTGTTTCCACCAATCCTTTCACATTTACTATCATCAGGATTAAAAATAAACCTGAATGTTTTATGACTGATATCATCATTCTTCTTCTAAACAAGAGGAGTTGTTATCTTTCTATTTTGGAAAAAGGACATAAGGCAGTAGCTGTTTTCTGGAATCCTTGTCTTGATACAGGAGTGCTACTTCAATATTTTTCAGTATGAAACCCATTTAGGTATGAATATAGACTGCTACACATCGTGCAGGCCTGCTTTATTTTTCTATTTACATATTTTGAAAAGAAATCTAATTTGGAAGTGGTTAGTGTATTTAATCAATACTCTTTCAGGTAGCTGAAGTCGTGTGTAAAATGTGTATAATTTTAAGTTTTTACTCAAAGTTACACTATTTTTTTTTCCCCACTAAGTAAATCTACAAATAATATTACTTCCTATTATTAAGCTTTAAAAAAGCCCCAAACCCCTAGTGGTAATTGCATGAAAGATAACAGGAAATTAATTAGGCTGCCATGGTCCACTTCCCCTGCCACTTGTACTGCTAATACGAACAACTGAGGATGGTGTGCCTTCATTTCATAACGCTCTTTCATGTATGTTACTTGATTCAGACATTTCTTGGCTGCAAAACTCTGTGTGCAGTAATAAATAATATGGTAAGGATATGCACGAGTGATGAAAGTGAACCGATGAAGTAAATGACAGCATCATGGTGCAAGGTCATGTCTCTGAGGTGTAAGGTAATATGGAAAGATCTGAAATACAAAAGAATTTGGAGGCTGAAGGAGAGAGAAAACATCAGGCCTTGCTAATGTACAGACTTAGAGCATGAGAACAAAAAGCTTGTGTGGATATATTCGTAATCTGAAGATGAAAGGAGGGACACATGCTCACCTGGGGAGGTGGAAGGTGGGCAAAAAAATACCCTGTAGAGAAGGTGGTGGTGAGTATGGACCAGAGCTCGCAGGACCCCAGCTGGCTCTTCTCTAGTCCCTATGGACGGTATACCCAAGCCGAGACTTTAAGAGTGATTTAAGGACAATGATGCGGGTCTGCGGACGGTGATGGTTAGCAGCGTGAGAGAGAAAGCACAAAGGTGTCTCTGGTAAAGGAAATCAAAGTGTTCCTTTTCTGCAGGAGTTTTGGGATTTGATTTCCCCCCTTATTCTGAATTCCAGCAGACTCAAAAACAGTAGGCCCAGCAGACTTGCTGGCATCTCTCCAAAACCAAAGCACAAGTCTTACACAGTGCTATAGTATTAAGTATTTGAGATAAGGGTTGACATCTGGCAGGGTTCCTGCTCAGCCTATCTGAATGATAATTCTTGGGCATATCATTATAACTTCGTTTTAATGATTTTCATGAAGGTGTAGGCTTAATTTATCTCATACTGGGCTTTGCTGAACTATTACTCTTCATGCAACTTCTATAAATTGTTAATGATATTTTCTTTAGCACAGGAATGTCAATGGACTAATTATTCAAAACAATGTGATTAGGAAGAGTGTTTTGGACAAAATATGTATTCTGCAGGGCTACAAGAAATACCATGTCTCAGTTTGATTGGCTCCATGGAACCAATGAACAGTCAGAATTTTTCATTTATTTGGATATTAAATGTTGAAGGAATCTGACACAGAAGTGAAGCTGTACATCATAATAATTAAAATGTGGGTGTATGTATTGGGTCTTCTAGAGATTTTGCTAAAAACGTGGCTAGGCTGTATCTTCAAAATAAACGAGTGAAATGTTAGATGCCTGAGCATTTCAATTTTATTTTTGCCTTTCCCATACTGTACGTGTTGTTGCAGCTGTTTCCATAGGTTATGAAATGCAAAACCTCTGTTTTCCTTGCACAACAGGTGAGACATGGGAAGATTTCCCTCTTGTTGCAAGTTAATTAAAGGACCAAGCTTCATGCTGTGACACACATTCGCACGCGTGCTTCATCTTTGTGAGCTCTCCAGGCTGCGCCCCATCCAGGTGGGAAGGGCAGTGGGCATCGGTGCAGGAAAACCTGCATCTGTGTGCTCGGCCGCGTTTGTCGCGGCGTGCTGGGGGTCCGAAGCAGAGAGTGTGTCCTGGAGGCTTTGGGATGTGGTGCGTCGTGCAGTGGCTTATTGCAGAGTGTTCAGAGACTAAAATTAAGCAAAAGCCTGAAACTTTTTAAGGATAAAGAAATTTGGGTAGGCTCTGTCTGCTCCATGTGTCACCGAGGGCAGGGGCTGCTCGGCCCCATGTGTGAGCTGGGACCACGCGTGCCGTGCCAGGATCTGCTCCCCAGCTTTGCTGTAAGGCTGGGGTGCATGCCGAGCAGAACTTCTGCAATTAACAGCTGCTGTGATTGCCCTGCCTTCCCCTCGTATTTTTCTGTTTTTCATTGTTTGTCGTCTTGGCTATGACTTGGGGAAAAATTTTTGGCAGGTCAGATCAGAGCCGCGTTGTGGCTCCTGTGGGGGCACAGCTTGGGCTGCCCCCGATAACAGCTCAGTGCCAGGCGTTAGGTCCCACCTCAAAGCGGCCAAAGCTTGTCAGGAGAGGCTTCGTAATACTCACACCTGAACAGTGGTTTAGTTGCGTCAAGGTCTTCTATTGTTTTTTCAGCTCTCGCTATAATCCTGTAGTAGATTACGCCTTTTCAGGAGTGGTATGTAATATTTAGTATTTATGAATATTTGGAAGAACCCCCAGTTCCAAAAGGCTTTTTTTCTTATGCACATGATCTGCTGGGATAGGTCTGGATGATTTCTGCAATGTTGTTCCTGACTTTAAAATGTCTGGAAAAATTGAGGCCAACATATGCTGGGATTTGCACTTTTTTCCTGGTTAGATTATTGCTTCGCCAGACTAAGAAATAATATCTATAAATCCTTTTCTTTCATGAAGAGCAATGTGCAGAATAGCTATGGTACAGATGGGGAATGAAAGAGGAGATGAAATATTGAAATCCTGATAGATTTTGCTGTTGTATTTATCTTTTTTTAAAAACAATTTAACAAAAATCGTGTTTCTCCAGGATTAATCACCACTCATCTTCAAATGGGGCTTGAAAGGGAGATAATCCTGTTCTAGTCCCAAGGCAATAATACTGTGGACCCTAAAATGCAAAATGCAATGTGACTTTCAAAAATATACTCCTAGTGATTGGCTTGCATGAAAAAGATGTGCTTGCTTAGTCTGAAAAAGAATTTGTCTTGTCACTGGAAGTTTGTTTTCTTTGTGGTAGGTCATGCTTCTGGTAAGTTTTTATTAGAGAGATTACATTACTTTAGGCAAAAGTGTCGAAGTGACTTGCCAGCCCCTTTCCAGTGATTTTTGAAACTTGGGATCTTGAATTGGCTTTGAAAAAGGAATCTGAACAATTACTTAGATACTGAAAAACTGATTTTAGAAAATGTTGGCAAATAACTGTTCTTATCATCTCCCTTGTTCCTGTAGCTTTTTATGAAGGCAAATGCTGAAATGGAAATTACACCTCTCCTCTTAGCTAAGGCTTCGCTGCCTCAGCTGTGACATTTCTGTGCTCACTCTAATCTTATCTGAGCTTGCAGAGTTTTTCCAACCTGTTTGTTCAGAAGGGCATGGTTAGTAAATGTGTCCCTTGCCTTCCCCTCTGTTCCTTGTCTTTTACTCCATGGCTCAGATTACACCCACTGTCTGGGGTCTGTTTTGAGCTGGCTGACTCGGCCACTTCTGATTCCATCCTGAGTGAAAATGTTTGCCCCACACATACATGTCCCAGTCATACTCTCTTAACACTTGGTTCATTTCTGTAGCAGTCATATAGGCTCCAGAATACTGGACCAGTGAACCAGCATATCTTGTCCAAAGTCTTGCTATTCTGTTATGAAGCTTTTTAATATTTTTTTTTCCTTATCTTAAACCTACAAAGACTCATTAAATGCAAAACAACCTTTAGAGGCAGCAAGGGAGTATATCAGGCATCCAAAAACTGTACAATTATTCAGTTGGAGGCCAAATTTTCCAAATGATTACAGTCCGTGCTAGTCAGATTTATTCCCAATTACTGCCAAAAAAATCTATTTACAGGATGGTTGCTCCCAATCAAGGAAGAGATGAAACGTCAGAAAATGTAAAGAGTGGAGGAGAACAGTCGAGATACACTGATAATTAATGCCTGAAGGGAAAGCAATTCACTTTGCATGGTATTCTCATTCAGTCAACTGCATTTCAACAAATTTAACAAATATGTGTACTACACACTGATTGCAACTACAAAGCAGACGCAAATGTCATTTTGCGGTTACTTTTTTTAAAAGCAAGATTGTATAAAGATTGTCCCACCTAAGTTCAGGCTGTTACTACAATATATGTCTTGTGAAAATACCATAAAAGGTTTGGTATCATAGAGACTGCTCAACTAATTAGCATAAGCTTCACGGTATTATTAACTGTGAAAAAGAGAATATAACACTAGGTTTCTACAGATAAAAGCGCAGAAAATAAGGAAATGCAATTGCTTATACACCAAAAGCAATATTGACTTGGCGGTGCTGAACACAGTGTGTATTTTATATTATGCACAACTTACAATGTGAGCTACAGTACACTGAGGCATATTTAATTGGAGAAAAATGGAAAAATAGTACTAGTGATGGTGCCTCCATGTTTATGCTTTCTGCCCTTCTGTGGTTTTATCTTAGCATCAGTAAGTTTCCTGACTGTATCTGTTTGCTTATTTACAAGAAATTGGGAAGGTCTGTGCCATTTGCTCGCACTTCTTTTCTGCAGTTAGATTCACTCTCTTTTATTTGAAGTTAATTAGTAATTTGAATTCCTTGAAGTCTGGAGATAGTTTTGCAGAACCTCAATTTGCAGGATGCCACCTTATCCGTTCGTATTGTCCTGAAAACATTTTTCCCATACCAACTCCCACCCCCGAGATTAAATAAAAATACGTGTTTGAGCTAAGCAAGTACTATTTCCCATTTATATTCAATACAAAGTTCTAAATAAAACTTAGATGTTCAAGAATGATTCAGGGGAGATTGGAAATGCGTCAGCTTGACTGCAGAGAGCAGCGGGATTTTATTGTGTTGTCCCAAGAGCCGCTCAGTGAAAGAGCGGTAAATTGCACCCTGTTTCGCTTGCTGTTTTTCTTTCTCTGCGTTCAAAAAAAAAAAAACCCCAGGCCCCCCCAAGCCACGGCTGTTCTTGTCTCCAGAAACAAATTGTTTCCGTGTCTACTGCGGTAGAGGCATTACATTAAGCTCTTACGCTTTCTCCTGTCAGCTGCCTTTAGGGAGGGCCGCGGAGAGTCCCAGCCTCCTGCAGGAGCACCAGTCCTGCTCCGCGGGGAGTAAAGAGGCCATAGTCCTCCCATCTGTCCTGCCCGGCTGAATGCAGGGTGGGACTTCCATAAGCCATGGAAAAGATGGGAGAATTTTTTTCAGCACTTACTGCAGCAGACCTGTGACACCCTGGGCTCCTGAAACCAGGGCTGGGTGCTGGTGTGACACCCATGGGGAACGCTGCAGCCGTCTCCTCCCAACGCAGAGTATCTGCTGGAGCATTTACTGGTGCATCAGTGTGTCCAGGGACATTACGTGAGCTTTATGTCAACAACAGTGTACAAATGCATTACATAAAACATGGGGAGAAAATAAATATTTCTCTTTTATTCAACCTTACTGGATATCCTTAGAGACTTGGTAACCTAAGGTTTCTATGTAGTTTTGTCTTTTGTATTCTCATTTTTGTGTTGACTCAGGTGCCATCATTTCTTCCCTCCTTTTCACTTCTCTCAGTCTGGGCTATGAAATGTGTTTTCAGATATTCATAAATAGTATCCTACTTTTATGAATCTGGAATATTTGAAAACTATTAGAAAGCATCAGACAGACCTAGTTTCACCAAGGCTTGTACTATGCTGGAGTCTTTGTTTCCTTGATGAATTGGGTAACGTAGCCCCCCAAGTTTTTTTTATGATTTTTAATTTGTATTTATTGTATTGCTGCTTAATGTGTGGAGCATCTTACAGAAACTCCTTCCGTTCAAGGCAGAGTCAGAAAGTGGTGTTTATGCAATAGCAGCCAGCGTTTTCTCGTACGGATGCGGTGCAGCAAACACACATGCCCCTCACACCCCCTTTGCCATGTATAGGAAAGCGATAGCTGGTGAAATTTGGTTTAAGTACCCGAAAAAGTGGTCCGTTATCCAGGTCGGTCTGCCCTGCTGGGTTTCAGAGCAGGCTCAGTCCCTGACCCTCCAGAGCCAGCGGCTGGCAGTCTGCAGGCTGGTGCTTCGGCAGCTCTGTTCTTCGGAGGCTGCAAACCCCGGCCAGCAGCGCAGCAGGGAAGGATGCAGAGTGTCCCATGAGTCTTGCAGGAATTAGCAATGAATTGTTAGGATGCATCTGGAATATTCTTTTCCCCTTATTTTCTGCGTTAAAACTCATAAACCTGAAAAGAGACCAAACACATGTTTTTCATAGTGGGAATAGTGGACTAAGTGGCCTGGCCTGTTGTTCCTGTGTGTTATCGCTGAAACCAATGAATGTTGGTGTACAACGGTCTCTGAACTGGTGCAGATTTACGTGCTGTTTGCCTTTGGCTTAGCATCACTGTATATGGCTTAAACAGGTCTATATATTTGCAGGATTGATGCCATGATACTGAGGGTCTCCAAAGTACCTCAGCTTGGTGGGAGCGAAGAGGCAGTCGTACCTTGTCGACCGGGTGGGCAGGGACCTATTCACAACCGGAGGCATCTGGGGGCTGGTTCCCCGCTCCCTCCCAGCAGCGCTCTCCCCATCCTCGGGGTGACCCGCTGCTCGCAGCGCCCAGGCACCGCCTTCTGCAGCTCTATGGATTTATGTCTTCTGTCATAAAATAAACTTTACGCTTGCACATTAAATTGCAGTTACACCTAGGGAGACCTGAAACTGTAATGCTTAACATGGCATTAATGTTTGTGTCCTGTATTGTACCTTGGTTCTTTATGGAAGAGATGAAAGCTTTTATCTCAGCTTATGTGGAGCAGTAATAATAACCTGCGGTAAGCCTGGCTGACCCGAGTGCCACTGTTAGCTCAGGAAGACGAGATAAAGGTATAAATCCGCCCCCCTGAGTTTTTACAGCAAGTGTTGTTTCAGTTTCCTCCTTAACTTTCCTCCTGCATGTTGGCATGCAGCAACTGTGTTTTTCTAATTAATGCCTAACATCTTTTATATTTTTTTATCTAATTGATACAGTTTTGATAACTCTGGAGGCTTATGGAAATTCTTACTGAGTTTAAAATCACGTCCTTTCAGAGCAGGGCAATGTGACTGCTGGTGCAGATATGTTGCCTTCAAAATCTGCATGTTTATAATCACAGAATTGCTAAGTGTCTGGCTGATCATAGTAAATGCAAGTGGTTTTGTTCATGCTGTAACCAGTTTCCAAAAATAGTTCTGCTGGTTTGTGCGGTACCATGTCAGAAAAACAGCAATTCAAATAGTTTTTTACAATGTTATGATGCAATCACCTGTAATATAAAAACAAACAACAAAAAAGTCAAGAGCATTCAATAATATTTTGTAATACCTAGACTAAAACCACGATCCAGCAGAAGGACAAGAGCTTCTTATTTCATTATGAAGCCTTTATTATCCTTTTTTTGGAAGTAGTGCATACTCATAAGCTGTGAGTTTTATAGGTCAGCCTGGCTTGTCCCTCGGCTACATAAGGGTAGCTAATTGCTGTCTGAAACACAGTGTTCTGTCAACACTGCGAAGTACGCTCACTGTGTAAATTTTCTGCAGATGTTGAGTAGTGCTGTTAGCACTCAGGTGGCTCTACAGCATCGGAGTTGGTGTTCCTTGCCTTTCTCTTTTCATGATTTGTTTGCGTCCTGAACGCTTACGGTGCCTGTCGTACGGGCTTCCTCAGTTGGTTAGACTTTGCATTTCCATGCTCCTGGAGGTAATGAATCGCTGTATACTTTCACCAGTATACACTGGAGTTTGCATTTTCTCGCTCACAACTAAGTGTAAATTTTGTTGTCCATTGAGTATATCTACGTTAAATCCCATCAATGGGCTTGAGTGCCGGTGGCCAGCTTTGGACCGTAGTGGGCAGCAGCTTCTGCCTTACTGGAGCTCAGCCTCACCTGGAGGGTCAACATGTGGCACCGCCTACACAGCCTCCGCCGGCACCGTGGGAGAAAGCATATGGAAAATCGGGGTGGTTTATCATTAAAAAGCAAGAAGTGTTCTGTTGAATTGTTCCTCGCGGGGTGACTGTTCTGGTGCAGTGATGGTTCTAATGACAGCAGATGTTTTTTCACTGAGACTCCTCCCAGGAGGGGATGCCAGGGAATAGATAATTGGACATACTGGAACCGTGTAGAAACTTTTATAACGTTTTATATTTGTTGAAAAGATAATGACTGTTTCTGTCTTGAAGTGACCTAAAAACTGTAGAAAAGCAATATGCAAAAGTATGTTAAAGTTGGATCCTGTCCACCTCCTGTGTGAGCTGATAGACATTTGTCAGAAGGTTCCATATAAATTTGGTATAAATTTAAATGTACTCCTAGTTGCATACAAATTTTGTGTATTAATACCTGTGATAGTCCAGACTGCGTGCAGAATGAAAGCTTATTCTTTATATTTTGAACAGGAGCATTGCATTTCACCAAAAATGTAATTTTTAAAAAAATTTTAAAAAAAAAAAAAAGAAGTTGAGATCTGGATTGGCTCAAGAGTGAGCCGGAGGCTCGGTCAATGGCAAGACCTCCTCTCCCTGGACACATGGACCTGTGATACAGGACAGTATTGAATATCCTGACTTTGACCCTGGGCTGCATCAAAACAGTCACCCCCTTTCTCCCAGACGTGTTAATTTTAGACTTGTCTCCTCCTTTCTGGTTGCAGTTATTGAATTAAGAGTTATTTGCAATCTGGCACATTTTTAATTCACTTTCTCACAGTGTTAATATTTTTAGCAACCAGAAGCACAATGATTTTTCTCTTGTCAATGAGACATGAAAGGTAAGAAGAAGAACGTGCTGCAGAGGACATGGAAGCGAGATCTGAGGAGATCTGAGTCGATCTGCTCCAAAACATTTGCTACAATTATTTGCTTTGCTTTGTCTGCAGATTTGTGGACAAATGCCACTTCAGGCAGTGACTGGTTTGCTGGCATTAACCTAGCCTCAAGTGAATATTTTTTCTGTATCTCTAAAATGACATTTTCTTGGAAATGGCAAGAGCTGATTTGTGCAAGACTCTGGCTGAGATAGCAGACAGCTCTGCAAATCAAAATTCAGGCTCATTAGGTGTAGGGTGCCCTTGAATTACACCTGTTATTTTGGTAGCCAGGCACTGTAGCGCTTGAGCCTGACGACAGGTTGAGTTACTGTCCCGACTTCTATAAATGCAAGAAATCCACCAGACTGCAAACCTGTCCGTGAAATTTTCCTTGAAGATCCATCATGATCGAAATGTGCTGGCTTCATACCTCAGTCAATTGAAAAATCTTACCGTCGGTGTGTGTATATAAATCCCAATTTAGGCTGTGTTTCCAGAACTGTGCAGCTTCACTAATTCCTTTGTGTAAGTGTGGTATTCCTAATATTGGTGTTCAGCAGGAATTTTTGTACATTTTTTATTTATCTTTAGGGTTTTTTTTACTTATAAGTTTATGGGGATGAAAATGTTTTTCATTTATGGTGTAGTTAAATCTCTTGTAAGTGGTATAATGAAACTTTATAACTCCCTTCAGCTGGGGGGTTTACTGATCATTTGTCTCCAGGAGATGTTAATTGCTGATGAGATTTTCAGTTAAGTAAGATCCTGCCTGTTATGTATCTCAGTTCCAGTGTAGGCTCATTTTTGTTCCCTATTTTCCTGTGTAATTGTAAGAGATTTTTTTCATAAAAAGTCATTTTGTACCTAGGGCACTGAAGCTTGATGATATTTATACATTCTAGCTCTTTTTTTAAAATGCCAGCTCAATATATTATGTTTAGTTCTTTTTGTGATTTTTAGATGTTACTTAATAGAAAATCTGGTAAAAATATTGCGTAAAAAGCTTGTATAGAAACAGCAATATGTTCTTGAATTTTTTGCGTGTGATGCTTAGTGTATATACACACAGATAAATATACGTATAGAGAGTTGTTTGTCCTCTCAGATTGTGAATTTTTTACCCATTAATCATAAAACATTTGAAGATACCATTACGTCTGCTTGTCTCCTAGTATGCGCCTCTCCTTTGCTGACTGCTTTGTCTTTGCCCAAGCTATCGATTAAATTAGACTTTACTAATGTCTACCTGATTATATATTCTCTATATATAGATATTCTGTAGCACTATATACTATGTGTCGTGTAAGTATATAGTGCTACATATAGTGTGTGTATATAGTACTAAGCTATATGTATTATATATATCAAAAATACATGTTATTTCATCTATATTACTGTTCTGCAGTGCGTATACCATAAACTTTAGTAATGTCTTGCTCTCTTGTCACTGTGTACACATACACAAATAACAGTGAACCAAGTAGGAAATCTGCCTGAGCCTCTTCAAAACCTTGTAGCTCTGAGACTGCAGATGATCCGATCACATGAAATAAAATGAGGTAATGGACTGAAGACGACGACCAGAAGTGTATCAGAGAGTGTGGAGAGACTTTCCTTCTGCATAGATTTAGCTGAAAGTAGAGACCTTTGTAGCTGATAAAAAAGGCTATGACAAAGGTAATTTTTTTCCTCTGGAGAGAGATTTAAAAGGAAAGAAATTTTACGGAAGATGTGTGGATAATGTCAGTGGACGTCTTTACAAAATGTTATGGAGCCCCTGTAAATAGTTCTGTCAGGGCTTCACAGAAAAATGTGGCTCTCAACATTTCTAAAATGCTTTATAGATTATAGGAACAAATGACTTTGCTGTGGGGGAATTGGCTGGTGATCCATCCCAGCATCCTGTCTTTCACGGTGGTCAATCCTGATACAGCAGCGGCTTCAGTTACGCATGGGTTTGGGCAGCCGCTTAGGTCAGGGAACTACACAAGCAATTGGGAGCGACTGGTGACAGTAAGTCAGGTTCCCCCCGCTTCTCTAACGTCATTATTATTTCTTTCTCCTCTTCCATATTTGTATGCTTTAATATACAGGAGGGATATTGTAAGAAATTTATTCAACTATTTTTTGTAATTATTTTGTTAGTAATTTTTTTGTAACTTTGAATTCACCTTTGTTTTGGGATGTTGGTTTCCAGTTTTGTTTCCGCCTTGTTTGACTGTGCCATTATTTCCCTCTCCAGCTCTTCGGGGAATAGACCACATCTTTCTGTCTGTGCCTTGCTTAGCATATGGCAAATACAGGGCTGTGTCTCTTCACTTAGGTTTCGGTCATTATGTGAGTAGAAAGGTAGGATGAATAAGGCTACAAATGTGAAGGAATGAATGCTTATTAATTTCTGTATATCAGCTGGTGGCTAATGCTGTCATTCTCATTTCTGTAAGTGCAGTTTAATAAGCAAACATGCTAACTTTCTCCATTTTTCTCTTCCATTCTGTCATAGTGTAAGTGGCACATACAAGAGAGGAGAGGAAGAAAAATATGCAAAGTCAAACCAGTATTATTGTACTGAGAGCATTTTTCCTCCTACCTCACATGACAGGAATACGTATATGTGATTTATTGCTATTTTGCATGGAAGAACACCATCTTCCTGTGTAGAATTGCAATTAAAGTAGAAGGAATCTCATCAGTCATCCAGCCATGTTTCCATGACATGTACAACTTGCAAGTCAAACATTGAAATCTTTATTTAAGCAAAATTGTTCTTTGTCACAGTGCAAATTGTGTATGAATAAGGAGTTAATTGCACAGTTGCTAATTCTAATGAGGTGCCATATTAAGGTAGAAGCTGTCACAGCAGGACTGGCATCAGCACGATTTTACATTTTGGTGGGTGTTTAAATCATAGCAAACCTGTTGGTATTCTGCACGTACAGGTATGCAGCCCATTCCACCATGCGTTTGTCACAGTAAATTTGTATTATTAAAAGTCTGAACATTGGAAAAACTTAGGAAAATTCAAATTACAAATGAGATTTATTACTCATGGACATTAAAAAAAATACATGACTGGAGCTGCTTTGCCAAGGACGCTATCATTCATCTATCATATGTACTTTCTAATTCAGGTTTTATGTCTTTCTAAAGTTTCTTCAAGCCTTGCTTAATTGCACTTATTTGAACTTAATACAGTGGCTGAAATTCATGCCTGCTGCTGTGTGAGAAGACAAGCAAGAAGGTATTAGCCCTTCTGGCCCTAACTTCCATCAATATATATATATGCTGTTGATGCCCAGAATAAATGATAACCTATTCCTCCCTTACGTTGTTACTTTTAGTACTGAACTATAGCTAACACAATCCCACTAGAATGTCTTTGGCCTGAATACATTCCCTTTCCTTTGCCTGCCTTTCTAATCGTATTCTCTACTCCTTTGCTTGTTTTTTGCTTTACAAGAAAGAGATTCAAATTGGCTTAGGTATTTTTTGCTTGGGGGATCAAAACTGCGGAGGACTCCAGGTACATATGCAGGGATAGATACGGGTTGCTGAAATTTAACATCCTCCTGAGAACTCATGCTGGCTGTTTTTTATTCACCGTCACCTGCGGTTCTTTTTCCATGACTGCTTTTGTCTCTGAAGTTCCTTGTATCAAATACACAGCATTTTGTAGCAGTCTTTCCCAAATGCTCTGGTATTTTCAAGATATATCAGGGTGTCTGGGGATTATACCATATGGAACATTACGTTTTGTTTTACCTTTTAATATTAAATAATATTAATATAGGAGTGGGATTTGAAAAGCTTTTAGATGTCTTAATTCTGTTGGCTATGTATGCAAGGGGACAAGAATTAGGCCAGTGGTTTATTCTTGAGTCCACTCTTGTGAGACGCCCCATAATCCTCACGTGTGATAAATTCCAGGACCACAGGATCAGTAGACACAGTTTTGGTAACTCCTGAGCTTTTTGTTGTTCCGTTTGTCTTCATACTTTATTACTTCATACGCCTTACTGTGACATGCCAAGCCACCGGTGCAAGTGCTCTTTATTACGTATCGTAGTCACAGAAACATGTCTTTGTCCCCTTGTGCTCTGTATGACAGGTGTCAAGACTTGAGCCAGTATCTGTATTTAATTTTCTTTGTGATCCCATCTCTAATAGATGTGGCATGTACTGAATCTTCAAAGACTTATGCTGTTCAGAGATGTAGTTTCTGCTCATTCAGAATAGCTACAGGAAATGATGTCTCATCAGTAGCCACATTATTCTTGAATGGTAAATGGTTCAGGCAGAAATACCTTCCTGTTCATGTATTCATTGGTAGATAAACAAGGAGATTGTTTTCCTTGTGTGTTGACCAATTTGGGTAGCGTTACCAAACCCCGGGTCAGTATTAATTGGTTTTGCTGTAGAGCAGGTCATGTATAAACCTTGCCATGAAAGACAATGTTTTCTCCCAAAACTTTGTCTGCGTAGATGTGGCAAATCCTCAGTAGAAAACAACTGAAATCAGCTTTGTCTTTTGTTTGTGTGCCAACTGCTTATCTGGAGAGATTAAAGAAAAGAAAGAGGTGAGCGCTGGGGAAGCAAAACTGTTGAAGAACACAATCTGTCTAATTTAACAAAAAGATCAAGATGCGATTCGATTGCAGCATATGACTGCACAGGAGAGAGTATTGGATACTAAAGGGCTCTTTAATCTAGAGGAGAAAAGTATAAATCAGTATACAGAGTGGCTGCAGTTTAAAGCCGCTGTAATTTAACCAAGACACAGGTTTTAATGGTGGAATGATTAATAACTGAAACAAATTACTAAGGAATGTGGGAAAGTCTCCATTTCTTCATATCTTCTGGTCAAGGCTGGATACTTTCAGTGACGTGGTTCAAACAAAAACGAGTTAGAGCTATTGGCATAGGGGAGATGAGTAGAAAGTTAAGTATGGTGCTACTGTATGTCAGGTTAGAACGTCTGAAGGTCTCTTTATTTCTTTCTGCCTATGGATCAGGGAATTTTCCTGTAAATACTTCTCGAGGACATAGCCCACAGAAGCTCTCCATTTAGCCTAACGCCTCCTCCTGAACAACATGCTGTTCGTTCCCAAGCGTTGCCCAAACAGCCAAGCGTCTCTTGCCCGGCACCCTCACAGCCTGAGCTGGCGGCTGTGGGTCGCTGCTGAAGGCACCTGCAGAGAGGGAGGGAAGAAGACCCTGAAAGAGCTTGTCACACACCCTGGAGTTTTATACTTGAGGTATAAGGTGGAGGAAGAGGGGATTTCAAGCACAGAGGAGCAGTGATGCAATCGCTTTACATCCCTCAGGGACAGGGATAAAGCCCATTGTCCAAGATGCTTAAACAACACAGTGGTTGTTGACTCTTTCCTGTATTTAATCCATCTGGAAATTGTCACTAATTTTTCATAAGAAAATGCAACTTTGCTTGCTGATAGCAGTTTGACTCCTCTCTTTTCACCCACACTGAGCCTATTTGCGTTGTGTGCTTGGATGACTCAATTTCTACTAAATGGAAAGGTACTCGTTGTTACGAGACAGCCATAGTTCTTCACCAGCAGAACTTTAGACCATTAATAAGCTCATGCCCCCCATCTATCAATCAGTTAGCTTTTCAAATAAAAAGATAAGAAATCTGTTTACTCAATGTAGTTGGAGTAAATCAGGGACATGTATGCACTTGCTGAAGATTGAGAGGCTGGAGGTTTTCCAGACTTCATCTTCTGGGTGAATTGTTGAGGGTTTATTTGGTCTTTTATTTCTTGATGACTGTTGCTTTCATTCATGGCAGAGGTCAGAACAATTGCACAGAACTGTTTGAAAAATATTAAGATTAATGGTTTTCTGTGTAAACTATTTTTCCCCACTCAGAACGTTAAGGGATAAGAAAATGAAGAAGCTCTTCTCTTTGAGAAAATGAGACCTTGGAGGTCTTGCCCGTCTCTCTTCAAAAGAAGAATGGAGGTGGTTTCCAGAAGAACTGAGGGTCTGCATCGTCTTGTGCTCTAAGAATTGTAAAAGGTCGTGGTTTAGGAGCTTCAGAAGAACAAGAAGCTCACGTGCTTGCCTCTGGAGTCACAGAAAAGTACGTGCAGCAGAAGAAAGTAAAGAAGCACTTTGGCTTAAAGGTGTTGGAGAATATTAGGGCTCTTTAGATGAGGAGACCGGAAATATTATTAACCCTTTAGTACCATTTATTCAGTGGCTTCTGCCACCGAATGCTGATAGTTTCTATGCAGACTTCAATATATACATAAGAAAACTTGATATTAAATACTAGTAGTCTTGTTTTGCATATGATTTGAATTATTAAATAGCTTTTTGATGATTTGCTATAGGCAAAGTAGTCAAAGTATGTATTTTATCTGTGATGATTGTTTGACTTGCGCTATGGGGCTTCTGTTTGCTTACTGGGTAAATATGAGTGTAGAATCAAGTGAAAGATTTGCGAAGCTGCTCTATTTTCAGTGTGTCAGAACACTGACGTAAGGTCGTGTTCTTTATGCTGGGAATACTAGAGTGTCTTGCTGCGGATCTTTAATAGCGACAAGATACCAGTCCTTTTTACCACAACAGAGCGAGGAAGGACAGAGCTGTACCTTTAGCCTGACGCTCACCAATACCGAGTTTACTTTGAAGTAGAATTATGTGCTGTCTTTTACAGGGAATCAGAGTCAATGTGCAGTAGCTGTCCAGTAGTCAAAATACATTTTGATCAAACACAGGAATGGGACAATGAACAGAATTAGGTAATGGTATAAAAAAATTGTTCACACAACCTTTGTCTGAGACATATTCAGAATGCTTTTATAGAATTTCTTTGCTCAGACTATGAATTTTTATTGTAATTACATTAACAAAAAAGTCTATCAGCGTGAGTGAAGTATGGATAATGTTTTCATTTAGCTTTTTGTTTCTACTTGCTAGCCAAAGACCAGCTTAGGCCTTGGCAGGACAAAAATAGGCAATGGTTCATCCCAGTAAAAATAGAATAAATAAAGTTTTTTTTAAAATTTTGAAAAGGGAAGAAAGAAACGGGAGAGGAGAACAGGAAAGGATTAGAAGGAAATAATGTGCACTTGGTATATGGTTTGTAATGTCTTTTTTATTATGTTTTCTGCTGCGTTTTTCCTAGTCTCTGTCTATCAAGGCAGTCTCCTACATAAATTCTCAAAGACAATTCAAGAAGGCTGTGGAAATGAACTATTACCTATAGAAGTAGCAGAGTTCTCATTGACTTTAAGAAGATAAGGATCTGAGACCTTCTGTAAGTTCAATTCGTACAATTACATGAAGGAGAATGAATCACTGGGGAAGGCAAACTAACTGAAAACTCTTTTGAGATGGGATTTTCAAATTGTTCCAAAGGAAATTAGGTGTCCAGACTCCATTAAAATGTAACTGAAGCTGGAGCATAACTCTCCCAGTCTTTTCTGATAAACTTAGTCAGAAAAAGTTAATTGCGGTTGATAACCTTGAATGTTCGTAGTTCCACTATCAACATCAGCCTTGACATGGAAGAACTTGGAAGCCACGGAAACCACTTCTCTAACATTAGTCCCGTGTGATGTGTGACAGCAAAACTTCACACTAGGGGAGGATAGGGAGCGGTACAATAACTGCTAACGACATCATTTTCCACAAAACCAATTTTAATCTGCTGTTTAGGGACTTGCAAATGGCCTTAAATAGCACTTGCCATTGAAGAAGCTCATTGGAAGTGCTTTTCAGCAGGCACTTAAACATCTGCACCTTCATTTAATTGTTCTCCAAGATATGTTTAGGTCAATCTTGAAAAGTTGCTGTGTCTAATGTTTCTGCTCCCCCCTTCGGTAGTAGAGGAGGAATAGGGGGAGGAACAGCTGTGTACTCTCCCGGGCTTCACTCTCAGACTAAGCATTGTTCAATAATTGTACAAATACGAGGCTGTGCAGATGCTCATACTGTGATTTTCCTCCTTTTTTGTGTATTCTGATCAGCAGAATATTAGGCTATGGTTTAGTCTACAGTTTATATAGATTACGACACAGTCTCCTGGAACGTAGGACTGGGGTTCAACTCTGTTTCCTATGAAAACTGGCAGAAGTTTGCTAAACTGGTGATACGAGTCAAACCAGCGAGATGAATTGTCAGTAATGAATTTATTAATACTTTTTTCTACAAAGCCATGTCAAAACAACCATGTTTTTGTTTCAGTAAAGGAGAGAGAAGCAGTAAAATTGATGATGATCTGCTGTATGTATGTAATCCATTCTGGGGGGATAGAAACAGATAAGGCAGAGTGGAAGCAGAGATGTACTCCCACTTGCTTCTTGTTTTTCCTGCCAGCGACTACATGGTGGAAGACATCCCTGTTGCTACTTTCATACATCTTTTTAAGTTTCTGCTTATTTCCATCAGAATGGATTCTTGCCTGCACAGGCAGAGATACCCTCATAAATCCTAAGGGGCTTTATAAAGTGCTTACAGCCTAATGTTACATCTGTGTGTCACAAATGGCTATGATGTACCAAGGTGTTGCTGTAGATACTGTTTTGGTTTAGGACCAGCTCCTTGAATAGTCATTCTTTCCCTTAACAAACCTACTGGGAATATCTAGAGTATCTTTCTAGAAATGGGGGAAGATTTCTTCTGGAGACATTTTCTTCCTAGAAATCAGGAGCATTTTGTTATTCCATTTATGGGACATTAAATGTTATGTCCACATTTTGTGACCTTTATCTTCAGCTTATTCCCAGGCTTGCTAGCGTATTAGTTGTGGTGCAGGAGCTACATCCTTCTGGTTAGCTCATCAACAGGGTAATGTTAGCAGTATTCCCATCCCACCCTCATTTAAACAAGAGAAGTATTTCTGTTGCTGTGGATCATCCTACAGGGAGAGAGCCTAACTGCAGGAGGGAGGACAGAGAAGGGGAAACCGTGAATGGTGGTCTGAGAAGACTTGGACGAAAAGCATGGGCTGGGTAAGGAGACTGCACCTGGGTGTGGTGGTCTCTGACTTGGAGTATTATGAGAGAAGAACAGGAAAGGCTCAGAAAGGACAGGAGTGGTCTGTGGCCAGGGTGGGTGAGTATGTAAAAGTGGTCCCTAAAGCATACTTGTGAAGTCCAGAACCTAGCGTTGCTGCATGTTGCTGGTTTTCTGCCATTTTTGTCTGTGAAACCTGCTGACCAGTGCCCCATCTCTCTTTGGTGCTTGTGTGGTGTTAGCAGGTACTGCATCAGCTTTCATAGACGCGTGGATGTCTCAGTTCTGCTGTGATTCCTGTCAGTACTGATACAGATGCAAAATCTGTTTGGCAATTTTTTATAAGCCATTGTGTGTTAATTATATATAAACCATGTAGTACACAGAAATCAAACAAAAAAGGAGAATTATTAAATTATCAAAGTTGCACTGGAAGAAAATGCTAGTGGCAGTCTGTGTAAGCATCGTTTCTCCGCCGCTAATGCATGCGTATTGTATGTGATCATCCCATTACAGCATTGCATCACAACTTTTTCAAATGGGTTCGTTCCCAGTAGACCTGCCCGAAGTATAAATCAAGTCTGCATGGAGAAGGGGACTGCTCTCATGTCAACTGGGCCTCCAATTCGTGTCTCAAAGCTGAAAGGTGCGCCAGGAGTGAGGCTGGAAAGCGCGGGACAAGGATGTTGTGAAGTTTCAGGCGGGTGAATGCTGCTCTCTAGAAATGGACCCTGGCTCCTCTGGGATATGAGACAAGTCAGAAAAACTTGGTCTTTATTTATGAACAATATGAATTACATCCTCCTCGTTGGCTACATAGAGGTGTCATGGCAGCTGCGTTTGAACATAAAATACTCTGGAAAACTCAGGGTCCAGAGAAATGAGATCAGGCACCCAAACCTCTTGGCCTTAATCTACTTACATAGTTCTCCTTTTCCTGCAGTAATATTTTGAAGCGGAATTCAGTTGCATGTTTGCAGAGTGTTTTAATAGTGTACACTGAAGAGCACCAGCCCCCTGAGGGATGGTTTGCTGCAGATGAGGCACTGGAGAGCTCTGTGGAGCAGCAGGGAGAGAACAAAATACTGAGCAGTTGACTCCTGAAGTGAACTGGAGCTCCCCAGCATGGGGAGGGAGCGCTTGTCCTTTGGAAAATGTCAGCTAAGGACTGTGCCAGTGCATGGATGCAGCAGGTACATCCAGGTTTATTGAAGGCCAAGGGGATGCCACATCAAGGACATACGTGACCAGAGCCTCCCCCCCACTTGATATCGTGTCATATGTGGAGAGAGATGCTGCACAGCCTTTGCTGTTAGCAGCGTGGCTGCATCCAGCCCCATTCACAGGGGACTGTCTGGCTGAATTAGTGTGCTCTTCATCAAATTCAGAGGAAATTGGGTAATTCTTCTGTTTTGGTGATAGGACAACAAAGGCAAAGGCTGAGGATGTTCGTGTTGCTCTGTTAGGAGCAAGGTCTCTTTCTTCCCATGGGAATGTTGAGAGTTGAGGCACTGCTTTGCATGACTGCTTAATTTTAAGCCACTGTGATTTTTAGCAGTTACCAGAGTATTTGGCATCTGGACACAGCATGGATCTCTAAGAGCCAACCCCCAAAAAATGCTGTACCTTTTGACAGAAATAGGTGACAACGTGTTTTGTTTTTCAGCAAAAGGGTAACATACATCCCAAATCTGTTACTGGTTACAGACTGTGACTTCAGAGGTGCATGGCATGGCAGCCTCTATATGTAGCCATGTGAATGATGTGTCGCCATTTAAACCTCAAACGCGTGGATTGGGTTGTTTCTTCCTGGTCTCGCTGAAAGCATTCATTGCAGGCTGCAGCAGCTGGCGGTACATCTTCTGTATTCTCTGGGTTTGCTTTGAATTGCAGTGAAAGACAAACATGTAATTGAGTATAGGATGTAGAATCCTTTTTTTATTATTGTATAGAACTCTTCAAATGGAATATGAAGGATAAAAGGGTAATTTCACACTTGAAACAAAAAAAAATTAGTTATGAACACTTTCTCTTGTTCATGTTTTAGAGCAATGGGTTTGTAAATGACCTGCATTATTAGGTTGTGCATAGCCCTTAAAAACAATGCAGAGTCTTTGGGGTTGTTCACGTTAAATGATCTTGTTCGGAACTGAAAGTAGTCAATACTCCAGTGATCTTTCTTCTTTGTTCCCCACGCTGATCTTTTCTGATATATTAATTCTTGCTTGGAATCAAGTCCAGCAGAATAGGCTGCAGTAGGAAAAGCTACCGTTTAAAAAAATCTGCCAAGAACTTTTACTTCAATTGTGAGCAGAAACCTGGAATTTCAGTTTTTATAGATGTAGACCTTATTTAGATCACTGCAAATCAATAACTCCACTGAGGATGACAGGATTTAAATCCCATCCCCCTGCCCCCATAACTGAGATCAAAATTATGGTTTCAAGTGATTTTTGAAAAAAAATCCATGTTATAAAATTCCACAGAAAATGTTTCACAGCTGCTCAGAATTTAAGGAAAGTTAATACTTCCAGATGCACTCGAGAAAAATCTCATTTACCTGATTTTGCACCTAATGTACCCCTGAAGTTAATGACATGTAAGCTCTTCAGTCATTTAGTTGCTTTTGAAAATTTTACTTAATGATCAGTTCCAGCTTTTCCAAAGTATTTATTTTCATGTATTTAAAAAAGTGTTGTTATGACTCTTTTATTATGATTCAGCATTCCTTTGGTCTACTTGACATAAATATACAATAGTACAAATTTTATGGTAAATCTCCTTTACCTTACTAGAAAGAAAAATTAGTCTTTTGTTGCTTTCATACCAGTAGAAAACATAACACAGGGTCATAATGTGCTGACGAATAAGGGTGGATAGAGAACTGGAGCAGGGAGACATGGGAAGACATGTCAGGTTTTTGCTAAGGGGAAGCCAAAGTCCTGTGCATTAGCAGTAAATGGGGAGGCGGCAAGGTAGCACTGAAACGCTGCCTGCTGGCATCGCATCCGTGATCTGACTCTTGCTGACAGTCAACAGCAATTGAGGGCTCCGAACGGAAACGGCTGAAAGAAAAACAGGGTAAGAATTAAGTGAAGGGAGGAAGGTTGGCAGAGGAAACAGGTAGCTGCAAAGTTAAATACAAATGAAAAGTCCTTTAGTGCGATCTCTTGAGATCTCGTGATGACCAAGGCTGTAAAGGTTTTGCCCTTGAATGGCAGAAGGGCGTGGGGCAGGATGAGACCAGGGAAGGGCCGACTGCAGAGCCAACGTATGAGAGAGTGGGTGGATAAAAGTTCTCAAATGTAAAAAATTGCAATAGTTGGAAAAAGCAGAAAAGGAGAAGATTAAAAGGTTGACAGTTCAAGGGAAACACAAAACATTCACTTCTGTATGACACTGCAAAGAAATGTTATCTAGGGGTTTTGGTAGTGCTAGTATCTTTTTTTGCAGGGATACAGTGCCGGTATTTTAACAAGGGCTATGTGTAACAGCGTTTGATGTCTCCAGCTCAGGCACTCCGGGTTTTCCTGAAGAAAGAAGTTCAATGGTAGCACATTCACCTTGCCCTTCAGTCTTGGGGTTTCCATAGCTTTGGGCACTGGGGCTGCAGCGGTTGTGCTGTCAGCACGGTGAGCGTGAGAAGGCAAATTCCAGTGGCAGCAGAAATTCATGGCATTCATTTCGGTGGTGGGTCATGGAACAGGATCACAGTGTAACAAACAGCTACTTCTAGTGTGTTGGGTGGATTGTGAAACAGCTCCTTCTGGCACCGGTCCCATATGCCTGTGTGTTTTTCCACCACGACTCGCCCATTGCGCACATGTCCATCACGATGCTTTGCAGGATGGTGAGATGATTAGGAGGAGATACGCCCCAAGTGAATTCTCCTGTTCCCATACAGGGTGCATCGGCTGTGGTGGAGATGTTGCAGAAGTATCCCCCAGCTGCTTATCCCACTTAATTTTGGGAATTTCATTGCAGTGGTTTGTCCTCAGTCTTGTTTTCAAGGTTGCCGGCACAAGCAAAAGGAGTTGCCTAATTTGAGCTCAAAAAGATGCTCCTTTTATCACTTACATCCCAGCTTGTCAGTGGCATTAGGGCAAGTTGACGCACTTCTCACCGCACCTCAGATTTGCTGACCTATTTCCACTTTTAACCCATTTATGAAACCAGTGGTCCAAACTGTTTGCCTTTTCTCTTCATAACCTGGAGAGGTCATGAGACAGGGCTGGAGGGCAGATCGTAGCTCTATGAAAGTATCGGTGTATTTGTGCACTTTATTCCAAGACCACGTCCAGTATGAGTCTTGGTTCATGGGTGAAAATATCCTTTCTCGATTCAATATGATATTATGATTTAGGTGAGGAAAAGTGGATTTAGCTGGAATACTGCATATGACACTCAAGTGAGCTATTTACTCTTCAGGGGACTGAAATATTTTATTATTGGGCAACCAAGTGGAAGTAACACTGCAGAAGTTTAGTTGGGTATGAAATATCTACTTACACAGCATTTCTAAACTGTTAGCCAAATGAAAGATAACTGTTTTTTCCCCATACTGTTTTTAAAGTGGCTAGTCTTAATCTCTGATTCTGAGCAAACTGGGGGTGTTTTTTTGTCTTTAGTGAATAGTAGATGCAAATACATTTTGAAGGCAATTAGGCAGAGTATTTTTATTTTTGCTCACAATAAACTGCAAGCACAAAATTGCTAGCACAAAGTTGAAGGTTATTTACTAAGATTATATGCCACATGTGATTAATCTCTTAGTCACTTTTTTCTTTCATTAGCAAATTTTAAATTTCCAGGGGATCTGTACAGAATTCTAAGGGGTCCAATTACGAGGCTGAAAATACTTATCACTGGTGGCTGTGTGTGCAGAATATACGGCGTTAACTAGGTGCTTCTTTCTGCTCAGCTGCTCTCAGGTAACCGCATCTCTCTCCTGGAGTCCCAGCAACATCAGCTACCCTGAAATACTGCAGATCAGCACATCCTGGAGAAGTGTACGGCTGTCATAAGGCCATTTTCTCCTGCTGTTCTTCAACAGCATTGCTCTAAAAAGATAACCAATGACATAAAACTGCCAAATAGGTCTGCAGGGAACAAAAGGCCCGTTGTTTCCCCAGTGGAAAGGAACATGTTAAACATCGATTTACTTCCCGTACCCCCCCAGCTGCTGTGGGTGATTGCTGGTCAAACTGTTGAGTGCTGCTTTGTCCAGCTCCATGGCTGTGTGTCCCTGCCACCTTCCTTTTTGCCAGTCATTGTGTTTCTGAAACTGCCCAAAGTGCAGAAGATAGCCAGGTGAAAACAAATCCAGCCACACACACAGAGCAAATTTCTCACTGTGGTCTGTCTCCACCAGCAGGGACTGGTCGATACGAGCATGTTCAGAAGGCAAGCAGATCGCAAAGTTGTGTGTAATTGAGGATGGGAGATGGGGACAGGGAGGAGGAAGAGCAGGACTGCTGTTTCGGAGGGCAGCCCCCTGCTTAGGTTAGCTTACGGTGACTGATGAACCAACGTCTTGGACCCAAAGTGATGTGTTCTTCCACAAGTTCAATAGGAGGCTCAGGTAGAGCACCGTGGGCTTTGCGTGGTCATCATTACTATTTACAGTATAGCTGTTCAGGTGCTGCTGGAAGCCGAGGGGATGATGGAGAAAGGGGCTTGCTCTGCACCATCTGACACGTGTTCAATTAATTATTTTCTAAAGACAATTTTATGATGTCATGCAAGTTGGAAGCCGTAATTTTGCTGTCAACCTTGTCCTCAGTGTGTCCTTTTCTCTGGAAAAAGTAGAGTGAATCTTCACTGCAAAAAAGGTCTCAGTTTTAATTCATCATGCCTGCTATAACAATAGAGGCAGTTTTAAGGTTAGAATAGTGTATAGACAAGATGATAATTATTGCTCTGAAGCTTTTCTGGAGAAGAAGGCAAGAGGAAAATTTCCATTAACATTAGAAACAAATACAGGAGGAGGTGACGAATAAACGCTTCCACCATGCTACTTCTCCATGATCAAAAGACACTTGCCTCATCCCAATATCTAATTATCACATGATTAAAAATGTATGAGATCTCATGAACATATAAAAGATTGTGTATAGTAGCATAAGTACTTGATTTAAATGCATAATTAATAGCTTCACTCAGCTTTACATTGAAATGCAAGATCAACAAGGCCTGTATCTAAGGGACGCACTGAAGTTTTTGCACCAAAGCAGCTTATTAGTGAAACTACGCTGATAACTTTTCATTTTCAGGCAGTTGGCTGAAGGGGAAAAAGAAGTTTGAAGCTATTTGTAAATTTTGGGAGGGGTCTTTGATATATTTGAGAAGCTAGTGAGTTAAAAAACTTCAAACAACCTCAAAACCCAGGCACATCCATTATTTTAACAATTAACTTTTACTTACCAAGAACGTATTTGATATGTAAAAACATGTAAAAAGTTGCACATTGATAGTGGTCATAAAGTGTAGAAAATTCTGTGCTTCTGATTAGGTATCTATTATAACTGTAGCCACGTACGTCACCAGAAACCCACCCTGCGTGTGACTCGTGCAGTCCCTGCAGAGAACTTTCATGGGTTCAGAAAAGACAACGTACAAAGCTTCTGTAGGTTCAACTGTAAATTATGCATTTATATTATACATAGAAACACCACTGCTTTCTGAGTTTTTGCACTTCTAACATATTAATTCAGTAAAATACTTGAGTACTGGTTAACTTTAAGCCTGTAAAAAATAGTTCAGTAGTGGACCCAAACATATCACTGTCTTGTTAGTTTTAGCTATCTTAATTTCTGCTTTTGAAGGAACATTAATCCAATTCACTTTTTTTTTTAAAAGTATATGCCAGGATTCAGCTGTTTTATTTCAGTTTGGTAGCACTGAGTTGTTTGGGGTTTTTTTTGTCCTAACTGATCATAATGACAGCTAAATGTCAGCTTCATTTGTATCTTAGCTCAAAATATAAACAGAAAAGTGTACAAAAAGGAAGATGTTTTGTTACAAACTCAGAGAATTATTTTTGCCGTGTACCTTATGCCAAACAGTTTTGATTCTGCATGTGACTTACAGTCCAAAAGCCATACCCATACATTTTTCTGATTACATTATTTCAATATTTTGCATCTAGTGCAGAGAAAACACTGCTATTAAAATAAATGCATTTTAAAAAATTGGAACTTTGTTGAAACATAATTCCATCGAGGAAAAAAACACAGTATTTTTATATAACATTATGGATATATTTTATGTCAAAACATGATCACCAGTCAAACTAGTGACATCTAAACCCAATACATTATTGTGACTTCTAAAATAAAAAATCAGAACAAAACTAAATCACCATGCGTTGGTGATTTAAACACAACAAAACTCTAGTATTCTTCCAAAGTGTCTACTAAATATAATAAAAAGAATAAGAGAACAATTAACATTTAGTCTGTTACATTAAAAAATTGGATGTACATATTTCTATTGCCTGTTAGCTTTACCTAAGCCTTCTCAACTACTACAAAAATAAAAAGAAAAAAGAAAACTCAGTGTTCAAAGTCGAAAACATTCAAATCAGTTGATACAACATTACAGTACAGTCAACTAACATCATTCAGGGTCTCCTTTTCTCAGTGTACGAGTCCTCAGACCAGCGTTACAAACCTAGTTCAATGCAGTTTCAAAACTGTGTGTTAGCTTTGCAAGATACTGTACTCTAGTGATGGCTTCAGAAGAATGGGGTTGTGCTACTTTTGAATCACAGGGTTACCCCAGCCTCTCATTAATTTTATTCAGCACTGTAGTTAGAACAGCATTAAGTTTAGCACAATAACTAAAAAAAAGGGAAAAAAAAAAAGAATTGGAAGCTAGGTGAAGCTGCCATTTGTGTCAAACAATTGCGATACGCTATACTAAAAAATTCTGAAATATCCACCTGTCCTCACCGCTCTGCCACAAACTAGCAAAGTCAAAAATACAAAAGTCTTCAACTTCTCATTTTTGCAGAATAAAGCAAAAAAGTCTTTGTGCTCCTTACTACCAGAAGCAAAATATCCTCTGAGTTACCACATGTAATAGCTTCTGGATGTGTCGACTTGGGTTGGCTTGGTCTCTGCAGAACCATCCTTGTCTTTTTCACTGTCACCTTCCCAGAGATTAATAAGTGGTGGGTAGAGCTCATTCAGTGGGATTGAAGAGGTCTTTTGCATATATTTTTTCAATGAGTGGTGGTAGTTCTTTCTCTTAAATCTTTTTGCAATATAAACAGAAATGGAGGCGAGGCTAATGACAGCAAACATGGATCCCATTACTGCTGCGAGGGCAGTGCTGGTTTCTTGGTCTGAAATATCTAGCGCAAAAGCTGCATTTTTTGTTGTAACATTAACACAGGACTTCTGTGTCTGCTGATGGATATTTGACACCGTTAGACACACTTCATAATCTGTAGATGGTTGTAAATGCGTGAGGTTATATTCATGCACATCAACCGGGACCCTAGCAGTGTACGTAATGTGAGGGTTGTCAATCTTCATAGTGGCCGATGACCATTTTAAATTGGAAGTCATGACGTTGGAATTAACTTTCCAAGAAACTAAGATTGAATGCGATTCGGCTTGCTTAACGTAGATTTTCAGAACCTGGGTACCATCCAAAAGTGTTCCGTTCACCCGGATAGTAGCAACCCTCGTGTCAGCCCCTTCTATGTTTTGAGCAACACAGGTGTACCTCCCGGAGTCTTCAACCTGGATGTTAGAGATTTCCAAGGTGCCTTCACTACTCAGCTTGTATTTGTCAGAGAGACTTTCAACAGTTACTTTATTGCCGAGAGGAGTGACCCAGTAAATTTCTGGCTCAGGTTCTGCCATGGCCCGACAATCTAAAAACACTGTCATGCCGATGTCCAAGTTTAAGTGATTTGGAAAGGTCTCATGAGAGATCATTGGAAGACATTGTTCATTTGAATCCTGTATTAACACTTCCTTCACCTGCTGTCCTCTGTATTCTGGAGGCATAGCGCAAAACATGGATAGAGGTTCCATGAAACGGATATTGGTTTTGTTTGAGTTGATCCAGTGAATGACACAGTCGCACCTGAGCGGGTTACTGTGGATACTGATCTCACGCAGGTTTGGAAGGGATTCCACCGTCTTTTGGTAGACTGCATTCAAGGCATTGTTGTTCAGCATCAAGCTCTCCAGGGCAGGAACGTTGCGAAATGCCAAACGATGTATGTAAGACAGCTTTGGATTGTTGGTGGCTTCAAGCTTTGTAAGTTCAGGCAGGTTGTCCAGCGCATACCTATCAACAGAAACAAGTTCTCCCATATTATTGATTCCAAGCTCTTTCAATCTGAGCATGTTTTTAAAATCACCTTCTTGAATTTTATGAATGGGATTTTTGTTGAGATCCAGGAATTTTAAATTTGGAACTTTCTCAAGTGCAAGCTGAGGAACTTTTACCAATTTGTTGTCATAGAAGGAAAGACTTTCAAGACTATCCAAGCCTACCAAGGCATTGCCGGGAATGTCTGTGAGATACATACCTGCCAAAACTAGACTCCTTAAATTTGAAAGTGGTTTGAAATTCATATCTAGTATTCCAATCACTGGATTTTCTCCAATCATGAGAATCTCTAAGTTAGGAGTAGAATCAAACCAACGGCTGTCAATAACCTTTAGTTTGTTGGAGTTGAGATGTAATCTTAAAAGATTCTTCAGGCCAGAGAACGCATTTGCAGAAATGCTGCTGATCTGGTTGTGATTTATATATAGCTCCTGAAGATTGCAAAGGTCTTGCAAGCAGTAGTCAGTCATCTCCGTTATCTGGTTTTCCTCCAGGTGCAAAGTAGTAAGTTGAGTGAGATTTGAGAGCCCCACATCTTTGATACTTGTGAAGTTATTTTGTGAAAAATCCAATTCTGTTAAATTAAACAGCTGTTGGAGTTCATCTGTGGTCTTTGCAATGTTGTTGCTTTGTAACAGAAGGACTTGAGTGTCACTGGAAAGATTGCTGGGGATTTTTGTTAATCGAAGGTCATTGCAGTCAACTGTTGTGGCTTCCCTGTATGTTGACTGTGGTGTAAACCATGGCCTGATTTCACATACACAAAGCTGTGGACATTCGTTACTCTGTATGGAAGACTCAGTTAATGAATTCATTAACAATTCTAGCACCAACTGGCAAACAGTTAAAACGACTCTAACCTTTGCCATGCTGGTCAGCTAGTGAGTTCAGCTCTCCAGCCCCTTAAAATAACAACAGATTGAGAGGGTAATTTGTTATCAGGCAGAAAATGTAAAGCTTAAAGTTTAAGGTGAAAGGCTTGGACATCCAGAAGGTGAAAGATGATTTTCTGAGTTTAGAGGAGACAAGAAATGGTCTGAAGACTCTCAGCTGCTCCTCTGTGTTCCAGAATCTTCTGCAAATCAGTGTCTGAAGAAGTTCCTGAAAACAGATTAGG
The DNA here is from genome assembly GCF_964195595.1 of Calonectris borealis. Lineage (NCBI taxonomy): Eukaryota > Metazoa > Chordata > Aves > Procellariiformes > Procellariidae > Calonectris > Calonectris borealis. Next base: position 2,614,837 of record NC_134321.1, read on the forward strand.
GTATATGTTATGCTCATCTCATATACAGTTCATATATTATTTAATTTCTTCATCCTTTAAAGAAAAATATCTGAAAACAATCATTATTTTAACATCTCCCTTACAAAAATCCTCATCTGTAATAGTTATGTAGGGTTTGGAACTCTCTTCTACTTGGGATTTACATGAGAAAACTCTCTGATAGTTCCCAAGTGAGTGACTGTAACGATGTATGCAATCATCTGAAAATAAAACTGTTGGATACCTTTCAGTTTTACTCTGCAATATTTGTTTGAATGGCTTGAGAAGTGCTAAAGATCAGGGACATACTTGCCAGTGCAGCTAGGTCTCAAATGAGTGTTCAGAGCATAATCCTGATGGGAGTCAGGGTGCCAGAGCTATCCCCAGGGCTCGGATTTCAGGTGCATGGAATTAAGGCTCAGGAAGATGTTGATTTATAAGTTTCAAGCCATATGAACTTTGCCAAAATTCGTCTGAGTTAATCAAATAGGTTCCAGATAACAGCTTAGATTTAATCCAGCTAAGCACCAAACAATAACAGTAAATTTGATTGAATGAATGTACTGTCCTTGATTCACAATGCAGTACAAACAACTAAAATAAGGACAGTCATCATATGTGAATTGTTTACCACACAATTTATATCTTTTTAGCCTGAAGTTGCTCATGCGAGAGTATGTTTAAATTAACCCAGCAGTGTCCAGTGTACCTCAGAAAATCTGTTGTGTCATGGGTCTTTAAACACATATTCAAGAAAAATCTAAGCTCTTAGTAAAGTCTTTCTCATTCTCACTTTATTGAAAAAGTAAACTCTGGGAAACAGTTTGTTATCTGCAAACCTATGTATTACTGCTGCTGTAAAAAGCATGGACACAGTTTTGAGAGTTTCTGTATGTGTACGTGTAAAAACGTGCAATTCGGGGCCTGTGGTGCTAAACACAACAGCTGCCTATCTTCCCGTTCGGAAGGATGTTGCGTCAGTGATGGTGATGCTGCATGAACTGATTTTCTCCAACTAGTGCTTGTGGTGGTGATTTCACGTGCCTAGCGGTATTCCTCTTGGCTCGTTGTGCACATCAATATTGGCAGATAAAGTACATCTTTGCAGCATTTCACAGTGAAGGTTAAACAGGTTAGTGCATGTGTTCAACAAGCTTTGAATTAAATACAAAGCATACGTGAGCAAGGCATGTGACAAATCTGAATAAGGATTTAAAGAGCAGACCTCTTGAAATTCCGAGGCGACACTGTAAATCTCATGCTCTAATGATTGCAGTTGAGACTTCTCAAACAAAAGTTTTGTCTTTTTATGTAACTCAAATAATCAAGTTGTGCTATATCTGAGACAGAGTACATAACAATGATAAAATGCAATAGCAGAAAGCAGGAAATAGAATCTTTTTCAATTACAAGGTAGTGAAGCTATTCAAAGTCCACAAAAGATATTACTATATAAAATAATGAAACTAAATACAGCTTTTAAAAATAGTTTTAAAATGGTAATCTAGATAATGGTGACAGGAATACCACTTATGCAACGCTTTTACTTCAAAATCTGGTGAGCATATTAAATAATGAAATTATAATATTTTATTTCAGATTATGATACAATGCTGTAAGCAGAACACACCGAATGGCATTTTTATTTTGGCATGCTGGTTTTTGTTCTGTGGTTGTTTTGGAGGAAGGGAGACAGGAATGTTAGCCAGAAAGCATTTGACCCTGTTGAGCTAAATTTTTCTCTTTGGTAGCTGAGACTTGAATGAGAGATGAGAAAACCATGGTGGCAGGGGAAAAGCCAGATGCAGAACAAACATTCCTTCTCAAATAACTTTCAACTGATGGAAGAACTGAATAAGACATTAACTGCATTAACAAAAATAAATCCTAACGGCACCGTAATAGTAAGGAATATATTAACACAGAGTGATGAGGAGGCTGGCATAAATTGAGTTATGCTGACTTTAATGGATGCTTCTCTCAATTACAATCCATTTGTAGCTGACCCAACCTAGACAGTTATAGGAATACTGATGATGTCCAAAGTTTAATTGATTTAATTCCAGATTTTTCAAATGATAGTAGTTGCCAGTTAATAATGCAGGCAGTGATTTCATCTGGTAACAATTTTAGACAGGTACAGGAGGTGCTTTGAGCTGCCATTACATGTGGGCTGTTCCCTCGCGCAGGGAGATGTCTCTGGTCCAGCCCTGCAGCCTTGGCTCAGCGAGGCACGACGGGGCAGCAGCCTGCATCAAACCAGATGCCACAAGAGGCAATATTGCTCCAAATATTCATGCCTTCAGAGTCTCTCCTGTAAGTTTTTTCTAAGTAGATGAAGAGAAAAGAAGTCCATGCCTTATAAAGCTGTGGGCCCTAGTGATGTTTTAGTACTGATTTAGTTCTGATGTAGTTATACAAATCATGTAATACTTTAAAAATGAAACTGCCCGAAAAAAACTTCAAAGCGTCTTTAAAAATACGTTGGAGCACATCTAGATTTTGGAAAAAATTCAAATTTGATCCTTCCTTTGTTGAATATTTATATCCTCGTACTTGCACATTACATTTATTGTTCATCCTTGGTAAGAAGGCATTTCTGTTTTTATTGAATAGAGTTCTGGGTTTATGATCACTGTAGACATATAATTTTACAAGTTACTAGTGACACTTTCTCTTCTCTAGCTATTTTCTACTGCAAATGGATTTAATTTTCTTTAACTGGAAGGTGTTCTTTAGAAATGACCTGCACATTACTGTCTCCAATCTCACCCAGCCCAGGGCAGCTTGGATGAAGCTATAAATGAAAATCCAGTGTAATCAAAAAGTAAATTCTGATCGGCTGCACATGCCTCAGTCCATTTTAGTGCTGTGCTTATGTGAATGGCAGCCCAGAGGCCACAGCACGAGGGAAAAGCCAAGTCATGGACTTCTGCTTTAGCTGCTGCTTATGCTGTAAAACCCCATCCATCGCTCTGATAAAACTAAAGAGGCAGCTGTTAACCGTGAAAAAGTGCACTGCATTTTTTTTGTATAACTAAAGAGCAATGGCTGCCTTTGTTCTGCCGTTTATATCTATATATGATATGCTTGACCATCTCAGCTCTCACGTTTGTAAGAAGCAGCTGCCAGCTCTCTGAGCGGTCACCGACAGCCGTCCCTTTGCCCCTGGATGTCTTGGCTTTCCCGTCTTCGCAGTGTTGGCAGGACTGGTCCCAGACACCTCTGTGACATCTAGTGTCCAAAGGAATAAAATAACACAATGTTTTTTGCTGGAAGACTGTTTCTTGAATGTTAGATTCTTCTTAGGTTCTGAAATCCTATCTAGAATTACAATCACATCTTTCCAAATAAAAACTAGGCAAGATATGTATGTAGGAAATCTTTTTTTTTTTGGTGGATGAGCTGGAGCACAACCAGGTTTTGAAAACAAAATCTGTGACAGTATGCAGTTCCAAATAGCCACCAATGAATAATCACCAAGCCCATGTGGATAAGCCAGGGGTGGTTCCTTTGAAAGTTCCCAACTCACTGGAATCAGGGAGACTGAATTGAGAAGAATTTGAGCGTTAGCATGTGCCCCTTTCCTGCGAGGCATCTCAGCATCTTGCCCAGTGAGATCCTTTTTGTATTAACTTGTATGTCCCTAGTAGCTGAGTGCAGTCCAAGCCAAAGACAAGTCAGGGGATCGGTTCAGAAGATCTTGGCTTTTGAAGGCCGGGGCATGTGTCTTAAAGAAACACCAGTTCCAGAGCAGGGGCAGAGGAGTGGCTCCGGGCTTCCTGGGTTAAGGGAGATTATCAGTCCTCAAAATCTCCCTTAGGACAGAGTCATATCACAATTTTTTTTTTTTCCTGAAAATGGTATTTAATATGGGTCATGTTATTGATGGCACTTGTTTTAATTCTGTGTTAAATTTTTTTTTTAAAAATACTGGATGGGGAAGCTTCCCCTAAACAGTAAGGAGGTATTATACCTTATTTTCTGGGAGATAATGAGCTTGTAAAGGATAGCTTTTAGCATTTTCTGCCTTCCCCTCATTTATTAAATTCGTATTTTCTAGTGTACTGAACCACTACAACAGTCATAAAAGCTGTTAATTTGGTATCAACAGAAATAATGGTTAATTTTATGGGAGAGAGACGGAAGGGCTAAATAAACACACTTGCCATAGCACCTCTCAGTACCTAGTGCATTAAGAAACCACATTTCTGTCAGCAAGCAAACACACGGCAGCTGTCTGGGATATTAACTTGTTCATGCTTCTTGTGGGCAGAAAACGTGAGCATCATTCTTGTGTCTCCCATCCTGGAAATGCAGTGGGGAGGGTTTGTGTAGGGCTTCCCTTTCCAGCTAGGTTGCAGAAACTGCTTAATAGTGAGAATTTCTTTGGCCCAAGAAATCATAATGGGGGAGTATTTGGTTATGGAGCAGAAGATCCTTCATTTCAGCATGCCTGTGGGGTGGAAAGAGGTGTGTGCTGGCAGCCGTAGCCTTGCTGATGGCTGTTCGAGTTTGTCTGGTTGTTCAGGCGATCCAAGGAAAAAGTATGTTTAAGTCCACAATGCAGCAAGAAGAAACGATAAAGGGACAATCGTGAAATAAACTGTTCATAAAAAGTGTTCATAGTTAACTTGCTAACTAGAAAAAATAGATGTTAAACATTTTTTCTTGGTAGTAGGAAGACGAAGTATTGCCACTTCCATGACAATTGTATTAATGCCCGCTATTAAAAATTGCTGAAAAAAGAAACAATATAGTTTGCCCATGGATATTTGGAAGTCTGTTTTGAAACGGCAATACTACCACAGAAAATCTTCTCTCTCCACAGCTAAATGGTTCATTCTTGCAAAATTTCTTTTATATTGCAAGTAACATCAGCACGGATTTTGGTTGGCAGCCATATATACTAGATGTGCCTAGGTAAAAGTCTGAGGGATTAGATACATGATGAAAATTACCTTGAGCTAAGGCAAGCAATTTATTTTGCACTTGCTGTGAGCCAGAAGCACATACTGATCCACAGTACCTACCCATCTCTCCACAGAAACATTTTCATATATTGAGCCTAAGTAATGTAGCTAGTCTTTCGGAAAATTGTCTGTTGTACTAATGTTCTGCTAATGACTCGTGCAGCCTTCTTGTTTCCCCATCATCATTGTTTGTGAAACCACTACCATATAAACACCCTCCATCATCAGTCAATTCGGGAATACTTGTCCTGGGCTGCTACATCCTGGATCCAGGTGTCATTAGGAAAATGCATGTTAGACAGCCCAGCACCCATGCCCAGGGATCTGGAGCGTACTGCAATGACCAAGTATTAGTGCCAAGGCATAAGAACGGGTGAAGCTTCAGCTAGAACACGGTGATCGAGAAATAGGAATTCAGACTGGGATCAATACGAAGTGTTACTCCATAGTCAGGGAAGGAGAGAGCCTGTTTAGACAGGGGACACTGAAAGACGTTGGCTTGGTTGGTCTGGCAAAGATCTAGCCTGAAGAACTACTTACGCTAGAAGCAACACTGGAGATGAACTGGCCCATAATGAGCTCAGACTGAGTTCGTTACAGTCAAGTTAAGACAGTTTGACAAGTTTAAGGAAAAGGTATTATGTGTATGTTGGAGGTAAAAAGGGACTTGCCTTGCTTTGAACTTCAGTAGGGCCTTTGCAGTTCTACATCCACCCATTTTCTGCAGAGAAAAACTGAGCTATTGGTGCCATACTACGGGTGAAGAACAACCTTTGACGGTGCTTTAGGAGAGAGGCATTTGAGTAGTGCCACGTGAATATGTACGTGCACCCACTAAATCACACAAGTAAGCACAACACAAAACCTGGTCTAAAATGTGTTACTAAAATCGGGGCTTACTCCAGTCAAGAACATCAGTGACCTTGTACATCCTAGAGAAAGAGGCTGGACTTGGACTTTGAGTTTAATAACCAGGATATTTGCAGTTAACCTACAGAATGGGCTCCTTTCCCAGGAATCAAATTTACAAGTGCAATCCTGTCTATTTAGAAAAATACTGAGGAGTCATGCCTGATAGTAAGCCTTTTATATTGAGGTTTTTGAAGTCTCCGATGTCATCAGGAAATAAGCTATCTACAAGCCTGAATGGTGTAAAATACAGAAAAGTCAAGCTGAAAATGATGTGAGTCAGTTGAAAGAGCATACCAGAATCTGAAAATAGGAGCCTGTTATTAAAAGCAAAGACAAAAACAAGGGCCTATAGGACATGTAATAATGGTATAAAGCTTCAAAACACATCCTCAGGGATTTATAATATTTAAGGTTTGGGGGGCATTTTGCAAATAATGCCTACTTTTTCTTCTTGTCTGTACACATATTCCATCAAAAAAAAGTCAGTGTTTAATTATAGGGAAAGCTCTGGTGAGGAAGTGATTTGCTGTATTTCAAGACAACCTTAGCATGCTTTATCTGTATTCTTTTGAAAAATACTAGCCTTATCTCCACGGAAGAAATGCAAAGAGCATCCTATTCATAATGCCTGCACTGCAGAAACAGCATATTAAATCTTTAAATTTTGTAATTTATTGGGGTTTATTCTTACGACTTGCAACTGATACAATGGTTTTCATTAAAATATTGAAGTAAATTTGCAGGAGAGAGAAAAATTATTTTCATTCATATACTGATCTCAACTACAAGGGGCTGGATACCATGCAGAGTACAGCTACTGTATATTGATGGCCCATCAAATCAACCATGGAATTGCAACCCAGCTTCTGTCATCTGTTTGAAAATCTCTTACAAATTACCATTAACAAGTCATATTAGAAACATCAGGAATAATAAGTGCTTTCCAAACAGTGGGTTGTCAAATTATATAGTCTGTTTGTTTTTTCTTTAGGAAAGAAAAAACTCATAAAACCATTTAAAAGCCTTGAAAACCTGAAAGGCAAGATGTGTTTGTACAGTAGTAATATTCTTACATTAGAAACCCAACTTATTATCTACTTTCATACTATGCTTATTTTCATAAAATAGATTAATCTTGGGACAATATGCGCTGTTCTTTTCTTGCCCATGATTCTAGCTTTCATGTCCTGCTGCACAGGGTCTGCCCATATTCAATATCAAGGCAGTAGAAAAGCTTTTATTTCATTCAATGGAGAAGAATCATGTCTGTGATTATTATCCTCATTCCACGTAATTACCAGATAAAATTATTTGACTAGATCAGCTTTCCTGACAGCCACCAAATAACTTCCACTGTCAGGTTAAAAGCCAGTTTCATGAGACCTTCCTTGGAGCTCTTCCCTCCTGCACTAAAATGCAGGACAACTACCTGCAGTTGATGGAGGACAAACTGCTGGGGAAAAGCTTTCATTTCCACCTGTACATGCTGTAATGCATTCATAGCCTTCTGTATATTTTAAATACGAGGGAGAATTTAAACCTAATTGGTTTTAGCTTGTACAGTGTCTAAAGTTTACGGAGCATAACTAATTTTGGAAGACCTGTTCCAACTATTTTTTGCATTTAGTGTATCTGCTGGCTGAAGAATGAAAGAGGACCAAGACTAGAGAAATACTGCTTCCTCTTCTAATCATATTTAAAGAATAGAAGTGGAATTCAGTCTTGGCATACTTGGGATCTCAGAACCACATGGAAGGACCTGAACATCTTGTTACCCATGGGAGCACCTACCTCACTAGGGTTTCATACTAGGACAACTCAGATAATCTCTGCTTCTTACTATCTATCAAAATCAGTATAGTTCAAATAAAAATGTTAAAAAGAGAAATCGCTCTAAAAGAGGAACAAAGGCATTAAAAGATGGGGTTGGATTTTGGAGTAGAATTTCCTTTTTGGTTTTTGTCTACTCTTGAGAGCCAAGGCAGCTTGGCTAGTGGAAGTGAAATTATTATGAAATTATTATGAAATTATTATTTCATAATAATGAAATAAGGAGCACATGAGAAATATTTTTAACCACAAGAAATATGGATGCCAGAACTCCACAGGATTTTCACGAAGCAACAGAAAATCCTCTTCCTCTCTTTTTGCTGACTGGTTTTCTGGCAGCATGATTATTTTGCTTCCTACACAGTTCTAGATCAAACTCCAGTTTTATGAGTCATTCAGGATCCCCCACAGTTGGGAAAGACCCTGGCGTGTAAGTAGTTGCTACTACCATAAAGGATGCCAGAAAATCCTGTGCTAGAAATGGTAGCCAATAAATAAAAACTGAAGTGAGTCAGTATCTCAGTATATGTTTATAAAATCAACATAATAGCACTGGCTGTAGGAAATGCAGAAGACTTGTTATTAAAAAAATCATATGTATGCATATGTATATGTAATAAGGCAGCCATCTATAGCTTCAATTGTTTATCTTCAAGCTTTAATTGTTTATCTTTTTTTCTGGTCCTTGTTATACTCTACTTTGATAATTCCATTTCCTGTGGCTGTACTATGTGTTTAGTTTTCAGTTATTAGTGATTAAGTATTAAACTGTATTTTACTGTTAGCCTACATCTACACAGTTTATACATGTAGTGTGCTTACACAGACTTAGAATAAAATAGACTTTTATTGATTTTTTTCCCCAGGAGTTATATGCTTGCAAGATCAAATTCTCTATTTCTGAGCTATATTTACATATAAATGTTAATAAAACCATATATTGAATTGACTGATATGGAAACACCTTATTGTTCACTCAAGACTGTGAACATACCAATAACAAAATAAATGGATTTATCATGGGAGATGCTGGGATTAATATAAAGGCTGTTAGCATCAAGACAAAGATTTGGAACTCAACCAAGTCGAGGTGGGGTAGAAGGAATTCCATTAAGTGGACACAGATTTGGTTTTGGTACTACTCTGAACTAAGGCTTTACTCTGATCTAAGAAAAAAGTTATTTTCCCTCCAGTTAGAGAGCTGTATTACATGACCCTCCCCTATCCCTTTTCACAAGTCTTTCCGCACTTTCGAATGGGCTTCTACGTGAAGTTTTTTTTGTTTTTTCTGAAGACTTCCTTCTTCCATTCACAACTGATAACCCAACATACCGTTAGACTGTACTGAGAAAATACATGTTTTACGGAATATATGTTTTCCATCATTATTTCATTCCAAAGTTGTTTAAGTAGTACTGCTTGGAATGTAGAGCAGGTCATCTGCCATGTCATTAGGAAAGGAAGGCTTATTCAACTGAGAATGGTAAAAATGCTAATAGCCTATATTTAGCTATTTCTCTTTATCTCACTATCACCTAAATTTTGAGTCTAACTTTGTTTCATGCAGAAAACAGATCACAATCTTGCTTTGAGATGTTCATGAGATTAATAGAGAGAGAGAAAATACATCATATTTAATGCATTTGTATGTTTAAGAATAGACCTATAAATTGTTCCTTTAGCTTTAGTCCTCAGTTTTGTCATGGCAAAGTCAGCATTTTTCCCACAGATGGGTTTATTTCATAAGTGTTTGCAAAATACAGAGGTACTAAAATTGCTGCCTATTGCAGAAAACATAGGAGAAGTTATTCCTCTCAAAATTTCAAGTTATTGATACTTTATAGATAAAGTCTTTACCTAATTAAGATGATTCATTCAGGCACAGTAATGTTTAATTTGTATATACTAGACTAGTTTCACTTAAAGGGGGCAGAAAGATAAAGGAAAACATTTGCCAATGAATTTATAAAGAACACTTACTTGGTTTTACTCGGTGCCTTATGCTATGATGAAACCATTTTAAAAACCTGTTTTCAAGCAGCTATTTAAAAACTTTTCTTTTTGTAACTGGTTCACTTAACTGGTTGTTCATTTACGGGTAAAATAAGTTATTTTTGCAATGCATTTACAAGTCGCTGCAATGCCTGTTATGAGTGGTGGATCTCTGTAACGATCAATATTTACTCTATTTCTGTTAGAGTGATGGATCATTTGTAATTGAAAAATTTAGCAAGGCCAATCAGTAGCTCATCTGCATCCTAGTAATTATATGCAGCACATTAGCAAGGTATGCATTTACTAGGTATTTCTGGACTTGCTTAATCAAATAAATCGTATGATGCATGAAATAACAGAAAATGTAGGATTCATTATATCAATGATAAACACTTTCAAATTACGAAAAGACAATCCAAGCTTTGATTGATATTTTATAAAAAGCTATTCTACCAAATTTTGGACAAGCTCAATAATTCTTCTGAATAACTTTTATGTGTTTCTTAGAACTTAGTCTGATTCTTCACCATGTTGCTGACCAACCCCTGAAAACTACAGAAAACCTGGGCTTGGTCCAAGTAGCCCAAACCTTTTGGACCGCATGCAAACACGGGAGCTGAGCTGGCGTTGCGGGGCACGTGCTGGAAGCGTAGGTACCCTGTGCAGTGCTTGTCGTGTGCTGCAGTTGGGGGTTAGCGAGGAGATTAGTGTGAATCCAATTTTTACGTAAAGACAAACTCTAAAGATTGCATTTTACTTGATGACGCAACTTGCATTTGACTGTACAAAAGTAGTTATAAATTAAATAAAATTAAGCATTGAGGACTATATGATATGTGAGACTCCAGTATGGAGGAGAAACCCCGGGAACATTTCCCATGAACTGAAACAGCCCCTAGTCTTCTCCAAACCATTAATGTTATCTTTAAAACCTGCCTCCGATAAAATAAGGACTAGTGACCTCTGGTGAAATACTCCAGTGAAAGGGCCAAAACCAGCAGTTACAGAGAAGGAGATCTGGGTTAACTGCGTTGTCAGTGGTGGAGTTTCTCCAGTTTTGAAAGGTATTTATTGAACACAGAGGAATCTGGTTTTGATCTCAGCCTTAACCTTGTAACTTCTTTGGTATTGAATATGTGTATATGAAACCAGAACTTGTATTTCTGGAAGATAATATTGAATACACTTACAAGGAGTGTCAAATGGAAATAGCAGACTCATGCTTACAAAAGTCTCCTCTGTCCCAGTGTCAGCTATGCCATTTTTCAGTCCTGCACTTCACTTTCAGACCTCCTGCTTGTCTACAAAAGCAACTCTTTTGAGATGAAGCAAGTGACTCCCAGCTGATGATGCTGGTCTCAGAAGTGGGACATGCCCAGCCAGGCCTGGGGGCCCTTTGGGACCTCCCCGCTGGTGGTCCCCAGGGAAATGGGGCTGCACTGTCCAGCTGGGACTCAGGCTGCCAGCGGGATGGGGCAGCGATGGCTCCCACCCACAGCGGTGGAGAAACAAGCTGGTAGGTAGAACCTGCTCTAGTCCTGCTCCTGGAGCATCATGGCATGTAGAGCACCACCCACCCTGACACTGCCTGGGGGTCTGCTCCCTTCCGATGCGAGAGGAGCCCTCTCCGCACAAGCCGCCCACACATTACCACCCCCCGCCTCCTTCCCGGCCTCGCGGGACCTTGCTGGGTGCGGGCGAGGGGCTGCACCTCCCCGAGACTCGCTGAGCCGTCAGTGGGAGCAGCCGCACAGGCCCCCGCAGAATTCTGCTAACGCCAGAGTAACCAGTGAGGGGCAAACCCTGCCAAACACCTTGAGGGGGGCTTGGCTTCAAAAAGCGGTTGGGACTCCTGCTCTAATCAAAGCTGACAGATGCATAAATTTCTGGAATCGCCAGAGTTCGTTAAATTAAATACCTGGAAATGAGATGCTGACAATCTCTAAAATTTCTAAATAAACCCCATAAGTAATCTTTGCCTCCAGTGTTAAATGCACCGCTTCGGTTTGTGAATGGCCGGCGAAAATACTGTCCTGCGTTACCACGGAGGACTGAAGGGCGGCACCTTAGGAGAGAGAATTATGTAGCAAGACCACTGTAGCCAATAAAATACGGGAAAGAGCTATTTCTCTATGGCACTTCTATAACTTCTGTGCATTCTCAATATAGCATCCCGATAAATATTTCAAGACCATCACTTAAAATTGCCTTGCCCTGTCATTCTTTAAGTTAAAAAGAAAAGAAAAAAGCAATAGGTATCTACTCCATCTCAAATACTTGATCTTTAGAAACTGCGCCAGGTAAAAACTAGGTCCCATTCTTTGGATAATTCAGCCAGCTGGAAAGCCAAGAAAATGCTGGCTTGTATCACCAAATTAAGATCTTATGAACTAGAAGGTGAAGTTATAAGAACATTTTGCAGTAGAATTTAAGAGCAGAGACTAATCCTCTTCCCACTGATGCCAAAGACTTCTGCTGTCTTCAACAGGAGGAGAATTTGGCCGATACAAAATATGCCAATCCAGTATTTTCCTTCAGTGCTGTACGTAGAAAAATGAAAGACAACACCTAAATAGCAAAACAAAACTTGAATCAAGTTGCAGGGCTTTAAGCAGCAATGAATAAGAGAATGTGGTTTAGAAGAACTTTAATCTGGGTACCTCTTAAACCTGTAAGGAGGCATGTTCTGTTCCTCACCTTATGAAGTCCATTAGTGGAGGACTTAATTACTCAGCTACAGGAAAAGAATGAGACCGGAAAAGTCATTGACTAACTCAAGCACATCCTAAGTAGACTGTTTCTTATTAAAGTAGTCCTTTGATTTCTTTTTGCAGAATTTAAGCACTCCAAGTCTTAGAGAAACACCATTATTTACTAGTTTTATGCCATACCACATCAGTTTCTAAGCCAACTCCATGATTTTCTTGCCCATCTTTCTTCCCGTAGTAGGTACATCTTAATTGTAGAGACAAAACTGAGTATGGGAATATTTTCAAGTGCGCTTTCTTGGATTTCTGCAGATGCTCCTGATGGAGCAGTGGTGGGGGCTGGCTCCTGCCTGCCTCTGTGCTCCCCCAGGAACCCAACAGGCATTGCCAACCTGCGTAACACAACCGGGAGAAAAACTATTTAAACTCAAAAGTTCTGGTTTGTGTAGACCTCGCTGTGCTGCAAGTTATTTTTGAGAAAGATGTGTTTTGTATTTGTCATAGCATTTAAGGCCTGATCCTGCTAATTACCTAACTGCTCTTGAGTGGAGCCCGGAATTTACGCTTCCTGGGAGCATCATCTCCCATGATGGCACTTCCAACTGGGAGAAGATGCAAAAGTCAGCTGTCGTGAGGTCGAAATGCAGGTTCCCTGTCAATTAGCATTACATAAACAGATGGGAGGAGAAATGGATTTATGTGCTTCCAAAAACTTCACATAGATTTTCTTCCGTTCTGTGTCTACAAAATGTCTGCCAGCAAAAAATCTGGAGCTTGGCAGGATGAAGCCTCACACGTGTATTGTTCGTGTAACTATGGTAACCTACAAATGCCACCAGTGTTTCCATTTCATACACAAATGAGGGGACAGCTGTGGAGACCACATGTCTGCCAATGGAATAATATATGTGAACTAGGATGGCTTGGTCAGAAAATTACAACTCATTTATATTAATCAGGGCTTCAAAGAACAGTAGTTAGAAAGTGCGCAGTAAAAGAAAGTGATTTTTATTTCTGAAAATGTTTGGCTCTTCAGTAAAGATTTTCAGCATCTTGCAACTTTGGTGGTTGGAAAAAAATAAAATAAATGCTGTTAACAACCAGTGCTCTTCTATAAATGTCACTTAACTTTTTTCCTTTGGTTTTGTCTTTTTCTGATGCCTGATCCTTGTCTGAGCCTGACACAAAGCCCGACCTGGAACCAGGCGTGCTCCAAGGCATTCGCCTGGGAAAGCAGCAGTTCCAAAAGGAGCAGAAATAATGTGGCATAGAGCTCTAACCCATCTACCAACGTGAAGAAAACCTCTTTTTACTCATTGATATCATTAACAGAAACAAAAGCTTCAAAACAATTCAAACAAGAAATTTAAAAAAAATTTAAATTATTGTTTAATTGAACTTGGAGTTTATATCATCCCTAACAACAACAAAAAAATCCATAGACTCAATACTGCAAATAAATTACCTTTTCAGTAAATATTAAGCTATGCAAGCTGCAGTACCAGTAATACTTGACTGGGGTTATGATTCATCCAAGGTGCTTTAAGTGTCCCTACAAAAAAATAATCAGGAGCTGGTAGCTGCCGCCTGCCTTGGCAGCAGCAGCCTGCTGACAGAAGGATGCAGCAGGAATACAGCACGCCGATTAGCAAAAGTTTTCCCTGGCTTCTGCAGTGCCACGATACTGTATCGAAGTAAAACAAAAGGCTGCAGCATTACCTCCGCGTGGGCTGCCGCCTCTGCCACGGAGGCACCGCGCTTCACATCCCAGCGGCAATTAGTACTTCTTCAAATACAGACGGGTACTTAGTGTTTATTTATGATATGATGATGAAAGCTTTAACTAATTCGTATTTAAATGATCAGATTTTCTCCATGAGTTGGAATCAAATGCACATATAACTGGTTTTAAACCAGAGCTTCCTAGCCTCCAAGCTGGATCCGTGCCTACGCAGTTGTCCGAGCCCTGGTAAATCAGACTGAACAGAAGTTTCTTTTTGCAGCGTAAGTTTGGATGCGCTCAGCATTATTCATGTCAATAAAAAAAAGGTCTTTCACAGTTAACATTAAAAAGTTTTTATCCTTTTATAATCTATACAACTTGATGTGAAACCCTATATCCTTTAATAATCAGTAGTAGTATTCCTGTCTGTTCTAGGTAAATGGAAAACAGTTTATAGTCATCACAGTAACTGGTCTATTAAAGTCCAAAATGCCTACTAGGATATGTAATTTTATAGGGACTACATAAAATTTTATTCAGGCAACTCTTTAACCGTCAAGGCAAAAGCTAAACTTTAGCTCTTGCAAAGTCCAGGTTTCACTCTTTCCGGGCCATGGCGTGACACACTGCTGCAGCGCTGGGGGACAGGGAGGATGCCCGGGCACCGCGCTTTGCCCTAGCTGAGGAGGTATAGCAGGTGAAAGAGCCCATAGTCTGAGCAGACAGAACAAATCCTGTGCTCTTAACTACTCTGTCATCTGGGAAGCTTCGTGCATTGGTTTTTCTCTGCCTCAAGTGTGTCTGTCTTTTAAATTAATTTAAATTCCAACTTGCAAGACTTTTGGACATACTTTGGTAGGACCCTTCAGACAACGTCGGGACTGATGCAGTACGTGACTTTGGTACTTTGAAGCATACGTGAGATCACCTCACGTACGTCTAAATTATTCTCCATAAAAGGTTGATAGCCTTGTTCAGAAATACCAAGTTCGTTTTACAGGGATCCTTTAAGTCTGTGAGGAAAAGACCTAAAGGTTCACAGACTAGTTTTTATTGAAGAGATTCATTACTTGGGAACTATCACGCAGCTCCAGGACAAAAATATAAGCATCCTGTGCATGATCTCTCACCTTTGGACAACATTATTTTCTACTTTGAGTTTGATTCTCTTACTTTTCCTTCCATCGCCTGGTGGGAAAACGCACCCAAGCAGCACTAAATAACTTAGGGAAAGATGTAAAATAGCAGGCCAGCATCTGTTGTGTTTCCGCCGGTCGGGCAGAGCCGCGGGCACAATGCGCGCTCTCCCCGCGCTCGGAGGGGCTGTGCGAGGCGGGGGCGAGCCCCCGGCCTGAGCGGCCCCTCTGACAGCCCGCAGCCCCCAACAAAGGGGGGGGCCCTTTGCCCCGCTCCGCGGCCGCGCAGGGAGGGCCCCGCCGCTGCGCCGGGCTGCGCGGACAGACCGCGGCCGCCTGCGCTTCTCCGCGCATCTTTTAGGCAACCGACTTCCAAAAAAACCCCCCAAAAAACCCCCCAGCCGCCGGTGCAGACGGGAGCTGCGGCTGGAGGCGGCTTCAGCCCCTCTCCGCCGTCCAGCATCCCCGCCGCACGCCGAGTTTTAAACGCCCCCAAAGCGCAGTCACACAGGTGCGAGGCGGCCGTTCCGCCAGCCTGGCCCCGCGGACAATGAATTCGGCCCTCGGAGGAAGGTGGCGGAGCCGCCGGTGCCGGGCAGCCCCGCTCACACTGCGCCTTTATGCCATTTTCTTAAGGGCTATTGTTACACTGAAGACTCCCTGTCTTTTCACATTCCTCCGTGTGAATGGATGAGGCAAGACATCTGCCAGGATACACTCCCATTTGCATGCAAATGGGGGGTCGGGGACGCCGGCAGCCCTGCCGCACAGCCGGCACCGGCTCCGCTCCCCGCCCGCGCTCCCCCCGCGCAGGTACGCGGCCGCCGCCGGGAAACCGGGCCACGCGGTCCGCCAAAAGCCGCGATTAACATCAAAACTAACCCGGGGGAAAGCCGGACGATGCTGCAGCCCCCGCTATTCCGCGGAAACGCCGCATCCGCCGTCCCCATCGCCCGGAGGTGCGGGGCGAAGCGGCCCCAACCCCGGGGCGGTCCGAAATCGCCGTCCGCACGGGAAGCCTTGCTGCCCGCTGGAACTTTCCCGGCAGCGGCCGGGGCGCGCCGGCTCCCCCGGGGGCGCGGCCGCTACCGCAAACTTTCCTCCCTCGCGGCCCCGTGCGGGCCGGGCCCCCGGGGACCTCCGCCGGGGCGGGCCGCATCGCACCGCGGCGGCCCGGAGCGGAGCGCCCCGCGGGGCTCCGGCAGGCCCGGCTCCCTCCCTCCCCGCAGCTCGGCGGAGGCACTTACCGGCGGCCGGGGGTCGCAGCCCGCGCACCCGCGGCTCTCCCCCAGGGCTGCCCGCGGCGGCCGCTGCGCGGGGGGCGGCACATCCGCTGCTGCCGCGGCTCCACGCCGAGCTGCGGAGCGAAGCGGTTTGAAAACGGGGTAAGGGGGCGGGATCCCTCCCGGAAAGGGGGAGCGGCGGCGGGGGATGCTGCGCCGGTGCCCGCCGCCCCGCTCTCTGCCGCCGCCGGCGCGCACCTGGGTAGGCGCCGCCGGTCAGCTGATGGGCTGCGCCTCCATTGGCCGCCCCGGCGCGGCGGCACCATCTGCGCGGGGCGGGGCGGGGGAGGGCGGGGCGGGGGAGGGCGGGGCGGGGGCGGGACCCCTCCCCAGCCCCGCCCTCCCCCGCCCCGCCCCGCGGAGGGCGGGGTGCGGTGCGGTTGCAGCTTTGTGGGTGAGCCCGACTTCCTCACCTCGGTGTGGGCATCTGTGTTGCTAATCGCTTCATCGTTAGGTTTCAGAGTTAACAGCTCCTGGAAGAAGGTTGACTCACATCCCCCTTCCAGTGGCTGTTGAAAGTTATTTACGCACTCCAGAAGGTGTGGCATCACTGGTAACACATACTGCGGGCCGTTTTGGCTGACCTAACGAAGAAAAATGTCACCGTCGCTATACATAATGCTAAGGCAGAGCGTGGACCCACCGGGGAATGCTGCCAGGTAACTTTCCACCTACCACCTGAATCCTGTTTTTCATTTTTTTACAAACTTCATTAAAAGTGACACAAAGGATCAAGGTGTAATGCCAAAGTACTGTGTGGTGTAGTGGCCTTCCAGGGTTCAAACATTTGATTTTCTGTCCTCTGTAGAGAAGCAAACCTCTAGCCATGGAGACGCGGCAGTGCAGTGCTGCTTGCGACGGTAACTGCTGTACTGCAGTCGCTCGCTGTGCCCCGAGGCTAAGCACAGGGCATTGCCAATTGAGGCATTTAAAGACAGGGGAAATTTTCCTATAGGTAAGTAAAGCAGCATTACTCGTTGAAATTACATTCGCGTATCCTCTATGGCTGCTTGAATAAGAGATTGATGAATTGGCTAGGAGAAAAGCAGGCTACGACTTCAACCTTTAGAGTCATTTGAGCCTGAAATTCAAGGATTTAAAGCTGTCCATGTAAGCCCTTGGATATGTGCAGCTTCCCGTTCACTCCCAGTTTTCTGTCTTGCTCTTTTTTCAGTTATCTTAGTCTGGAATTACTGACTTGCACATTTCCCTGCGTTTGCTTGTCCTGACCTCGGTCTTTACCCGCTTCGCTGGCCAAGTTCCCCATGTGTGCTGGGGGGGGCTTCTGCAGCTGGGCATCAGAGTGCCGTCTCTCCAGCCTAAAGCCTTCGGTGGTAATACAAGAAGTGATTCACTGTATTCAGTCCGTCAAAAACCTGCTCTGCTCCACTATCCAGATGCAGAGGTCGTATATAGACAGGGCTGAACGTGCAGGTCTCAGAGAGGTAGGCTTAACTGGGGTCTTGGAGTTGAATTTGCAGTTCCTTATGAACAGGATGTGAAGTGGTTGTTTCTGTCTCTGGGAGAAAGGTTGGAGTCTCATCGTCTAACTCAAGGACCTGAATAGGTTGACATTTCATTTTATGCAGTCTCAAGCATGTTTGAGATACAGTTCTCCTTTACCAAAATAATAAAATGATTACAAAAGGACTTGCATAGAAAAACCTATTATGGCACTCTGCAGAAATACCAAAATGGAGAGCTGCCTTAGATTTTATATGCAGCAGAGGACCGGTGTGGAAGAGGAGCGCCCTGACGACGTGTCGTGCACAGCTCTGCCGCTACAATGGCAGGTGACTGTGATTGCTGAAGAGGCAGTGGCAGTGACCAAGCTCAGGGGACTGGACAGAGGGACACTGTGTTGAATCCCAGACTAGTAAGTGAGGCATTAAAGGACTAGTAATATTACCCGTGCTGTAAATACACACAGGGCTGATGTTATTCTTTGACTCCAGTTTTGCAACGAGTCTGAGTTGCTTCTGGTTTACGCGCATGAGAACACATGCAACCCCTGTGCTCGTTCCAGCTCCCGTTAATGCCACTGACTTGGGTTTGCCAGGTCCATCTGCAGCACCACCATAGCAGAAATGACTTCTGGGTCCATTTCAGAACCGCTTGCAATACCAAATGACATAATTAAGTATTCCTTCCCACCTAGTTCAGCTGCTGCTTTTGGTCTGCCCAGCTTAAAAACCATCTTCTTTCCCCCTTTTCTCCCCACCTAGTTCTCTATTGAGAATATTTTGGCCATGTCAGAGAATTCAGTATTTCTTTTCTGTGGCTTGTTTGTTGAAAACCTTCTTAGTGTGAAATTAACTTTGAAACTCATGGACCTGGCAAGGTATTGAACTGACATCTGTAGATCTAAAGACCTGCTCTATTAGAGAGAAATCCCCAACGAGATGTTACTTGGCCAAAACTAATATCTTTTTTGCTCAGTGTTTCTGTGTATTAACATCAGAATATAGCATCTCAATTACTCGTGGGGGGAGTGTGTTCCAATTCTGTGTGAAATAAATGAAAATACTCCGCAGTATGTAAACTGTAGGGGAACCCTTTAACTTTCAAGTGGGTAGTGATATAAAATCTTGACTGTATGTTTGCTGCATAGTGGCGTATTTAAAAAAAGATGAAAAACACCCTTTATTGCTTTCCATCTAGCTCTGAGACAAAGGTTTCTATTCAGCAAAAAGGAGTTATTTGTGGTTGGTGCCCACGCTGGTGCCCTGGGCAGAGGGTTGAGCTGGCATGACGGCTGGTTAGCTGGTGCCCACGGGATGGAGCCGCACAGAGGAGCTGGGTCTGTGCAAGTTGCGTGGGGAAGACTGAGCCCGGTGCCGCCTTCGCGTCCTGCGGGGAGAAGTCGCACGTGTCCGTCTGGCACTTTTTAGTAAGACTGAGCACTCAGTCTGCTTGGAAAGCGTGAAGGTAAAGCAGGTCGCTCTATCCTTCCCGCATGTGGGGAAGGATCTGAAGCTGCTGTAAATTACAGGCTGCGTTTTACTCGATGAATCAGTGATCCACAACAAACATCTTGTACTCGTGGTCAACTGATACAATGGGAATTTTGGGACCTATACACTGTGTTAATGAATTATGTTCTTGTGTGTGTGTGTTTGGGGGGTGAGCAGCATTCTTTTGTAGCAGGTACAGTGATATTTCTGCTTTTAATAGAAGGAATTTTAAATTCAAATAACATCTGGTTTTAATGTTAAAAAACCTGATTACAAGTATGGTGTAAGGCTGTATGTTCTTTATGACGAAAGGAGAGGAGAAAGATAGGTAGAAATAAAGATGCTGCATTGTTTTTCATTAAGCATACATTGACTAAACTAACTAAATCCTGGAGATTCAGCCTCCCCCAAAGCCAGACTGTGATTCTGAGGTGCCTGCAGGGAAGATCACTTACGTTTCAACCTTGCATGTCAAAACGAAAAGAGTGCTCCTGAGGTGGTGCTGGCAAAGGTGCTGTGGTTGCATCACTACTCTGGAAGAGGTGCACAGGAAAGGCATATAGGTATGAAGTATAAAGCATATAAGGTATAAAAAAGGCCAGTAACGGCGTTTTATAGAAAATCTGCTGTCCCTTTGCAGGTGATAGATTTCCATTGCCATTGCTCTGCTGCTTCCGCCTCCACGGCGGAGAGTTTCTCCCTTGTGAATACAAATGGGCGACAGTTTCTGGTGCTCACGGGAGTGCAGCGATGGATGCTGCACCAAGGGTCACACGTGGCCGCCTCGTGCTCAGACAGAGCAACGGCTGGTGTCTCAGGCTCCTGGGTTGGTAACTGAGCAAAGGATGGACACAGAGGAAGATGGCAGAGGGGTGACCTTGCAGTCTTCCTCTAGAGTTATGACTCAGCTGCTGGCTCTATTACGGACATCTGCATGGCCTCGGCCGAGCTGTTAAACTCTTCCTCTTCTGTGAAATGAGGATTCGCAAGCTTCAAATTTCCCTCTCTCGTCTGCTGTGGTTGTAGTCCCAGCAGACTGGGAGGAGACACAGAGAGTAGCCCGAGAACTGCATTTTGCATAGCTTAGCCTGAACTGTAGCTCTATTAATACTAAGGTAAATATAATTTAAATTCAGTTTGACCTTAAGTGGCAGCTGTGACAAAGCATGGCGTGTTTGAGGTCTGGATACAATTATTTGGAATTGCTAAAGACCATACTTCAATCATGACCTTTAGATTGCACCGAAGCCAGAGGAGGTCCCTGATTTTAACTGGTGAACTGCAAATCACCCCATTGGAAAGAGACTTCAGAAGCTATTATAATCACAGAGACTATTTTAAAGTGTGTAGAAGCTATAAGCAAAATATTTATTTTACACACTTGTCTGCATTTAATCCATAACTCTGTCTGCTACGATAGTGTTTTACTGGTGTAGATGAGGCAAGTAAGCTGAGATCATAGCAGGCATGTCCTATGAGGCTTTACAGAAAATCGTTGCTTTTTAATCCCTTTATCCCTGTTATTTCCTACCACTGTGAAAATCCAGTGGCAGGGAAGGCTGGCGCAGTGTAGGACAGATGCATAATATGTAATGCTAAGCAGGCAAAAATCCTTCTGTTTGTATAATACTCCAAACACATTATAAATGTCAATGTTAGTGCTATGTGTCCTACATAAATAAAAATAACTTATCAATACTCAACCGAGTATTATACATCTTTGGGCTAATCTCGTTATATGTGCTGTCTTGATATCAATGAGTGATCTTCTAATTAGAGTTAGCCAGAAAAGTTGAACTGGACTAGTTTATGGAAAGCAGGTACCACCCAAGTGGCTACCTGGGTATAAAAATGAGTTGTGTACTGCATGTTATATAGCACCTGATCTCAAGCCTTTAATTTTTTTTTTTTTTTTGCATTATTTTTTCCCTTCATAAACATTGAAAGCATGCTTAGACAGTAGAATTGAGCTCTAGATGTCCGGAGGGCATCTAGAAATTTTCAGGTGCATGATTGCTTCCTTGATCTTCACATTAAAGCATCCTCCTGTCTGTAGTAGAAATTTAATCAGCTGAGCTACATCCTCTTATGCTGAAAGGTCCGGGAGCCCTGGAAGTTGGCTGATCATGGCACTGTTGAGACTATTTGTACTACACGGGTGAGAATGGATTTAGATAAAGTGCACGAGAAGGGCTTACGGTAGCTGTAGTGAAAGCGAGACATTGCCACGTGCCTAGTGTTTGGGGAAGGGGGCGTACTTTATAAGAATTTCTTATACGTATCTTACACGTGCATTTTGACAGGGAACATTTAAAGATGAACTTGGCAGTAAGTGCAGTGCTGTCTATGAAAGATTTGTGTGAGTAGTAACAGGAACAGTTTTCTCCCGAAGTAAATCATGCCGATTTCAGGTCATCCCGCCTGGCTGGCGAGCAAGGACAGAACCTCTGCAAAACACCCAACCACTTTTTCATTGCTTTAGGATGTAATTAGAGGCACCCCCAATCCTTTGAATTATAAAGTGTTGAATTATAAAGATCAAAAATTGTGTGTTTCTCTCCTGCTCTCTCACAAGGGAGGAAATTGGAGTGATGGGATTTTCCAACATGCTGAGCGTAATTCAGTTCCTGTTGGAATCAGAAGTTTTATCGTCTACTCGATAGAAGTACCGCAAGGCCTGAGCTTTGCTCCTCTTGGCAGCTCACGGCCCGTTACACTGCGGCGGGGCAGCCCGGTCCTTGCGCGCCCGCCCCAGCATCGCTGGGGTCCGTCCTCTCTGCTGCAGGCCGCCAGCACGCCGCGGACGCCCGGCCCTCCTGCTCCCCGCTGCTCCTCTTTCGCAAAACAAGGTTGTTGCTATTTATTTATGCAGTTCAGGGCTGCAAATCGTAGCTAATTAATGCATGCACAACCTCTTCCCCATGTTATTAACCACAGAGGAACAAAGCCTTCTGAACCACCTCCTTCCTTTCTCGCCCTGTTAAAATGCCGAATGATTTTCGTGGCAGCTTTGCCAGAGCAGCTCACAGGCTGGTGGCAGGCTGGAGCACGGGTCTTCCAAAATGCTAGCTGTAGGGACATACCCCAAATGGATAAATTAGAATATATGTGATCTTTTAATCTAGGGCAAGAGAACATATGGAGCATCAAGGCAGAGTCAATTTAAGATGTTGACAACAAAAACATGGGTTCTCTCAGCCATAATAATTTAAAACAATGGTTCATTTTTCTGCTGTTCCTGACATTCGGTAGAAATCACGGGAGAGTGACAGGTTCTCGGGCTGTTCTCATCCGACTTTAAAAACATCTGCCTTAGGAAATTACTTTGTACCTCACCTATGGACAGTTTTCCAATTATTTTACTAAATAAATACAAGTATTCTGTAAAAACAGCTGCTACTCTTAGAAGGTGTTTTTCCATCAGGTAAAGTCAATCAAAGAGAATGTGCTGCTTTTAGATAAGTGTTCCAGGAATAAATGCAAAGAGAGAGCTGAAGAGCTGCAATGCTGAAACGCGGAGCAGGAGGAGCCCTCCGAGCCGCGGCTGGCTGCGACGGGCCCCAGCTCTCCCTCTGCACCCTGGCTCCTGCAGCGTCCTATAGCCCCTCCAGCTGCTGCAGTTCTTAACGTTTTATTTAAGTTTTTGGTTTTTTATTTAAAGGGATAGAGACAGTTTACACTCCATCGATGACTTTGTTGTTTGCATGTCAGCATCCCACCATGCACATTAGAGGCAGAGGCTGTGGTATTACCTCTGTTTTGTGTATGGAGGGCAAACACCTCCAGAGTAGAGGAGGTATTTGGCCAACATCAGGTAAGAAGTTTGTGGCAGGGCAGAGAGTTGAACCCAAAGTGTTTGAGTGCCAATCCAGGACTGGTTAACCACCCAACCCTGCTAGTCTTCAAAATACATTTAAAGGCTTTTTTAGGTCTGAGATGGTACTGTGGAAGCGTACTGTTAATGCTCGTGGTGATAGACGAACT
Organism: Calonectris borealis; assembly: GCF_964195595.1. Classification (NCBI taxonomy): domain Eukaryota; kingdom Metazoa; phylum Chordata; class Aves; order Procellariiformes; family Procellariidae; genus Calonectris; species Calonectris borealis. Next base: position 2,638,335 of record NC_134321.1, read on the forward strand.
GCTCTGTCTATACTGGCTGGCTGTCCATGGCTTCCGCACGGAAACCTTACAAGCCCAGAAGAGACGGCTGCTGGCCAAAGCACAGCGCTGTGTTTATGTGCCATGCCGCAGCGGTGTGACTGTCATCCCGGGGAGAGCCATCAGGCACCCGCGCATCAGGTGCTTGTGCACTTGGCAAAATCTAGCCAAGTGCTGCAGCAAAACCCCGCACCTTTCTGTTCAAAATCCACGCAAATCCTGACAGCCTCCTGGAGCCCTGCTTGCCCATGAGGAATGCCGGAGCACAGGCCAGGGTGAAATCCAATAGAATAGTAAAATATAAGTGAAAAGGCTGACTTTCCTGTGGATTTTCTAAGCATGTAATAGAACTTAATAGAGCATTATCTCCCTCGCTAAGGAATGATAAGATGGCTGTAAGAGCAGCTTCTGTAGACCCTGCTCCTATAAAACCTAATTGGTTTCATATCTATTAAATTCTAAAGGCCTTTCTTTAAAGTTGTGGGTTTTTTTAAAAAATCAAATAATAGATTTATTCTTGATGTCTTGGGCACATTATTGCAGTAACCTCATCCTTGGACCACAGCTTTGGCAGAACACACACATCCGTAATGAGGGACTACGTGTTCTGTGGAGTTTTTATTACAAAAGAAAATGAACAAGTATATTAGGAAGAAAGAGGGAAAATAGAGAAGACTACTTTTTGGCAAAGCTTTGTATTACAGATCTCATTTCTCTGGTTGCAGCTGCCTTTAGGCACCCATTTCAGTGAGCTGCTATATTATGCTTAACTGTAGATGCTTCCCAAATTTGCTCTTTGGTGAAACAGGCATTTGTGCAGGTTCCCCATAAAAATGACTGATGTGAGTTTTACCAGGAACTCTGGCATTTCTCCATTGTAAGAAAGGATTACATTTTTAGAGAGATTTATCAAGATGGGAATAGTGAAACAAACATTTTAAATGTCCAGTTTAATCCTCTCTCTTCCCCCAAACAAGCCTATATGGGCAGGATTTTTAGCCGTTCTGAAATGAAAGCTTCCTGAAAGAAATATATTTCCCTGTGGGACTCCCCAGCTTTCAGTCCTGCTTCTGTGGGAAGGTAAGAGAGCTCTGTTGTCATTTACTATTTATGAGATGTGCATTCATATTGCCAAGTGACCATAGGATTCTGTGCTCTTAAGAATCTGCAAATGAGATGAAGCTCATTATTTTTTAATGCAAAAAGGATTATTGCGATCTTAGTGCAGGGATATGTAACCTCAGATATGTGTCTTGCTGTGGGATATATATTGAGGCTTTTGCTTTAGGAAGCCAATAAAGTACACACAGTATTTTCCAGTCATTCTGTTCAGCATATAAAGGTCATATTTATTAGAAATAACACTAAAGGGGATTTTTTTTTTTAATTGCAGACCATGACTTGCAGGAAATTGCCCTCCTCTTTGTGTGCATTTTGCTTTACAGTGTTGAGATAAATGCAGGGGCACGTTTTCAAAATAAAGCTTCTCCTCAATAAGAAAAGCTTCATTATTATCCACTCCTGTCTCCACGCACAAGAGTTGGTCTCACGGTCCTAAGGGAAAGCAAAGTCTGGTAATCAAGTAATCCCTTGTTAATTTTTCCCTCAGTAAATTAGGATTTACTTTATAGGATCATGTTATTGGGTGTCAAGCCATGGCCCTGCTCTGCCAATGATAGGCACTTCGGTGTTTCTGCAGATGAAAGCATTTGTGTGGGTGTCTGGCTGCCTGGGAGTGGGAGTCTCTGATCTGGGAGATGGGGCGTAGTATCTTAGGAGGAAACTCAAGCAGCGAGAGAGCTGCAAAAAAGACATTAAATCTGCTTATCGCACCCACAGTTACAATATGCAACACCAGAAGGAAACCCATTCTCTGTGCCCGTGGTGGTTGCCTGGCACGAAGCCGTCCGTCGCGGTGCCCTGGGTTGCTCCCTCTGACGACGGCGGGTCCGGTGCTTGTCCCGTGCTGGCCGGGCGCTGTGCACACTCGCCCCCCCTCCCCGCGGGACGTTTGTGCTGCCAGTGCCGATACCTCCTGCAGATGGGAGGTTCTGGTGGTCACTGCCGAGGTTACTTTGAAGCAGGTTCATCGCATGGAGTTGTACAAAGAATTGTTGGTGGAGGGCAGCTCCAATACACCCGTAAGTGCCTGTGCTCTTCTGTGTCACGTGTGTGTGGTCCCCTTCACTGCTAAAAGAGTGCTGCAAAACAAACACAGAATCGGGCAGGACTGAGGAGATTTAAGAGGGAAGACAGTTTGGACGCATTTATTAACCAGAAAAGCTGGATTTTCACTGCTGCCTATTAGTATACAGAAACTATACCTTGGTTTTGCACACTCGTATGGCCCCTATTTAAAATACCTTGTTAATAACGAATGTATTCTCAGAGCAGTTCACAGAATAACTGAAGAAATGGCACATGAGCTTTCTGGTTTTATTTCTGTCTTTCAGGTGTGCTCAGCCCCACACGTTCACTCCCGGGTCTGGGCCGGGCAGGGAGCCGCGGTGTGCTCTGGGGTCGCACGCCTGCAGGGTGACCCTCACAAATCCCGTCATTCTCCACTCGTCCCTACGGCCTCACCTTTACAGTACTGGTCCCACCGCTGCCTGGCTGTGCTTCAAACGCAAATTCAAATCTCTCCTCTGATTTCTGGCTACTTTGCCGATGCTGGCTGTGCTCTGAGCCTGGCCTCTGCCACACAGCCCGGCAGGTCCCATGCAGGGTTTATGCAGAACTTGAACATTTTCAAGCCTATCGATCTGAATCAGAAGTGTCAACAGGTAGAAAAGGCGTTACGCTTTCAGCTGAAGGTACCTGATTTAACAACATGCCAAAGACAGGTTCAGGCTATTACAGAAAACAGTAAATTAGAAGGAAAATATCACAGCTTTGCTGTACGAGAGAAGCATCAAAGGGCATTAAACAAGTACCCAACTGCCGAGCGCATTGCGGAGCCCTGGGGACTGACATCCCTGCTCCAAGGCAGCCTGGGATCTGCAGGGGGGAGGCACAGGCCAGCCGAGATACCCCCTGCACATCACCGTCCCTGCTTTCTCTCCAGGACAGAAGAGGATAAAGGAAGGCAGCATTTATTAAAATGCCCTTAGGGAATTAGGTGACCAGCTCCCAGGGAACAGAGGCACTTACAGCCTTAGAGGCACTTAGGCGCCTCTTAAGACCCCGGAGTAATTTCCTTCACTGGGTTCTTGCTCTCTTGAGCTCATGCTCCACAAATGCAGTAATTGCAAGCATTTGTTTTGAACCATAGAAGCCTGAGCTCCAGAGCAAGTTTTATTTACTGCAATTATATCTGGCAGGTAATTTCTAATAAACTCAGGAAAATGATAAACCTCTCACTAAATTCATGAACAGAAAAATAGCGCAAATTGATCAAATAAGCTCTTTCCTACATAATAAAAAAATTATTATGTGCATAACATCCTGGAACAGAAATAGCTCTGGTGAAACCATAAAGACAAGGAGGAACTTGCTAGAGGCATCTGTGCAGAGTTTTTAAATTTGGGTTCACTCCTAGCGAAGCGCCTAGGAATCTGCTTAACTCCACACCGTGAGTTATTACCCGTTGCTGGTGGTGGAGCTGTTGGCACGCACGCCCGTACCTTGACCCTGCCCTGCCAGAAGAGCGCTGGGTTATTCTGAGATGCAGCCCTGGCAAGCTGGAGCCCCATTTCTGCCCTTCTCGTTGTTGACTGAAGAGCAGTCGTCTTAGGGAGCAGAGCGACCCTTGCTTCCTTTCCATATTTATTGAAAATGAAACCAGACAAAGTGTTCAAAATATAATATGTGAGATTTATTCCACAGTTCGTTTAACTGAATGTATGATGTCACTGAATCTACATTTCAAATAGCTGAATTCAGGTATTGGGTTTTTCTAAAATGAGCTTTTAATAATTATTGAATTTTTTCATCTCTGCTCTGTAGCTTAATTTACATTAAAAATTTGAATTTCATCTTAAATTCTCAATCTAGCAGTGTTAACCTCTCTGAGATAAGTAAACGATTGCTACAAATTAGGTCTGGGCTTGGATGCTGCAGCTGATTAACATCACATAAGGACAATTAACAGCATTTTTAGGAGGGGATAGGAAGAAATTATCATATGCAGTTGAAACTATAAAGAGAATTTTAGGGAGGTATGTAATTAGGCAAATTAGGCTAGGGTAGTGGCTTTAACATTCCTACCGTGTTGAAGAGCATTTATGGAGTCCTTAAGGACCATATAGGTTCTTTAAGAACTATAGTCTTACATCTCTTCTAAAAGATATATTTACAAAACAATTTAAATGTCAAATTCATTCCATATTAACATCATACCAGTTCTAAATGATCTGGCATCACCAAGAAAATTATGAGAGCTTCCCTGCCTGAACTCTGAATTTATTTCTCATTTGAGTTTGAATAAGGGGAAAAGGTGGCTTAGGAAATGAGAGCATACATTTAGACAGGTTAAAGAAAGCTTACAGCAGAACTGGATCTTTTCGATTTCCACAGTAATATCTATCTGCATTCCCTTCTGATGCCATTTTTTAAAAGCATTCACGGGGCAGTGGTTGAAGGAGCTGCCATAGGGCTGGGAAGGCCGTGTAAAATAATACGAACATAGCTTTCCCATTTTCCAACTTAAAGCATCATTATGTATGACCTCCTGTCGCTTTATGCTTCATTATCAATCATGATCTGAGGGCTGAGGAAAGCTTTATCTGCAGCCTGGGTTGTGAAGAATGGCAGCAAATGGAAAATTAGAAAGGTTTGCTTATCGTTCATGGGAAATGCTCTCCTTTGAAACCTCCACTGTGCTCCCCAGACTCCACGCGCAAGCCTAGATAGAGAATAATGTTACTGCGAGGCTCGTATTTCCCTCGTCATTTAGAATAATGGTAACCAGGAGTGACAAGCTGCGAGCTGGAAATTATCCATCATGTGGCATCTCCGTCCTCCTCCCAGTGCACCGCTGGTTAGTCTGTGATTCCAGTTGTTGTGGCACTGGTTTCTGCTTGCATGGATGCAGGGAAAACCCGGAGGTATGTTGTTTTGGAAGGGCTCACCCATCCTCCAGGACTGTTGGGTTTGCTCTGCCAACCCAGCGTCAGCCTGGCTGCGGAGCGGCTCTTCGTGCCCACGCGGCCTTGGTGGGTACGTGGCAGCGAGTGCCGCTTGGCCAGGCTGGCGGTGTGCAGCTTTGAGGGTTTCTTTCTCCTTTTTGTCATCTCCCCGGCGTGGTTTCCTCTCTGAGCTTGACTGATACTTGATCCCTGTGAGTTTCCCAAACAAAGAAGAGCAATTACTGTCTCTGATTAAAAAGCCTGGGCAGCATGGTGTGTGCAAATCAAGATAACCATTTATCTGCAACTCTTCCCTGTCTGCCCACGGCGGCTTAGGCTCAGCCTGCGTTCAGGTTGCAGAAGTATTTGCTTTTGCTGCGATTACAGCGTGGGATGGTGAGAGGGGGCGAGGGGGCGGCAGGGGCAGGGGATGGCTGTGGGTCTGCGGAGGGAGATAAGGGCTGGGGCACTGGGGGGGAGAGCTGCGGCGCTGGCCCGTCACCTGCACATAATGTGCTTTTGCAGAGCGTCGGTAACAGTGACAGGCAAAGCCATCAGTTCTCTCTGATGCATTGTTCGGCTTCAGGCTGAGGGCAACCCATGTCCTAGACTGCCCTTCCCCATGTCCCATCCCGCAGGACACCTGCCACCGCTCCTGGTCACGCTGGAAGGATAAAACAGATGTAAGTGTTTTATTTCAAGGGGAGCACTCTTAACACAATACTGCTAGAGCTATCAACATTGCTATCAGAAGCTGAAGTACTCCTTCCTTGGGCACTAAAATAAATTTCCGAGCACACTTGGCTAGAAGAAAAATGTCTTCAGTGTCACCCTTAAAAAATGCTGCTCTTCTCTGCCCCTGCAAGAAGGTTTGGAAGGTAGTGTATATTTGTTTAACTCGCATATATACTTCATAGCATTTACATGCCTCAGGAAAGACGTCCTTGATTAACATAAAGTGCAAGACTGAATGCATCAGAATACAAACCCCTTCTGTTCTCAAGCAAGACTGAGCTCTTGGAGGTGAGTAGCGGGAACCCAAGAGTGAATGTGCCATCGGTGCCCCATCCTGAGACAACGCGGTGCTGTTCTGTGTGGCAGAGGGCAGTTCTGTGCTTGCTGCTTTCATCTTCCTTGTGTCTGGAGAAGCGATGCTGCTGCTGAGCCTCTGGGGAGGACAACATGAAGGCCTGACAAACTCCTCCGCCTCTTCACACCTTCTGGGATCTTGTAGAGGACTATGCTGTCTGTGTTACAGCAGCTGAGAAGGCCACAGGGTTGGCCAGGTCCCTGCTGGTTGCCCAGGAACCAGTTAGCCCCAGTTAGTTGCTTTCATGGTTTGATCCATCACTTTGAGATTATAACGCCCGAGATGTATGGGCTGTATGTCAGCATGAGTCCAGAGGCTGTTCTCCTGGTACTCAAGTCAAAGCAGCTGTCTTCCATCAAAACAGTAGCCCTTTGGGTTTTTAACTCACCTCGGCAGAACATCATGGCCTTGGGTGATAAATATCATACTGGAGAAAGCTTCCAGAACCACCACCTTAAATCTGTCTTTTATGACTTTTAAGTACTTTACATATTTTCCAGTATTTCTACATCATACTGAATAGTGTTATACAACGTTAAACGTATCTCTTACCAGGTTACTACAAGCTCTGCCCTTTTAAATGCTTGACCAAATTAATTTTGAAATAAATTCCATGTATATTGCTGAAGTTTATTCTGCTATTGAAACCTTGTACAGAAATCCTTTATCCGTCCTGAAACTTCAAATAAATCTTTGCTTCTTTTAAAATAACCTTTGAAATGTTTTTGATCAAAATGAGTGAAATAGCAAGAATAATAGATGTTGTAGGATTTGTATCCAGTATAGTTTCCTGCTTCTCCAAATGCTTTTGGAAATGCTGATTGATTTGTAACAAAGCTTGAAATGTCATCAGGAGGAATGAATGAAAAAATACACTACTCTAATGCATGTTGAAGTTGAAATTGGCTCAAAGTTTTAACCTTTAGAGATGCTTTTTACTTTTTTTTGCTTCTTTAACTTTTCACAGCACTTACATCGTTGGAAAGATAACTGGGAATAAAATGCACATAGAGGAGATTAATAAATTATGCTTTTAGTTTTGGCACATTTACAAGAGAGACGTGTTAAAACTCCGATTCAATGACAAAAGAGAGGATTGCTCTACTGGAAATAAAGCCTGCTCGTTTTGGTAAAGGGGGATGCTGCACTGCTATGTTCTGATGGATACATGGCCTGGCCACATTTTGCAGGTCGTTTTCTTGAGCGGGGGAACAATCCCCGACTGCGCCCACGAGCAGGCTGCCCTGCACCCAGGGAGCGTGCGGAAAATGCCTCTGCTTCTTGCTGGAGCCTTTACGTTTAATATAGGCAGGATGAGGGGATGGTGCGGGGACTTTTTAGCAGGATGGGATCATTTGTGTCTTGGTCAATGGTTGAAGCCTAGCTGGAGAGCAGAGCAAAGTCCTGGCAGTGTTTCCTACCAGCTGGTTCTGTTGGTTCAACCATAAATATAGTATATCAGTGAACTGGATGTATGTTTGTGGATGAATAATTAAAAGGACTTTGCCTGCTCTAGAATTTGCAGTAATCAAAACTGCAAAATTAGGTAAACATTGTTTGAAATCTGGCCAATTTCTGATACAGCAAGAAGACCCTTCAGTGACATTAAGGCTGCTCCCAGGCCGCCAGCTCGTCTGCGTCTTGTCCTTGCCCCCTTTGCTGGCTGGCTGTATTCCAGTCTTCAGAGCGCTCAACATTTTTCACTCCTCAGGTTAGACATGTGTGGTGCCTTCCAAGGTTTGCTGCTTTTTTTTTTCCTGATGAATTTACTCACTGGAGTATAAAAAATAATAAAAAAAGCCTCGGGACCTATCTCACTGAAATTAGTCTGTGATTGCTTCTGGCTGGTGGAAGATTTACAGCATCTGGAGCTGCAAGCGCTGGGGAGACTCCTTGGGCCTCACTTTCCCCTGTCTCCTTCCTCCAGTAACCGCTGATATTTGGGCAGTGCAAAAGCAAAACGGGAACGGAGCAGTAAGCTGTAACTGGATGCATTTTATAGTCACTTAGAAATAACTTTGCGCAAGCGTAGGTAGGTGTATCATCCTCCCTGCGTCGACAGTAGCCATGAGGTTACATCACATCTTCTCAGTGCTGACCGCAGAATAGTGTAAAAATGCTATCAAATGTGGTATTTACATCTTTTGCACGGGATTTTGTGGGAGGAGACCAGGGCCCTTTTCTTCATCCAGCTCCCTCTCCTGCTGTACCGAGGGCTGTTCCCTGTGCCACGATGGTGGTGTGATGGCGAGGAGAGGAGGGGAAGCAAGAGGTACTGAGCAAAACCATGTCCTCATCTTCACGTGATGGCTTACAGGTAACACCAGAAAAAAAAAATGCAGGTTCTCAAGTTCCAGTTCACACCTGTGTGGAAACTTGCTGCCCCATCAGAGATGGGGGTAACCTGCAGTAACCAAACCCCTTACTGCAGGGCGTCTGTGAACGCTGAGGTCAGGAGGGAGCTGCACTGCAAATGAATGAAACTCCTGCAAATGATCTGGCTTAATCCTGGGTCTGTAATTACAGGCTCTCTCACCTTGTTTCTAGAATTCTTTTTAGCAGAAAAGGGCTCAGAATGAATCCACCTATCTCATTTCAGCCTCATGATATGTTTGTTCAACATTCAAAAATCAATGTTGAACTAGAATTTTGTGGGGAAGGAGAAGATCCATGGAGATTACATTTCTATTTCAGTGCAATTTCATGTTTTACTGCTGCATAGACTAGCTAGTTAATAAGGCACCCTTGAATATGAGGTCCTTATTATATTTATTGCTGTGCTGGTAGGTAAAAATCAATCCCTGTCATGTTTATTGGTGACTACATGCTATCTTTGGTATCATTATAATTGTGTCTGTCATTGATTGACAGCAGCCAATAATCAAAAACATTTTTGTAGTTCTGATCCCTCATCAAAATACAGAGGGCAGGGAGTGTCCTTGTGCCTAATGCTCTTCTCTGGCGCTCGGATGATTCCTCAGAGCCGTTGTCTGCTGGTTTATTTTGATAAGGAAACTTGCTTGGCGTTGAGCGGGGATGCAGCGGGGATGGCAATGGAAAGGCTGTGCAGAGGCAGAGCATCACCTTTGCCCGAGACTCCTTCTCCACCGATAAAACCATCCCTTCGGTTTTAATGAAATCCTTTCTCCCTGGAATCTAACACGAGCCCATTGAAGCACCTGACAGTAATTCTTCCCCTGACTTTGTATTGGGATAATGGGCAGTTAATGATAGTTTTGTGCTCGGCTGGGGAAAGGTGATAAGGAGAGGAAAAAAATGCATCCTTTGGAGAAGCAGCACATACGTCTCCTGGATCTCTGTCTAGGCCTTTTATCTGATCCGGAGAATGAAAAGGAGATGACTTAAATGAAATTTGACTGTGATAATCTTCTTGAAAACCTGAGTGGGGTGGAAGCAGGCTGCTGAAAGGAGATCAGTCCCAGGCTTCGCGGACGCGTTGGCTCAGAGGTTTCGGGAAAAGCCAGGGGAGCTCCTCCAGAAGCCACCAGACTGGTGGCTTCATTTTTTTGAAGTATCTATGAGTTAAGTTAGTTATAACACTTGATTACCTATTTAGCTTTCAGCATCTGATTAAAAAAGATTGATTACTGGATTTGAACTCAGATTAATTTAGTTAGGGCACCAAAACTAATGACATTTACATGAATTAGCTTTAGATATCAAAATCTAAATATGACATATAATGTCGACCATGCCTGTAATAAGAAATACCTACTATACATTAGACCTATAGAAACTCAGTTTAGTATGTAGTCCTCATGAAAAAAAAAATGCTTTTACCTGCATACATTACATTTCTCTTCCCTTGGCTGATAATCCTCTGCATGTTAGTCTCATGACTGCTTTAACGATTTTTGAATTAATGGTGAAATTATTCGTTTGGGTAGTAGAAGCATCTGTTTCAGTATTATATCCTTGTCTGGTATTTCTTCATTATATACGGGATGATGCACTAGAAAGGCACTTGAGATGCAGGTTATAAGAATACCACAAAGGCGCAGAAAACATTTGGAAGAGTGCTCTGTGAATTCATATGCATTTCTTTTAGAGAAGATCACACATATAGATGGGTAACGTTTATCATTCCTTCTTTCCAGGGCCACAGGGATTAACTAGGGAATGGCTGCAAAGGGAGCGGTTGCCAGTAGCTGGTTCTGACATGGTTGTGGGTCAGAGGGTTACAGCTTTGGTCAATGGGAGTCTGGGTTCAGAAGATGGGGAGCAGAAAAGCTTGATTCCTCAGGGACCACAGAGCTGGGCTAAGCAAGCTTGGGCTGTCCAAAGAAGGAAGGTCTTAAATCCGTTGTAAGACGGATGCAGGGCTCACTGGACGGCGGTGGCAGCGGTGGACGGAGTCCGGGTGAGGTACCAGGAGGAGGGGGTGGACGCCGTCAGCTCCCAGCGAGCCCTGGCAGGGCTGCGGGGCACGGAGAGGACTGCACCCCGCCGACCGCTGGTGGATAAACCTCTGCTGTAAGGGGATCCTGCAGTTCGGCGGGACCGTACTTCTGGTTATGAAAACGGACGGCTGGAGATGGAGGATTTTGGGTGCAGGTTCAGCGATGCAGTACGAGGGCTGATACCCACGTGGGCGAGTGGGTTATGCTCAGTTCTGTGGGGTGGCTGCGCTCCGGACAATACCGATCATCACAGCTCTAGGCTTAGAAACCAGTTTCTTGGCTGACCATGGAAAGCCTTCAGTTAAAATTAAATCGTGTGTCCCTAAAGACAAAAGGCTTATAATGAATTTTATGTGAGCTGTAAATCGCTGGGCTATCGTTAGGGCTAAGGTTAGGTTTCAGGTTAGGGTTCAGAGTAGCATCCTCAGGAACCCATTTTACTCTTGATCCTCTGAATCCCTGCTGGGGATAAAAGGCTTATAGTTAGTTATCAGATGATAGCGATGGCTCCCTCGGCTGCTTTTAAGCCCAGGTTTGGTGCAGATGTTAGATGAATTTTCAGAGGAACAAAATGCTCAAGAACTTGATTCATGGGAGGATCTTGGCCCATGTTTTATAGGTCTTCAAGGAACCACCAGAAAACTATTTTCTCCTGCTCTTTGTTTTGAAGCCTAGCTCTATGGTGCATGAACTGTTGGCATAAACTCAACTCAGAAGGAAATATTACCCATTTGTCAAGGAAAGTAGCTGCACATATTTTAGCCCTACAGCCCCACAGGCTTTCAGATATTACCCAATAAAACAAGCTAGTCCACTCTTGCCTTTTGAAAGCCCAAACCCAACTCCAAGTCTGTTTTTCCTTAGAGTTCACCCTATACCTTTTTTCCTTCTGGAAGACATCCCTAGCCCCAGGAGCCGTGTCTGGCTGGGCAATAGTCATTGCCCCTTTCTGAAGGGGAGCCCTAAGCCAAGCCCGTGGTCCCTGCAGTTCAAGCCTGCCAAGCTCCCCACCGGGAAGGTCCTTCTGCCCACTCCCCCTGGCTCCTCCTGTGCTGCGGCTTCGCTCCTGCTCATCCTCAGTGCCTCAGAGTAGTTACAGGCTTTGCATCTGTTCGAGGAGAGGCAGCTGGGTGCAGGAAATGGGGAAGAGAAGAAGAAAGAGGGAGGAAACGGGAGAAGTGTGAGAACAAAGGCTGGAAGGAATTTCTGGGGGGTTTCTCATGTTTCCCGACCTCCTGCGGTTACTCCACGTCTCCTTGAGGACACGCACTTCACAGCTGAGAGCCACTGGGCTCCACAGCCTGAGGCTTTCTTGGCTTGAAATTCTGATCTGGGCCAAATTCCAAGGATTTACTCATTTAGATTAGTAAATCTAAGAGAAATTAAAGATGAAGATGTATTATCAGAGTCTTTAGGTCCTGTGTAATACTGGTGCATGCCTATGATTTTGTCATTACATCAGTTCTTGAGAAATAGAAATTGCTTTCAGTAATTTAATCCTTACTCTATGTTATTGCATTCTTGTGCTGCTTCCTTGACCCGGCGTCTCTTTGCTGAGTTATAATAGGTTTTTACAAATTTTCCTTGGATATCTATGTCTTCAGGAATATCAAATAACTGAATGGCATATCCATTCTCTTTCACTCGTAACCGAACATGAAAACTGGGTTTACATATACAGTTCATAGAGCTTAAGGACAGGACCATCTGATCGTCTGTTCTGACCTTGCCTGTGTCACAGGCTATACATTTCTGCCTCCTGCCCTTGTATTGACTGCAGTAGCTTATATTTGACTAAAACAAATCTTAAGTGAAGGCATCCGGCTTTCATTTGGAGTCTGCAAAAGGTGGACAACGCTCTGCTTTCCAAAGTGATTAGTTAGTTACTAGCATTGACAAGTACTTATGCTTTATTTTTGGTTTGCGTTTATCCATCATCTAGTATCTTCAGATATTGTTTCCTGTTACTCCTTCATTCGGCGTTTTCTCCAGGAAAACACTGACTTCAGTAACGGAGACCTCTCGTTCTCTCCACGGAGAGCCAGCTCCCCGCACCCAGGCTCTTCTGTCCTCACCTGGAAGATGCTCTCTCCAGCCACATTGGCAACGCTGTGCCAGATTTCTGCGCTTCCTCTAGTTTTCTCGTTTGTTTTGAAACGTGTGGGTAGGAGAACCGTGGAGAGCGTGCCGGTGCCGCGGCCGGCGGTGATGTTGCTGCCTGCGGGTCAGCGCTTCAGGAGTGCGTCCTGGGACAGTGCCTGGGGCGAAGCACAGGCAGGGTGACTGGGGGGCAGTCACTCGTGTAAAGCATCTTCTAAAGTAAATGGGATTTTTTACCCAGCAAGCACTAACTTTCATTCATTTGTTTTATCCCAAGCCAGTTTGGTTTGGTTCAAAGCAAAATACTCTCAACAATTTTTTTTTTTTGGGGGAGGGGGGGAGTGGTGTTTTAATGATCTTGAAAGTTGGTTTCTGTGTCAGGTATCAATGATAGAAAAGGGCCTGGCTCATATACTGTCCTTAAATAGCTTTTTCTGTTGCCACCATCAAAGGCAGAATAGCATGCTGAATGGGCCACTGGTCTAATCCAGAAGAACTTTTCTTATATTCTTATTTTAGGATCTAAAACTTGCATTCTAATAACTTTCCGGTGACTCTTCACAAAGTACTATGGCTTCCTCTGCAACAGCTTTTTCCAGGACTACGACTTTCATTTCGGCTGGGGCTGCTGAAGGCCTGCTTTGCACACTGCCTTTCATCAAGTGTAATGTAGCACTGCACTTAATTAAAAATACACACTCCACTGCCAGTGTTTGAGTGGAGCTGAGTTCATATCCGGAGTTCCGCTTCAAAGGAAATCATCATGGGAAATCATGTATTTTGTATCACCATCCTTTATGTAATGGTTCATACCAGTGATTATTATAGAGCAGCAAAACATCTCTTATATTCTTTCCTTTAAACAAAAGGATTTAAAGATTACCAGCCCATTAAAAATCATTCTCCCTTTTAGAAAATAAATAAAGGCTCATACCTCTTGCTGTGCAATTTGGAATGGGGTATATGATGCTTCAAAGTCTTTCAAGAAATGATAATGTAACGTGTCATTAAGCACTGCTCCATCATGAGTAAGAGTATCATCAACATGAATGTTACCCAGGATTACCCCGTAATCCCCACGGACAGACTGCCGTACCTGCAGAAATTCCGATGCCGCATCAAGTCTTAAAGATATTGATTCAGTGAAGGCAATTGTGATTGTTTTTAATACAATGTGCTAGGGCGTCCTTTTTAGTGTGGAATTAAATCCCAGCGGTTTGTTGTAAGCCTGACCCAGCTCATGCTCTTCTTCAACCCAGGTAGCGTCCATGTTCCTGCAGAACCAGACCCACCTCCTGCCCCCAAAGTCCCCATCAGTCTGAGAGTCACCAGTATAGATTTCCTTCTATACTGGATAGGTGAGATGCCCGTGTCTGGCGAGGGGGCTGATGGTCAGTAACACTTAGTATTTTCCATTTTTGTACCTGAAGACTACAGGGCAAGGTCATACCTGGCAGCTGGCATTGCAGCCAGTCATGTAGTAAAAAAGATTATGCATTTGCATTTGTTTCTGAAACGTATCTGATTCTCTGCGACACAGCTTTGCAGGGTGAACATCCATCAGCTGCACAGCTGGCATCCTCTTCTGCCACTAACGCTGCCTCTTCTTTGGCTGCATGGAAACATCTCACATGCAGCAAGGACGTGGAAGTGACTTTACCTGGGAACGTAATAGCATCCCTGAGCAAGGCAGACATGCAGGATTCTCAGGGGTTTTTCAATGGCCATGTTTCTTGTGAAAAGTAACTTTTTTCTGATGTTCCCAAATGATTTTTAGAGGATAGGAAGCCTAGGTGTGTTTAAATGCAATTTGTAAAAATGGTCCTGGTAGCATCTACATTTATGATGTCTGTGAGGTTTCCTCCCAAGTGCTCGGATTGCAGTCCTGCTGGTGTGGTTTTTAGCCTGAAACCCCAAGCGATCGGAGGGCTGGGCTGCATTCATTACTTCTCGCATCTGGTCCACGTTAAGCGAACCCTTAATGCTGCCCAGGCTGAGGCGCAGGGGCAGCACCTTACAGCTGAAGCTGCAGGGCAGCTCTGTGGCCCAGCAGAGCAGACCTGCAGCTGGGCTGAATTAAAACCCCAGCAGCTTTTTCTGCATCCTCAGCTTCAGCTGGGTGTGGGAGGGTGCTTGACCCTAATATCTGCTGGTGTCTGGCCAAGCAATGATGTAGTTGAGAGACATCATGGAGCCCCTTTGTCCTTCCCCTCGTGTGCTGAGGTGCTGGCTCTTCGGAAGCAGCTAGCTGATAATGCACTTTAGGTAAGTCTTGAAGGTTACTGTAATTTCACTGTGTGATCTTGCTGATAATAAGCAAAACAAGTTTGTTTTTTTTCCCTGGCAGTAGAAGGGGTGCCTAGAAAGAACAAGAGCATGGCATTAAAAATAGCTACAGGGAATCTGCTGTGCTTCTTGCAGCCTCTGTATTGTTATGCTATTAATAATGTGCTTCAGACATCTGTAGAGCTTCCACTCCTTCCTCCAGCAGGTGCCAAGAAACAATAGATAACCCAGAGTCATTAAACTTGTGCTGCCATGCAAAACTTTAATAGGGACCCACACATTTATATGTCAACAGATAAGTACGTTACTACCAAGCATTTAATGCGAACGGAGGGTTATTCTGCTGTAGCGTTGTCAAATCAGTACAATTTTCTGTTTTAATAACTCCTTACAGGGGCTTTAAAATCCTAAGTTGAATTTCAGGTGAAAGCCCTACATTACAGGTGGCTGTTCTTCTTCAGTCTGTATTTGCCCCCCAGCCAACAAACCCCTGTGGGGAAAGGTGGGGTTGTGTCCTGCCAGGCTGCGCCTTTAAAAGTCCGCAGCAATCATTTTGGAGATGTCTTGGCGAGCTGTCCCCAAGTGTAAAATCACAGTGTACTCTCTGCAACGCTGTTCTTGGTCTGTGTGTACGTAATCATTTTGGTTAAGTAGAAAAAGTAATATTCTATTCATTTAAATATTGTAACATCTGACATAGCTGCAACGCTCCAATATTAATGGCTCACTTGAGGCCAATTCTTCTACTCGAAGGGCTTTTTCCATCGCAAATTCATCATGCAGGCATCAGGCAAAGAGTTATCATTCACTTTTTTTTTCCTGAAGGACAGATATTGATATTCTCCCAAGATGTGAAAATGGATCCCCTTATCAGCACTGCTTAGCATACAGGCTGTGTGCGGAGGCTTGTTTCAGCGGCAATAGCATACGATTGAGGGGCCCTGTGTAGCATCGGGGCTTTCCCATAGAGCAGTCATGGGAATGCTCCGATGTTACATCTTCAGACTAAAAAGCTGGATTTTTGTTGAGTTTTGCATTCTTCATTCCCTGTGTCTAGCAGGATACGTATTTTGGTCTGGGTAGTGTGAGCTCCCATGCTTTGAAATCGCGTGAATGTTAATTGGAGACAAGGACAGATGTCTTTGAGTAGCCCAAGGCATTGCTTGTGGGGCGAGGAGGACCAGCACAAGGGCTGCTCCTGGGCTGCAGAGCTGGGCTTAACTTCCAGCTCTTCTCCACTCTCCCGGTGAGACTTTGAGCAAAGTTGCTGAGACTCGTGCTTCCATTTTTCATTGCTGAAATGCACAAAATAGCCTCTTCTTTCCATGTGCAGTTCTCTCATGTGCTAGCAATGAGTGTTGTGGGACAGAAATCCTTTTCAGCTCACATTTACGTGTGTAGCACAACAGGCGCTTCCCCTTGGTTGAGGTCTCAGCTGCAGCACGGCAGCAGCGAGGTCCTGCAGCCCTGCTGCCGGCCTCCGAGGACTTGCCGAACAGCACAGATGTGAATGAAAACACAGACTGAAATGCTGCTGTTCCTGCTCAGCTGTGCTGAAATTGCCTATGGAATGTGAAAGGCTCCTAGGCTGACAGCTTCTCGCAGGCTGCGAGCAGGGCTTCCAGCCCCCCAGCTTCGGGAGCCGGACGTGGCAGAGGCGATGCTCTCCTGAAGCCTGCATCCCAGCCTTACAGAACATGCAAGGCAAAGTATCATTAAAAACCCAAGCCTGGATGGTTTTTGAGAAGTCCAAGAATGTTCTCCTATGGTAGCGTCCCAGGTTTGCTTAAGAAAGTATCTAGTAAATGCCAGTAAAATTAATGAACTGCTTTTGGCTGGTGGGTCTCCAGTGATGGGTGATTTGGAGTAGCAATGAACAGGCGGTCTTGGTGCTGCCAGCTGAGGTCTGAGTGTTATTATGCAGGGCAGAATTGATTGATTTCCTTGTCTAAATTATTCGCAAGCTTAGTCATTACTTTTGTAGCTGATAATTTCACTGGAGCTTGAGACCTGCCCTATTACGGCTTATAAAAGTTTAACCATCAGTGAACTCTTGGGCAGTAAATCATTGTGGTGCTGTATTGCTCTTAAAACTTCATTGAAGCACGTGGTTGAAAAACCAGGAGAAGGGTGGAGGATTGCAAGGTATGGCATTTAACGCTGAGACATCACAGCAAGTTTCAGGATTTGTGTCTTGATCCAGTACAACCCTTATGCATGGGTCTGATTTTAAACTTGCCCTCTTGAAGTCGCATCCTGTAGTGCTCTGTGAGGTTCAAATCCTACTTTGCAGATGATCCGGTGGTTACTTTTCTCCAGGCGTTCTTCTGCTGGTCCCAAGCATTTACGGCGAGGCCCCTGTTGACTGTCTTGGGTGAGAGCATTTGACCGATGGGGGTTGCCCGAGGGTTGCGGGGTTGCCCTCAACAAGCACGAGCAGCATCAGGGACCGTCTCCTCGGGGGCACAGATGGGCTTCAGGTTGGGTTTCAACAGAGCTGTACCAAGGCAAGCTTTTTTTTAATTTATACTTGGCTACTTTTCTCCTTTTCAGAAAGCCATGTAGCTGTCTGCAGAGAGTGTTGTGAAATTATTTGAAACGTCTGAGACAACGGAGCCTGGACTGGTCTAGAGGTGATATATTTATTTAGTAATACATGTATATTTGTAATTCCAGCAACTGCAGCTTTGTACTGAGCACTGTACTGCGAAGCACATGCCTGCTGTGCCAGGGTTTGGGTCGGTTTTTGGGGGGTTTTGTTTAGTGTTGATTTTTGGTTTTAGTATCTTAGCTAGGCTTTAACTAGCGGTGGGTAAGGTTACACATTCATTTAAATGCAAGGCGTACTGAAGTCTAGAATTACCTGAAATAGCTTTCATCTGGTGTGACTGTAAGCTGATTAGATCACACTTGATTTCTGCGGTTTTAAGAAGCTCGCTTTAAATGCAATTAAACTACTTGGCAGAAAAATGGAAATTTAAAAAATCGTTGAACAATGTAACTGGGTTCCCTAATTTAGTAGGGCATTGTGGGTGCGTTAATGTGCACAGTCCCTTGTGGTGACCTACCTTCTCGTTAATGGAAACGCTGATGATGCTGCACATTTCATCTTGGGCAAAGGCAGAGCGGTCCAGGGCCCTTCATCACGCAGCCCCTGCGAAACTCTCCTGACCCTCTTACTGTGCTCACCAGATATTTTTTATTAGTTTTAGTTGTTGAGAGGAAGAAGCAGAAATAAAACACAACTAAAGCGTATTCTGTAGTCTGGTAAATAGTTTTTGTGCTTAGGTTGGTAATTTTTGGTTACGGTTTTACAAACCTGCATTTCAGAGGTGCTTACCTACGTAGATAGCACAAGAAAGCATCATTACTTTTAAAAAATCGGGTTTCCTTCTGACAGCTGATGTGGAATCGGCGCCTCGCAGGCTGGCAGAAGCGAAGCGGGGATGCCGTTCATTTCTTCAGAAGTTACTGCAGTGTGTCAAAAAAATGCTATTTTTTCATAGCATACGGAGTGGTACGTGCCTGCCTTTATAATATGACCTATATAAAGACAGTGTCAAAGCTATCATTGTTACATGCTCGAGATTCTGGGTTTATTCAGGAAAAAAATCCAGTTTTTTAATAGCAGACTTGCATGAACATGGAGTGCAGAATCCGGCCCCATAAGCCTTCCTTGCTCTGTGAGGACGCGGATCAGCTCCTCTCGGTAATGCCCTGTAAATGAGATTCCATGCCACGATAATCGTAAGAGCTGAACTAATTTTTTTCATAGCAAAAATAATAATAATTTAAAAAAATACTAAGAAAAAGAAAAATAGTAGCTGTTAAAATTCTGCCATTATTGTTCATTTATCGTCTCCGCGCTGTCTCCCCTACCCATCTTTCCTATTTCTCCATTCTGATTAGAGCTGTAAGACCCAATTTATTAAACCGCAAGTCCATAGTAAACATCTTGATAATCATGTCCTGCCAATGCCAGCTGAAAGCTGCTAATGGTTCAAAACCTCCTGACTTCATAGAGCAATTTTCCAGCTGTAGTAGATTCTGCCTGCTCCTTCAGGAGAGTGCAGATTTATACCAGCATGTGGTCATCTGGAAAGCAACTTTTTGGTTGTGAGAGTCTGCGATGGGAACCTGGTGGTAGCGTTTCTGCAGGACGTTCTCTGACACCGGCACTTAATTGCCGAGGAGCTGGAGTCCGAGGTGTGCTGGAGGTGGATGTGGCATAGAGTCTCGTTTGGGATGTTGCTTCAGCAAATGCTTTGCCTCCAGCTCTTTCGTGCGTAAACTGGGTCCGCTCCGAGGGCCAGGACGGGCTGGAGAGGCAGGAACAGCACTTCGGGTTGGTGCAGTGGCTGTTAATTGTGTACGTGCTTGTGCACACCCGCACACCTAACGCACACAGGCAACGGGGGGGTAAAAATGGCTTTCTGTTATCGCCAAGTTCATCAAGTAATTGAAATCGTTGTGCGGTAGCTCTTGTGAAGGCGATATGACGCGGAGCGGTCGGAGGGACGGCAGTGTGGAAAGGTAACGGTGGGCTCGAGGGGCAGCCCGGGCACCGAAAGGGAGAGAGGAGGAGGAGTCGCAACAGCCGTGCGTGAAGGCAGCTAATAATAAATTAGCATCAGCCGCAGGTTGCAGAACAGCCTTCCCGCCTCTTCTGGGGATGAAGAAGAATGATTCCGTTCTCATCCGTCCTGCTTGCGATGCCGTCCTTCCTCGGCAGCGCCGGGTTAAGGGCATCTGCCCGTGCCTTGGTCTCGTAAGACGCGATGCTCTGCGCCGCCGCTGCAGGCTACAACGCGTCACTTCGGGCATTAGGTACCGCTGGATTTGCAGCTTCCAACTGCATCTTTGCAATTGCAGTATATGTATTAGCATAGGGGATTTCTCCTGACAATTTAATGATGCTGATTCAGCTTCCAGAGGAAGCCTGTTTGTTCTCTGTCCAGAGCAGGTCTACTCACCGGGATATGGGGAAGACAAAGACCATTTCTGGTCAGGAACTGATTTCCACAGAGCTTTGCCGGGCCTGCCAAAGCACTGGGAAATGCACTAGGAATGTAAAGGGTATTTTCTCGCATTCATTTCTGTGTGCTCAAAGGGAGGGAAAAACCATTAGAAACTTGAAAGTTGGCATGTTTTCTTGCTACCCGTGGAATTACTCTTCAATGTTAGAGCTGATTGTGTAAATTAACAGCACAAGAGATGACTGGGGAACCTGCAGCTAAACTCCCTCACGAGGCTTTCCAGCCATCCATAAATCTTTTGAATTGTACTCTCCAAGCTTATGATGTATTTAAAGCCCCATGAGCAAATTACAGATTTGCATTAATTTCCTATATAAGCACACAGTTGTTATTCGTTCTGTTTTATTATAAAAACTCTTCAATATATATAGAGAGAGAATTAAATGGCGCTGATTAACCTCAGTTCTGGGTGGGTCTAATTTCACTTGCGTTGAGAAATCCTACCCTTCCGTTCCCATTCCTGATTACCATTTAACCACACGCATAGGGTTCGCAACAAATTTGTCATCATTCGTCTGCCTTAACTCCTTCAGTTCTGTCTTGGTCCGTGACGTTTGTGCATCTTCGTGTTAGTTGGAGTTATTGGAGGCACTTACCATTTGTCCTGGCATGACATATTCATACAGAGCCTTGAGATACCTTCAGCTCTTTCTCTGCTCTTTCTGTTCTATCTACATAATTAAAGTAGTTGAAATCTGCAAAGATGGACACGGAATCAACCCAGAGAGATAAATATGTCTACTCATATTTGTTTCTCCTGCAAGATATATTCTTTATAAATCCTTCATGGCACATTAAAAATTGACTCTTCCTTGTCTCAGTGAACAAAATAATTGTGCATCACCGACTTTCTCCTTCGAAAACACAGAATGGATTGCTGTGGTACTTTACTGAATATTTAATTAAATTAAGGTTTTTTAAAAAAATTGAGGAAAAACTCATTCTGATATATGAGGAACCCAGGAACCTCAAACCTGCAGTTGGTTTAACAGCAGCAAGCAGTTTCTGCAAGGATGCTCTGTGAAGCATGGCTAACACAGGTTATTAGGAAGGATAGTTAGGAAATGCATCAATATTTAGAAACCATGACTGAAGAGTCTCATTTTAAAAAAAAATACTACCTATAGACAATAAAAGTGTACCGTTGAAATGAACAAGTCTGGTTCTTAAGGAAGCATTAACCTTGCTTTGATTGCAAGTGCTTGTTAGCCATGGCACAGCCCTTGTTTTATGGGCCGGCACTTAGCATGCGATGAATGCTTCACGCTTCCCTGCGGTAATTCCCTCGGACGGCCGGGAAGCGCCAGCCTCTCTCAGCAGGATGTTTGCTGAACACAGAATCTTTCAGAAGGAAGGAGAAGGTGATTTTTCTAGTGTTTGAAGGAAAATGTGAAAGCATACCTCATGCTGTAGCTCTAAGTCACCTCAAATTTTCCTTTACTTTTTTTTGAGTGCAGGTTGAAAAATGGTCTAGAGAAAATGCAGAATTGTAATGAAGCTTCAGCAGGTGTAGTATATTTAGAGAAAAGTTAAGTAACAGGACCTGCACTTGTAATAGAAGGTTTGCCACTTTGGGGTGTTCTGCTAGTGTTCATGAGGACCCTGTCCGTAGACATACCTTCTCCCCAGTGTCTTCCTTGGAGAAGGTAAGCCAAGAAGAGCCCCGTACTTGGAGCAGAAGATGTTAATATTTGCGGTAGTATCTAGCTCTGGAGGTGACCGTCTACCAGCAGAGGCAGCTTTATCCTTGTAGGCAGAGCTTATGTTCTGCAGAGGGAGAGTTTGGAGGCTCGGGGGGTCATTCGGTTATCCTAATGAAGTGCCAGGCAGTGAAAGGGGGGGAAGACTCTTCTCATCACCTGAAGCACCGCAGCACAAGTTCCCTCGCGCCGCTCGCTGCAATTTGATGAAAGCGCGTTGCGGATAGTGTGCTGGTAATGGAGCTATTTAGTGTGGGTTCATTATGACCATCTGTTCAGTATGAAGGTAAAAAGGTCAACCAACATAATTTCCGCATAGACCATAAAACGGCATCAAGGTGTAACGTTTAGTGTCTTCCAGTGGATAATCCAACCGATACTTCAGAAACGCTGTGTCGGTGTGAGGGTGTGCGTGGGGCTGCGGAGAGAGACATGGCAGCTTGAAAATGATCGTGATAAATGCTTGCCATTGTAGGCTTAGCTTTTACCGCATATAAATAAGGTCAGTCTTTTTGTGGTAGATTTAACACAAGATTGAAAAAGAAGTGAAATGTGTCAGTTTTATCATATCACAACACATTTCTGGGAGTGTTTAAATAGAGTGAAATATATAATAAGGTATAATATTTATTGAAAATGGGGTTTTTCTCTTTCTTATTCTTTTTTCCAAGTGAAAGTCTTGAATTAAAATAAAATTAATAAAAAAAGGGAGAAATATTACCAGTGTTGAGTCTTTTGAAAATCATGTCTCGAGACCTTAGAAAACACAAGATTAACTTAAGTCTCAATATTTTAGAATTTAATTAAGTTTTGTCTCGGGAAGAGGTGGGGATCAGCCTCTGGGGTATACCTAGGTAGTGCTTTGAAACGTCTTTCTTCCACTACAAGAGCTTTAAATATGTGTATTTATGCGAAGAGAGAGCTAGGACTGTAGAAATAAAATCTGCTGGGGGCCAGGACCCGACGGATGTCACTGCCATCCAAAGCTGTTGGGGAACGTGTTGGGTCCCGTTAAAACTGAGATCTCTAGTGTGGCTAAATGCGATTAATCATTCAGGATAATTGTTCCTATATTTAGCGGAGGTGTGTGGGAGCACTGGTAATTCACAGCCTCTGTGCTCGGCGGCATGCAAGGGTAGATCAAAGAGGTGGGCAAAGGTCCTGAGGAGGAGCAGCACAGCCCTTGCGTTCCTTTTCTGAAGCCTTCTCCTCCTTTCCTACCCATCAGATGTTTCCAAGAGGGGACGTAGTGGCCGGCAGGGCTCTGGTGGCTTCCCCGCAGCCTGCGCCTGGGCAGGGGCCGGCGGTGGCCCTGCCTGTCCGGGGCGCTTGGCAGCTGCAGCCGCGCCGCTCGGTCAGGTGGTCTGACGAGAAACCCGAAGGTTTAGACGGGGGTTTTGTGCCAAAACGTGACATGTCGTGTCTCACATCACCTTGATTTCACGTGATGTGGTGCACGCTGTGTACGGCTCCTGTGAACGCTGGTGACGAAGGCATCACTGACACAAAATACTGAATGAATTAAAAAAAAAAAATTCTCAAAACAACCCCCAGTTTCTTTTTAAAATGAATTTTGTTTTGAAATGAGGGAAACTACTTATGCAAGAGACGCTATCAACATTTTGCCCCAAAAAAGCTTTGTCAAAGCAGGACTTCTTGGATAAAAAAAAAAACAACCACCTCTTTCAGCAAAGGTTTTGGCCAGCTCTAGCGTAGATCCTTGTTCTCTACCTAGGACCCATCGTGCTTTTTTTGACAGCCAGATCTGCAGGGCACAGGCTCTCCATACGGTATGTGTGTATAATGTGGAACTGGTTGTGTTGAGGTTCGGCTCCCCCCTGCAGCCGATGATGGCTTTGACCCCCAGAGCCCGGCCGGGGCTCTCGGACCTGCCGCGGGGCCAGTGCATCCCGCCCCGCCACGGGCAGCTCTGCCCTGATGCAAACCTGCTCCTTGCCTGGGGAGCATCGCTTCGCGGTGCCGTCGGCACGCAGTCGCCTGTTTACGGAGAACAGGGAATGCCATTTTTAATAAATAATCATACTTCCCCTGTGTATTAAATTGTTAAATGAATTAACCTAACTTTCTGCAAAATGTGTTTTTAAAACAAATTTTATGCCTGCCATACTGGCATATACTGAAATCTATGGGGAGGAACTCAATAAAATGCTGGCAGCCTGGGGATTTATTATTTATGTAATTTTTGAAGGTTTTCATCTTTCTGGAGCCTGTAAGCAGATGGGCTTATAACATTTGATTTCCCTGGATCCTAATTAAAGCTGGGAACATTGAAGTTAAGGAATTAAGTGACCATTACTTAATTTTTCTCCCATTAAGATTTTTTTTTTGTCTTTTTTCACTCTCTCCAAGACTGCGCTAACTTTTCATATATTTTGACAGCATTTTGCAG
This sequence comes from Calonectris borealis, assembly GCF_964195595.1. Classification (NCBI taxonomy): domain Eukaryota; kingdom Metazoa; phylum Chordata; class Aves; order Procellariiformes; family Procellariidae; genus Calonectris; species Calonectris borealis. The sequence continues at coordinate 2,662,462 of NC_134321.1, forward strand.
TCGTAGCGTCGTTCGGAGGGAGTCTGAAGCAGCGTTTGGATTGACACGCCATTTCTGAAAACGTACATGTCAAATTGCCTTGTGCAATATATTCGCGCTGGCTGCGGCCCTGACGGCTCGGTGTCGGTGGGCGCTGGGACTGCCGGCGTGACGGCAGTGTCGGGCGCTTCACAAGCATGAGTTCTTCTGTCCTCATCACCCCCGTGAGGCAGAATGGGCCATCGCACCTCCGTGGGTGGAGGAGATGGAAGGGTAGGATGGATGCTTTTAATGAGGCTTGCAGAGATGCATCCCTCGTGTCTGCATGCTTCCTCCTGCAGCTGGCGTGTGCAGACCTTATCACCACGCTGTGTGTTCGGTACCACTGCTCGCCAGGGGCGTTGGGTATCTGCTGATACAGCCTGGCAAATGAAACAAACAAACAAACCCACACCAAAAACCCAACAGATCAATCCCGTTGCTTCTACAGGTAACATAACCTTGGACGGGACGCTGAGTTTCAGATCCCACCAGTCTTGCAGAGTATCCTGCTCATCGCGCCGTCCCTTAGCAGATGGCAACCCACAGCCCTGTATGATGATGTTATCAAGTTAAACTGTGAGTTACAAATGTAGCGTGGGGTTCAATGCTTTCTGATGGGTATAGCTTTACGTTTACATTTATATGATTGATTTTTTTGCTGGATCATCATTGCCAAGGTTTGAAATGTTAATAATTACAGCGTGGCTGTTTCAACACTGTGGGGGCTGCTTCTGCTGTTCTTCTGGAGAAAGGCTTGCAGGTGTGCCACACTTTTAAAGTCCCAAATCCACATCTGCTAATAGGCTCAAGCTAATAGAACAACAGAGGTTTGTGTAGTATAAATAAATGCGATGCTAAAAAATAAAATAGGCAAACCAGATCTCCCCAGCACAAAAGGCAGGGCAGATTACAGCTGAGAAATGGCTCACGGAGAGGGTGTTTACCGAGTGCTGTGTTTCGCTCTCTGGCAGCACGGAGCTCATTTTGCCATGTGTGGTTGTATAGCCTGACAAACAAGTATTTCTATGAGCCTGCAAGGAACTCCTGGAGAAGTATTTTTAAAATTAAGTGGCAAAAAAGTAATTGTTTGTGTTTCCAGCTGTTTTCCTAGCGAGGACTTTTGAACTGGCACAAAGCACTTCCGTGAGCGTTAGGAATGGCCTGGGGTTTTCTGATGGGGTCGTTAGGTACGTCTGCTTCCAGTCTGATCCCACTCGGATACACGGCTACCTTAGACATTTCTTCCCTTCTGTTAAATTGCTCTGGGCTTCTAATGGCTGCAGTTGCAGTCATGGTTATAGCTCTGGTTGAAACTGGAGCAACAGAAGATCAAGATGTGGGCTGTGAAGCAGAGACCGCACTACAAACTGGGATGAATTAATTGCTAACATTAAGAAAGGGAATTATACAGTCACACTGATGAAACTCATGGTTCAGGCCACAGGCTGATTGCTTAAGAAGGTCAAAAGGAGATGCCTTATCCAGATACTTCATTGCTCAACTGGCTGCCTGGCCCTAGGCTAAGGTGGTTGCCTCTACTGGAGTCGTTAGGATACGGGGATTAGACCAGAACAATGGCGCCTGGAGTTGTTAAGTGAGTGGTAGATACAATATATTGTTTGCTGGGTCTCTGCCATCCCTCTTGCTTTTTAAACCATCATGGTGTAAAAGCTCCGCGTCCCAGCGTGGTGGTTGCCCACCGGCTGATGGACAGCAGCTGCCTCGAATCGCGCAGGACCGAGGCTCCTGGGCTGGACGCTGCCACACCATCAAAACCTAATCAAGGCATGCTGGGATGGCCGTAATTATTGCTGTTAGTTAGGCAGGTTCTGTCCAGATACATGGCAACAGGCATAAAATAAAGCCACTTTTGTCATTGGTATGGTAAGATGACTGAAACGAGGCGGTGGGTTATAAAGGCATAAAGCAAGCTTGGAAATGTACTGTCACCTTCTCGGAGATTTAGAGTTTATCTGAGTATTTCCCATCTGCCTCAGGAGTGATCTGCTTTTTAAAAAAAATTTCATATGTTAGAAACAGAAGAATTTGGGGACTTTTTTGAAAAGGAAAAAATGAACTGCTAAGCATTTAGACACTAAGAGAGAAAGTGTGAATCTTCTAAGGAGCTACAGTAAGTTGTATATAGTACGTGAGTAGTCCCACACAGTTTTGTATATATTTTAGTGCTTCAAAATGGCTAATTTCCCAAAGATAAGGAAAATTGCAAGCAAAATTGACCGAGACAAAAAATGTAGAGGTAAACATGTGAATGAGATTTGGAAGTCTCTTACAAAGAGTCTTATTAGATGATTAAAAAAATTGTGATTCACAGCCCAGAAACATGACGGCTTTTGCTAAAAATCTTCTCTAGCTCAGAGCATGAAAAAGGCAATTATTAGATATAAAAATAATAAGGGGGAAAAAGAGGAAATTGATACAAATTCAAAATTTCCAAGTATGGAAAAGAAGGGAAGCAAAATAAACCAGTTTTGGCTCCTCTGTGAAGGAACTCTCCAGGAGCTGTTGAGTGTTTTGGCTGGGCATGATGATTTTGAACAAGTTTACTAAAGCTGACAAGCTTTCCGAGGGCTCTAACCCTTGTAAATATTGTTGCGTGTTCAAAAGGGCAGGTGGGTGGCCCAGCCTGTGCCTGCCACTTACCCTTCTGTGAATCATTTCAAGTTGATAGGAATTTGGTTGATGAAGAAGACAGGAATTGAATAAATTTCACCATCAGAGGTGATTTCTGTTGTGTTTTTTTTTTTTTAGGCTTTTAACTCAGCGTGATGTTTTGGTAATATGGGTGGTGTTATATTCAAGTAGTTCCGCCATGTGATCTGCCCTTCAGCTGTTTGAATTCCCAATATCTTGATTGTGTTTTCTACATCTTTTTCCTACTTTCTGGCTGCCTCGTAACTGCTCAAATACAGCGAGCTGCTCCCAGCGCCTCCAGAGCAGATCTGATGCCCTTTGGTACCAGCTCTCTAAACAAGAGCTAATGTCAATACTCACGGAGATCCACATCTCAGGTGCTGGGAGTTCAGCTGAAATATTCAGAAGTGAGGAAAGTGAAGGAAAAAACCCTCTTCCCTGTACTTAGCCTGGCTGTTCATCTTTGGGTGTCCAGAGCCCCTCTGTGCACTGTTTTTATGGTGGAATATTGGAGGCAGAAATTCTGCCATGGGGCAGAGAGAGGTCTTTCTTTAGATGTCTTTGTACTTAATTTAGCATGCAGGAGCAGCTGGTTATCAGCTGTCCGAAACATCGCTCAGAGAGAAGAGCGAGCCCTTCAATACCCGTCTCTGCACAGAGATGGGTGGCAAAGGCAGGCAGACCTGTGGGCTTTTATGTGTGAGCGATGCACGGACAGCCATCGTTTGGAGAGGGCTCATGGGGCCACCTCTAATTATACTCTTACCATAGCCGCTTGTCAGCGCATCCTCTGCTTCAACCTTGAAGCAAATGCAACCGGCCTGTTGGGAGAGCAGCGGTCTCGTGCTGCACAGCCGGTGTTTCCAGGGATGCTCACGGTTTGGAGGAGGGAACCCAATGGTACCAGGAGTCTTCTCTGCAGCAGCTTCCCAGTTTCTTTTTCTCCTCAGCAAGGAAGAAAACCAAGATATGTTACATCTGTGTTGGGCTGCAAGGAAACAGAGCAGATCTGTCATCTCCCAGCTCGCCTGTGTTTCTCAGCATGGCATGTGTGGTCCTCTGTAGGTCAAACAACAAATTACTTTAGCACTAAGGTGCTTGATGGGAGCAGTGCCCCCCTGTAAGCCTTGCCTACCCAGAAGAATTATTTCTAATATATCCCCCTCTCTGTGAGAGAAGGTCTCTCAAATATTTTTTATTTAAAATTCTTAAAATGTGCAAGTCTTTGCAGCAGAGAAAGTTCAGTTCCGTTATCCTTGCTCCCCGCTGACAGCGTTGGGGTAGAGGCACTGGAAGATGCCGAGCTGAAGCAGTGGTTGGGGACAGACTGCAAATACTGATCCTCTCCTAGGAAAAAGTAACGTGAGTCTGTGTGGCTTTGGAAAACGGCACAGGCTTTTTGCTGTCGTAGAGGAGTACGGCAAGGGCCGGGCTGCACTGTCGGGAGCGAGAGGGGTTCTGCTTCCTTGTGGCTGAGGATGAATATTTTAAAATTTCTGAATGTGTGCATAGATTTTTCAGCTGTGTGTGGAAAAAACGGGAATTCTTTGGTCTGTGCAAGCAGAGGGACCCGCGCGTCTCAGTGGCGTGCATCCCTTTGAGATGCAGGTGCTGATGTTCCCGGTCCCTCGGCATTTACAGTTCTGCAGAAACAGCGAGTCTTGGTGTGAATATACAGCACAGCTCAGGTCTTCTGCTCCTTGGTATTGACTGTAATTTGTCGTGTTGTGTACAACGTGTGCCGGGTAGGGAGAGGAGCGGGTAAAGCAGAGGCTGTTGAAAACGGTTCCTTGGGGCACGGGGTCAGCCTGGGCAGCCCAGCCAGGCGCTAACGGTGGGCAGGTCATTTACCAGCTTGGAGCTTAATTAGAGCAGTGGTGTGACGGGTGCTGGCAGGCTGCGTGATTGCTTTACTATTTGGGTGTTCTCTCTCTTGTGTCTTATCCCAGTCTTTAGGAAATACGTGCTTTCTTGGGCTGTTAGCAGCTTGTGTTTGTTGGCCTTCGAGGGACAGAGCATCAGCCTATTGCAGCTGATGATAAGAATCAGATTATTATTAGTTATAACATCATTTCTGTAGGTTACCTTCCAGTATTCATTTTGGCACTGTTCCAGAGTAATAAGACACAACCAGTGTTATTCCTGCCCAGGACAGTCTGTTCTGCTGCAGAACAAAATGCACGTGCCCTGGCATGATTGCGGGGGCATCGCAGACGTCGCCTGCAGCGGGGAGAGGTTTGTTTGCCACCGCTGGCCGCCTGGCTGGTAGGACCGGTGAATTGATGAGCGGACGTGTTCACAGTCTTTGGTAATTTCTTGGGGAGTTGGGAAGAGTGGTAGGGAGGGCCTCAAAACTTATTTCTCTGTACCCCTAAAATGGCTTAGTGGGGTGCTGCCGTGAGGCTGGCCAGGACGCGGTGATCGCCTGGACAGCGTGCGTCAGCCTGCGAGACCCATGTGCGCTTCCCACGGGGAGCGAAAGTTGCTCCCCTCCACCTTGCGCTGGTTGAAGTCTCTGCTGGTTTTGTTTGGGGTTTGTTATCTATATAATGCATGTTTAAAAACTAACAAGCAAAGCCAAAGCCCCAGGCAAACCCCCTCAAGAGCAAGGCAGGCTGCAGAGGCTCATCCCGGCCACCACCGTCCCTGCAGGGAGGGGAGGATGGTCTGGAATGGAAAACATTAAATAAAGTTTAATCCGCTAAAAATGTACCCATCTTGGTTAATTTGCAAACAGCCAGAGAAATGTAAAAGCGAATAACAGTACCCTAGCAGGCCTATTGCTGCTTAAATGTTTTGGTTTTTTTTCCCCAGATGCCAGGTTATTTTCCCAAGCAGCACAGTGCTGGGGGTTTTTCATGCCCTGTTTCAGGTGCTGGGTGCGCACACGAGCACTGTCTGCTTCCAAGTGAAATTCCCATCAGAATCCCGTTTTGAAGAGATGCTGCCGGTACTTCAGCACTCGAGATACTGCCCGTGCTTGTAACATCCGAGCCATCTGCAGCAGATTAACTTCCTCGGGCTTCTCTAAATCTCTCCTTCCTGTGATCTCCCAGCATCATTTACAAAACCCCAATTTATGCCCTCCAGGTTGACCTTTAAGCCTTTCTTACCTTAGTTGAACTTGCAGCATATGAATCTATTTACAAGGCTTTGCTTTCAACATAGCAGGGTATTATAGACTGAATTTTCACCATATGGCACTTCCTTCAGAGCTACATCTTCAAGAAATTGCTTACAGGTGCAGGGATCTCAGTCTGAGGCTTTTTCCAACATCATTGTGACCCCAGTGAATATTTTTATTGACTGTTTTTCTTTTTTCCTCTGCAGCTATCAGCTGTTGTGCTGACTTCCTCTTTTTTTTTTTTTTGCTGCTGTACATTCAGAGACTCGCCTTACTATTAGAGAAAAATCAAATAGTTACAATAACGGCTCAGGTCAGAAATATTCCATCTTATGACCTTTGCACGTCCTCTTTACTCGTGGGTTTTATGTGATAAATTAATGCTTTAGTGAGAAATGTTCTCAAAGTAGACATATTAAATAGCACTTGTTTTTGACCTGTGGCATCCTCAGGTCAAGAGTCTTCCAGATTTTCTTGCACAAGTTTCTGGTTATTCATCGGGTTTGTAGCTGATACATTTCTATTCATTTGGGTCCGTTAGGGAAGCAGCTGAAGTATTCTGAAGCATGAGATTCAGCCTTCGCTTTCCTTTTCTGAATACAGATGATCTGTGGTCGGCAGGAGCGGGGGTCCAGCCCGTTAGGTGTGGGGCTGCCTCGGACGGAGCCATCTCTGCTTCGCTGGTCGGCTCAGCTAGCCACAGCCTCTGCTGTCGTCGAGGTGTGGGGTGGGTTTCCCCCCCTATTACTCGGTATCTAGATGTCTGTATTCCCTTTTTTCTCTAGAGATGTGCTTCCATGTGAATTTGAAAGCCAAGTTAGACTGCCTGTTTTGCGATACTAATAATTGTGCTTTGCCCTATATATATCCTTACTCCCCAACCCAGGGACTGAGAATAGCCTCTCGATCCGTAACGAGGACGAAGATGCACATGAGGATGATGACAGGCTGCTCAATGGAAATGAGCACAGGGCAATGGAAATTACAATACCCAAGGCGGCAGAAGGGCCTCGAGTGCTTAATATGACATTATCAGGCAGCCCAGGCAATCCCAGCTGTGGATTATTGAGAGTTGTCCCATGAATTTTGAGTGTAATTCCAGGGATTTTTAATGAATCCACATCTGTCAGAGGTGCTACCCTGTAACCGGAGAGTTACCACGCGTAATACTTTCCTTTTAAAAAGGGAGAAGTGGCAGCTTCAGGTCAGCGCTCTGCGAAGCGTTAGAGAGGCAGGAGGAGAGAGTTGTCGTGGTCACAGAGGCAAAAGGAGAGTGACGTGAAATACGTTATTACCATTGCGTCGCAATCCAACTTAATATCTTTTTTCCTGTAAAAGGTCTCTTTTTTAGACAATGATAATGGTTGGATGTGATCTGTCTAGATTTAAGCAGAGCATCTGACACACAGGAAATTATTATTTGAAGTTGGTACGATGGCGATTAATACTAAAATTGTAAAGGCGAGAAGGAGCTGGCTAAAGAGGGGACTCTGTTACATGTGCCAGGGAGTTACTGGTGTGGGTGGCAGCAGTGGGGTTAGGGTGTGTGCTCACTAAGCCTGCAAAAGTAAAATGGGCAATACTAAGGTCTAGATGAGATATGGGGAGAATTAGATGACAATATTACTTAGGGTAATAGAAGTGAGAGGAAACTGGATAGCAGAAAATGCAAAATAGTGCTTTTATAGCAACACTTTGCTACCACCTGGGGACTTGTCATCTGGAAACGATGGGGAGGGGAAAAGATCTGACTTGCCTCACTCATCCTACAAAAAAACTGTTGTATCTGAGCCGCCTGTGAAAAAACTATGATTTATTTATTTTTTTAGGATGCATTAGGTAAGGCAGCCTTTAGTAAAGACTCAACAAGGTTACAGCTGCTGTGCGAGGCCTTGGTGTGACCTCGTTTGGAATATTCTGTGCAGTTCCAGGGATTGTGTTTCAAAAGATGAAATTATTTGGATCGGGTGCAGAAGAGGGCTTCTGGGATGATAAGAAGAGTGTAGGATCTTCCTTACCAAAGTGTATTACAGGAGCTTGTCTGGTTCAGCCTGGTAACTTGGCGGTCGAGAGGGGGTAGGCTGACTCTGGAAGTGCGTTTGGGAGTAAGAGTCGGCGAGGAAGAGTATTTTCTTAAATTAAAGGAGAACATGAGGTCACTATTAAATGAGCTATAAGTTGAAAATTGGTAAGTTTGGATGGAAAATTAGCAGGTGATAAGGTGATTGCTAGCCATTCAAGGAGTAAAGTTTTTCAAACTAGTAGTAGGGAAGAGGGAGCATAGCACATGTCCTGAACAGTTGAGAGCGTGAGCTTTGTTAGCGTCTCATCGTCATATTGGTGGGATCTGTGTCTGTCTGTCTGTCTCCCTGCTAGTTCCTGATCATTTTTCATCTTCCATTCCCACTGGATTTATTCTTGCAGCCCTTTCTCTGCTCCTTTCCTTTCTGCAAAGCGTAATATAAATGCTATCGTACTCTTGAGCGAGAGCTTTGGAAACCCAGCATTTCAGTAAATGTGGAATTAAAGCAGAATTCATTTATTTTGCCCTAAATGTTATATTAACATTTCATTTATTTATGTATTATAGCAAAGGGACGCAAACTAGAGATTTATGTGTCTCCTGGAAGACCGTTTTGATACAGTTTATTGAAATAAACTGGAAACATTAGAGATGCCTCTTTCAACTTGTGGCCTGAAATTAAAATGAAATGATCAGCGTATTGGCTAATTAAGAGAAGACATTTGTAATTTAAGTTTCAGTATTCAGTGTAGCTGTAAGTCACAGGGTAACGATGATAGTTAAAACAATATTATGAGAAACTGACGTTTTCATTCCAGTGATGAACTTGTGAAATGGATCAACCAATTTAAAGTTTAATGATGTCGTTAGTGTGGCTGAGTGCGCACGCTCTCCACTGGCAGCGTGCTGCAGTCCGCATGCAAAGCTGCTTTAAACAGGAGTTGGTTTGGACTTTTATTCAGCGATTCGGTTGAAAGGGGCTATTATTTGATATCACTTCAACCTGAAATGAGTGCCAGTTCAACTAGCAGGGAGTGAATTAAATTTGATTGCAACAATGCACATAAAAAGCCCATGTAAAACCAGAAGTTAAATGTCCTTTTATTGGGGTGAGAACTGTTAGTTTTGTGGAAGGAATTGTAAAATCCTGCAGAAAAGCGGGGTGGGGAGAAGTTTTCTTCACAGCCTGCGTTACGCAGCAGACAGGCGCCGATGGGGCTGGTGGCATTTCTGGGCCAGTAGCTGCAGTTTCGCTCCAGCCGGTCCCTGTGGGTGCCCCTCAGGGTGACCAGCCCCGTCAGCATCGGGCCAAGCTCAGCACCAGCCCGACGGGACTGTTGGGCTTTGGCTACCCCGGAGCTCGTACGTCTGCCCAGAAAGGGCTGTGCACGGTGCCCTGCGCACAAGGACCCCTTGCTTTGCGTGACAGGCTGCTGCGCTCTCGCAGGAGATGGAAATGGAGGTATCGATCAGTGGGGAAAAGAGGTGGCTTCTCGTTTGGGTGGTTTTTTGGCAGAGTTAGGGGCATCATTGTGGAAACAAACCTTACCGCTTGAAGAGAGCGTGAGCTGGTGGCACGTGCGATACAGATTTGCTGTCTGACTTAGTGGCACGCCTGGTTGGGCACTTCAGGTCACGCTGCCGGAGGACGAGTGGAAAAGCAGGAGCAGTGCTCCTCCCTGTCGGGGGGAGGTTACGGGACAGCTTTGCACGTCTGACGAGACCGTCCTCAGCGCAGCGTACCGTGAACCACACTTCCATGGGCTCGCTGTCACTGAAGATGCGTCTCCAAGCTGCAGGAGATTTTCTTGCTAGAAGTAACGCATATGTCCTTGCTCCACACCCAGTGGAGATGTGACTTTAACGCTTGTAGACCAGGCGATGAGAACCCAGAGGTGATCGCGGAGATGCTCACATCGCCCACGGCTCCCTCGGCAGCACGGGCGGCAGCTGAAGCTCTCCTTGGTGCTCCCGCTGGAGACCCTCCCTGTTGTCCTCTGCTGTCTTACCTGGTTTAAAGCTTTTAACCCAAGTACCGCCATTTCCAAGCTTTTTACTTAAAGCGCAGTCAGCATCTTGCTTAAAGCTTGCTTAAAATCACGGGCTAATGACAAGATGCTTCAGAGCCCTAATGAGCTTTGTCTTCCCCAAGATCTGACTTGACACGGAAAATGACAAAGAGAGGCCAGAAGCGTCCCTGTGTCGGTGTAATCCCATGG